>NC_066585.1:94430779-94739946 GCF_024323335.1 Lathyrus oleraceus
AGAATTGTTTTCCTTTGAAGACCAAGGTGCAAGACCTTGTGAGGAGAGGGATACTGTTCTTTGAGGACGTAGGCCCAAATGTGAAGCTCCTATCCTGGTTGGCCAGTCTGGCATGTTAAAAAAGGATGGTGATGAGATGCTGAGGCTCATCAAGAGGAGTGAGTATAATGTTGTGGATCAGTTGCTTCAAACTCCATCAAAGATATCTGTCTTATCTTTGTTGATGAATTCAGAGCTACACCGTGAAGCATTGCAAAGGGTGTTGGACGTGGCATACGTGGATCACGATGTCACAATTGAGCAGTTTGACAGCATTGTTGCAAATATAACTGCCTGCAACAATTTGAGCTTCTGTGATGATGATCTTCCCGAGGAGGGAAAAGACCATAATTTGGCTTTACATATATCTATGAACTGTAAAGATGATGCCTTGTCCAATGTGTTGGTGGACACAGGGTCATCACTCAATGTATTTCCAAAATCCACTCTTGCCAAACTTTCATATCAGGGACCTCCCATGAGGCAAAGTGGAATGGTAGTGAAGGCTTTTGATGGATCGTGCAAAACTATGATCGGTGAATTAGACCTCCCGATCAAGATTGGACCTAGTGATTTCCAGATCACTTTCCAGGTCATGGATATACATCCGTCGTACAGTTGTTTGCCTTGTAGACCATGGATTCACGAGGCAGACGCCGTGACATCCACCCTACACCAAAAGTTGAAGTTCGTCAAGAACAAGAAGTTGGTGGTGATAGGGGGAAAGAAGGCTCTCTTGGTCAGCCATTTATCTTCCTTTTCCTACATTGATGCTGAGGATGAGGTTGGAACTCCGTCCAAGCCTTGTCTATTGCTGAGCCTTCAAGGAAAGGACTTTCTTCATTTGTCTCCTATAATAACGCGAAGTTGGCCATTGAGCATCGTGCAACTAATGGTTTGGGGAAAATGATCAGGTTGGAAGATAATAAGTCTCGGGCTGGTATAGGGTTATCTTCTGGTGTTTCCAATGATCTTGGGCTATTTCAGAGTGGAGGTTTCATCCACACCATTGAAGATCAGGAAGCTGTTGCCATCGTTAAAGAAGATGAAGAGGAAGACCTTGGCAACTTTGTCATACCTGGAGGAATCTACAATAATTGAGTCGCTGTTGATGTTCCAAGAGTTATCCATAAGTCAACGTAATGTGTTCATTTTGTTTAAAAACCCTTCTCCCATGCCAAAAGGAGAAGTGAAGACATTGTTGGCATAATTGATTAATACAATGATATTCATTCAATAATCGCATGTTAAATGTTTGTTTTCCAAATTATTTTTCATTTTTTGCTTTTCACATGAAATTGGTGATCACCATAAAACGCTAAAAAAAAGAAAATAAAATCAATTTTTCATCTGCATAATGATTTGCCTTGTTTGAAATCTGAAATCTCTTTTATACTCAAAATCATTATGCAGGTTAATCAAACCCATTGAACATAATGATTCAACACCATCTCCAAACTTTGAGTTCCCTGTATTTGAGGCAGAAGAAGATGACGTTGAAGATATTCCTGATGAGATTACCCGTCTGCTTGAGCACGAGGAGAAGATCATTCAGCCACATCTTGAGAATTTGGAAACAATCAACTTGGGGTCTGAAGATTGCATTCGTGAAGTGAAGATTGAGGCACTCCTTGAAGAGTCTGTTAAGAAGGGGTTGATTGAGTTGCTACGAGAATATGTCAACGTCTTTGCCTGGTCATATGAAGACATGCCTGGTCTAGATACTGATATCGTGCAACATTTCTTGCCATTGAAGCCTGAGTGTGTGCCTGTGAAGCAAAAGCTCAAAAGAACTCATCCTGATATGGCAGTGAAGATTAAAGAAGTGCAGAAGCAAATCGATGCGGGGTTTTTGGTAACTTCTACATATCCTCAATGGGTGGCCAATATCGTGCCCGTGCCTAAGAAAGATGGAAAAGTCTGAATGTATGTGGATTAGCGTGACTTGAATAAAGCTAGTCCAAAAGATGATTTTCCTCTGCCACACATTGATATGTTGGTAGACAATACAGCTAAATTCAATGTCTTTTCATTTATGGACGGATTTTCCGGTTATAATCAGATTAAAATGGCACCCGAGGATATGGAGAAGACAACATTCATCACACCTTAGGGAATATTCTGTTATCGAGTGATGCCCTTCGGTTTGAAGAACGTCGGAGCCACGTATCAACGTGCTATGACTACCTTGTTTCATGATATGATGCACAAAGAGACCGAGGTGTATGTTGATGATATGATTGCAAAGTTGAAAACTGAAGTTGAACATGTAGAACACTTGTTAAAGCTTTTCCAGCGTTTGAGGAAGTACAAACTATGCTTGAATCCGAACAAGTGTACATTTGGAGTCCGTTCCGGCAAATTATTGGGCTTTATTGTCAGCGAGAGAGGTATTGAGGTTGATCCTGCCAAGGTCAAAGCAATACAGGAGATGCCTGTGCCCAAAACTGAGAAGCAAGTCCGAGGTTTTCTTGGCCGCTTGAATTACATTTCGAGATTTATATCCCACATGACTGCCACATGTGCGCCTATATTCAAGCTCCTCCGGAAAGATCAGCGTCATGATTGGACTGAGGATTGCCAAAAGGCCTTTGACAGTATCAAAGAGTATATGTCCGAGCCTTTGATTATGTCCCCTCCTGTTGAAGGGAGACCATTGATTATGTACTTGACTGTGCTTGATGATTCCATGGGGTGTGTCTTGGGTCAGCAAGATGAATCAGGAAAGAAAGAATATGTGATATACTACTTGAGTAAGAAGTTCACTGACTGTGAGTCTCGGTACTCAATGCTTGAGAAGACATGTTATGCTTTGGCTTGGGCCGCTAAACGTTTACACCAGTATATGTTGAATCATACAACTTGGTTGATATCCAAAATAGATCTGATCAAGTATATCTTTGAGAAGCCTGGTTTGACTGGGAGAATTGCCCGTTGGCAAATGCTGTAATCTGAGTATGATATTGAGTATCGAGCTCAAAAAGCTATTAAAGGTAGTATCTTTGCTGACCATTTGGCGCATCAACCAATTGAAGATTATCAATATGTTCAATACGACTTCCCTGATGAGGAGATTCTGTATTTGAAAATGAAGGATTGTGATGAGCCTACGCTCAATGAAGGGCCAGAGCCTGGTTCCTGATGGGGTATAGTGTTTGATGGCGCTGTCAATCAGTATGGAAATGGTATTGGGGTAGTGATTATTACTCCTCAAGGCACACATTTTCCTTTTACAGCAAGGCTAACTTTCAAATGCACGAATAATATGGTGGAGTATGAGGCGTGTATTATGGGTTTGGAAGAATGTATTGATCTTAGGATCAAACATCTTGATGTTTATGGCGATTCAACCCTTGTTGTTAATCAGATTAAGGGTGAATGAGAGACGAATCAGCCTGGCCTCATCCCATATAGAGATTATACGAGGAAGATTTCAACTTTCTTTACTAAGGTTGACTTTCATCATATTCTCGAGATGAGAATCGGATGGCGGATGCTCTCGCTATGCTTGCTTCAATGATTGCTGTCAATTATTGGAATGAAGTCCCAATTATTACTGTGATGCGCTTAGATAGATCAGCTCACGTGTTTGCAGTTGAAAAGGTGAAAGATGATAAGCTGTGGTATTATGATATCAAGTGTTTTCTTCAAAGTCAAACTTACCCGCCTGGGGCATCTGTTAAAGATAAGAAGACTTTGAGGAGATTATCTAGCAGTTTCTACCTTAATGGTGATGTGCTTTACAAGAGGAATTTTGACATGGTTCTGCTTAGGTGCGTGGATAGACACGAAGCAAACATGTTGATGACTGAAGTCCATGAGGGTTCATTTGGTACTCATTCCAAGGGACATGCTATGGCGAAGAAGATGTTGAGAGCATGCTACTATTGGATGACAATGCAGTCTGACTGTTGCAAATACGTGAAGAAATGCCACAAGTGTCAGATTTATGCGAATAAGATTCATGTTCCCCCGAAACTTCTAAATGTTATTTCCTCAACATGGCCTTTCTCCATGTGGGGAATTTACATGATTGGCATGATTGAACCTAAGGCGTCGAACGATCATCGTTTTGTTCTCGTAGCCATTGATTAATTCACCAAGTGGGTTGAAGCGACATCGTATGCAAATGTGACCAGGTAGGTGGTTGTGAAGTTTATCAAGAACCAACTCATATGCCGATATGGTGTGCCAGACAAGATCATTACTGATAATGGATCCAACTTGAATAATAAGATGATGAAAGAGCTGTGTAGCGAGTTCAAAATTGCACATCATAATTCTTCTCCCTATAGACCCAAGATGAATGGGGCTGTTGAAGCTGCTAACAAGAGCATCAAGAAGATTATTCAAAAGATGGTTATTACATACAAAGATTGGCATGAGATGTTGCCATTTGCTTTGCATGGCTATCGTACATCCGTCCGCACTTCAACAGGGGCAACCCCTTTCTCGCTTGTATATGGCATGGAGGTTGTGCTCCCCGTAGAGGTCGAGATCCCATCAATGAGAGTCTTGATGGAGGCCAAGTTGATTGAGGCTGAATGGGTTCAGAGTCGTTTTGACCAACTGAATTTGATTGAAGAGAAGAGATTAACTGCCATGTGCCATGGTCAGTTGTATCAACAGATGATGAAGAGAGCTTTTGATAAGAAGGTCAAGCCTCGTGTATTCTGGGAAGGTGACCTCGTACTCAAGAAAGTCTTATCTTTCGCGCCCGATTCCAGGGGCAAGTGGACTCTAAACTATGAAGGTTCATACGTGGTTAAGAGAGCATTTTCAGGCAGTACTTTGTTGCTTACAACTATGGATGGGGAGGATTTCACTCGTCTTGTGAATTCAGATGCAGTCAAGAAATAATTCGCCTAAAAATAAAAACAGAATAGCTCGCTAAGTTGAAAACCCAAAAGGGCGGCTTAGGCAAAAATGAGCGTCTCGGTGGATTGAAAACCCGAAAGGGCGGTCCAGGAAAAACTTAGAGACATGGAAAAAATATATATGTCCCGCTAGATTGAGTACCTCGCCTGGGGCAATCTAGGAAAAAAAAATTAGGGATTTGGCAAGTAACTGCATCCAGACAAGACTTTGTTCTACAACTGTCATCTGTCAAAGATTCTCGCTCAGTCATCATCAACCGAAGTTTCGAATATAGTGGATTCTGAGTTGGTGGATAAATGGTCATTATGTTCAATGTAGCCCTTTTTCCATGTATATCACCAATTTCAAATTTGTAAAGATCCATGGAGTCTCGCCATTTGTGGACTACCATTCTTTTAAATAAATTTGAGCCTTTATCCAATTCTTTGCACTCTTATTTGTTTCTGTTTAACAAATGTTTGCATGTTTTTAATTGATGAATATCATTGTTTTAAACAAATAAAGTTTTCATAAATAAATTGTTTTAAACAAAATGAACATTCACAATGATTGAAAGGATAAGTGGAATGTCTTCAGTGCTTTCCCAAGGATAGTATGATCATCAAAAGGGTAAGACATTTGTTGATATTCTGGCATTTTATCCTCTTCATCAACTTTCAAGTTGTCTCCCCAGCAAGCGTCGGAAGAATGATACATCATCAGCTTCCCAGAGAATCTGATATGAGAAGTTCTCTTTGATGGCAGTAGATTGATCTATCTGATTGGATTGTTTTCTCCTAGCGGAGTTGGTGGATGTTCATCCAACACACTCCCGGATAGTTTGTTTGGGCATACATGCTTGTTTCCCCCGCGGAGTCTTAACAATCCATGATTGGTAGTATGGTTGATCTATGGATGATCCCTTTTGTTCCAATTCTTGCTTTGATCTTTTAGAGACGTGTATGCCTCTATATCAGGCCCTAGCATTTGTGTTTTATCATTATATGGTTGTCATCCCTTATGTGAACTGACCTAAAATCCCTTATAGATTGATAAAAGTTGATATTCTATCTACTCACGAGAAAGTTTGTCTTTCCCCAGCATGAGTAGAAGTCCCCAGCAGAGTAAGCATGTGTTCCCTGCAGAGCTATCTTTCCAGATAATTGTCTCCTCAGTAGGAAGTTTCCTAGAGCAATTGATGAAGGGCTTGTTTCCATTTTCATCCCTAGAATGTCGCTTGTTGCCGAAGGATTCATTTCCGATTTCCTCAGCCAGGGTAGTTCCGTCGAGAACATTTGCAGCTTGTCCTCAGTAGGGTTGCCTGAGCCAAGTTTGATGTTGGTATCTTCTCCAAGTCTGAAGATTTCTTCTAGCATCGAGAGCTGGTGTTGAAGATGTTTATTTCCTTCCCTAGTGGAGCAAAATGTTATTTCTCCCCTTAGCAGAGTTTCCTCTCCAGCAGATAGAAGGGAGTGTTTTGATTGATGTGCATTTGGTTGGTGGTTGTTCCCCACAGAGTTTTATATCGTTCCTTGTTAAGCTTCCCCAATAGAGTGTCTTCTCTGGTGAATCTTATCGTTATTAACCACCTATCCCCGAGAGAATTGATGGAAACTCCCCTGCAGGTTCTTTTGCATCTTCCTTATATCAGGATTGTTTGCCGAGTGTCCGTTTGTGATTCTTGGACTTGTTTGTGTCAGATATGTCTGTTTGTCAGAATTAATCATACACAAATCATGCATATACATGCATAATCATAGCATTCAGATATTCATGATTGCATCCTTTGCCATATATCTTCGCTTGTTACCCGCTGCTATTGGTGAAATGTTCTTCCCCAAGCAGATGTTGAGTGTGATCTCTCCATATAGAGTCGGCACCATAGGCAGAAAATGTCTATCTTTTTCTTCTTTCTTCCCCATTGAGTTATGTCCTCGTGGATGATTATTGTTTCAGTTTCCTCCCCAGTTGCATATCGGGACGGAATTACTCCCCTGAGTTATAACCTCATCGGGTTGAGTCTTGTTTGATTGTGTCTTTCTAGTTTGTTCCTGGATTGACTTTCCTTTCTTGTTATCCCTTGCAGTTCCCTGTGGTTTAGTTTCTCAATTGCCTAGTAACCAGTAATTGTTTATCCTTTCCCCAGCGGACCTTATGGTTTTCTACCTAGTAACCGGTAGATGTAATCCCCTCTTTGTTGGTTATCTTTACCCAGTAACCGGTTTTGATATTCCTTCGTTTTTGAGTATACCACCCAGTAATCGGTGATATATCTCTTGGATAATTGCTTTTGTCAGGAAATTTATCCCTTGCGAGTCATCTTTCATTTACCCTTGTTTGGTAATGATTGTTTCTCCTTCTAATTGCTCATCATTATATACCCAGTAACTGGTATCCCGATGTACTTTCTTTTCGGTCGATTTATCCTTCATTAACCCAGTAACCGATTATGGATAATCTTCCATGCGAGTATGTTATCTACGTCATGACGGTAATAGATAATATATCTCATGCGCTCTTCAGTCGAAGTCTTTCTCCTTCCCCAGTCGAGTAAGATTCGTATTTCCTTGTGGAATCGAATGTCCGCCCTGTAGCGGAGTATTCGTTACCATTAGAGATATTGACTAAATCAAAGGTAAATCATACAAGTCGAGTCGCCACCGCACTTCTATTTATCCAAAGAAATGGTTAGAAAGCGAACAAAAACCTAATAGTTTTAACAAAAACTAGTAAAAGAGAACAGAGATCTGGGTAAGGGGGTTGGTTATGTAATGGGAAGGTGTTAGGCACCCAAAACATCCTAGGTACTCCTAGGGAGCCCTTTTCATACTTGTTGTAAGGTTGTTGTTTTGTGAAAATTTGTTTGTGCAAACATGATTGAAGAGATGAGAAGAGAATATACAAGTTTATTTACATTTTATGTTTGGATGGATAAACCCATTGCCTACGTACCATCTTAAAAAAGATTAGGATCAAAACCTCGTAGTTCGGGGTAAAAATCTCAAAAATGAGTTGGTGAATTGATTGGTCCAAAATCCTTAAGGTCTTTTGTTATTCAAGGGAGAAAACTCAACTTAAAACCACAATTCCACCATGTGAGGATAGCTTCAACATACTAGTGAGGGGTTAACCCTATAATAAGCATGGAAGACTCATTGTCCATCACTAAGGATATAGGTGAGTATTACATCTACCACAAGGATAACTCAAACCTAATAGCTAAAGGTTATGAAAAATTTGATTAAGGAAGTGGCCATTGGAACCACAAAAGACATTTGAATGGGTTATATTTACCAATTAGAAGTATATACAAAAATGGTCAAAGTTGACTTAGAAGTTCAATTCAAGAATAAGTATTATGAAAAGAAGGTTTGAAAATCAAAAGCATAAGGCTTAGGTTTCTAATGTTGAAAACAATTGTTAAATGTTTGCACAAAAGTTTTGGCTTGGGTTAGAGTGGAGAGAAGAAGAAGAAGGGCTAAGTCCTAAGTAAAACAAAAAGGTGAGGGATAAAGAAACAAAACCACAATGGAGTTCCTCTCTTGAGATCATATTGATGATCCAAGTAGCTCCTATCTTTTGGAATAAGCAATCACAATAATAGTAAGCTCAATCAAATCAAACAAGTCTCTTGAAGGATCTTCAATGCATCTTGTATCTTTCATTTTGAATGAACATGGCAATGGTCCTTCAATTTGAGCTCATAGAATCCCCTAGCACAAAAGCACACACATCAAAAGTTTCATGAAGTAAACCAAGAATGGACAAGAGTGAGTTTAGAGATTTGGTCCTTCTAATCCATCTTCACATTGGGATCCTTTTACTCCAATTTTGCATAAGGAAAGTCCTAGAATCTAAGTCCATTTCTTTGCATTTGGTTCTCAACAATCAAACAAAACACAAGCACAATAGTATATACACAATTATGTGCTCAAGTGAGCAAAAGGCAAATGGCATTAACATAAACATGTGCTCAAGTGAGCAAAGGGAAAAAAGCAAATGGATAAAATGTGCAAGAATAGTAAATTGCATAAAAGTAAAGAGCAAAAAAGTAAATGTTAGTTGTTAATAGTTAGTGTTAGTAGTTAGTGTGCCATAAGGCAAATTTAGCGCTATGTTAAGCAATCGTAATTGGACTTATGTAGAAGTCACAACTATCTGAGGCCGGTCAATAATAATGTAGGAAACAACACAAGTTAGAAGTCTTGATTAGTGAACCAAGTTCCAACAACTTGCCATGCCAAAAAAGAAAAAGAGAATTGATCTTGTATTGGTTTAAGCCTTTTGCATGATTTAGAAAACAACCTATCCTTAATGCAAAGCCATTCACTTGATCAAGATGAATTAGATTTGAGTCAAGGAAGATTAAGTCCCCCTAATCAATGCTAACTTATCAACCTTCCACTCATTGATCAAAAGAAAGAAGAAGAAAAAGGAAGGAGGAGATGAAGAATGAATAAGGAAATGGAAAGATCAAAATGCATAAGATGGAATAAGATGTAGCAATCCACATGTATTGACCAATTGACATTGAAAGTCAAAGTCAAACAATAAGAAATCAGAAATGAGATGGAGATTAGAGATCAAACAATAAGCAAAATATTTTTTGGCATTTTTAATATTAAAATAAACTTGAATTAAAAATAATGGAAAGGTCAAACTTCAAAATCACTTCAAATCAACCTTGAAAGGTCCAAGTAATTTATCCCAAGTTCAACAAGGTCAAACAAAGTTTGACAAAAAATTTCAGCATTTTTTAAAAGTCAGAAACTATTTTTAATCAATTAAAAATGAATAAAAATAACCTAATTGAACTAAAATCTCAAATAAATCTCAAATTAATTAAAAAATTAATGAGAATATTTTTCATAGATCCATCATTATCCAAATAGGTTAGGAGAATATTTTTGTATTTTTTGAATATCAAAAACTATTTAAAATGAATTAAAAATAACCAGAAAAGAGAAAATTCACAAAAAATATCCAATGATGAAATAAAAAATATTAAAAATCAGAAATAGAAACTAGAATTTATTTGGAGACTAATGCAATTGGTCCCATAATTTTTGGATTAAAAATGAAGAAGATATTGATTTTTGAAAATAAAAGGGAATTAAAGAAAATAAAAATCAAAAATTAAAAATTGGAAAAAAGGAGAAGCGTTGGATGATGGCTCATTAATTGAGCTGGCACATCACACGGTCCTGAAGCGCGCGCTCATGGTGAACCTTAGTCAACCGTGTCACACAAAGAATTAAAAAAGGTCATAACAATTAAAGGCTGAGATTGAATCTGGAAAAGAGATCCAACGGTCCAGATTCAAACTGGCAATTGGCGGCCACCGGAGCCACCTTCTTCTCCGGTGAGCTTCCAAATTCCGGCCAGATTTGCAGGTTTTCAAACCTCCACCAATTTGCACGATCCTTATACCAAAATGAAGCTGGGGTGATGTACATCACCCCTGTAACCTTGAATCACACTCAAGATTCCTATAAATTGAGAAATCTGAGGTGGAAGATTCAGGTATGGAAAATGCAGATCAAAGAAAAACAAAATTGAAGCTACCACTAGCTTGCCTCTCAAGTGAGGACTTCAGAAAACACTTTGGCCAGGCAAATAGATCAATATATGATGAGTTTCGAAGAAAATACCAGCTGGTGAATAAACTTGAATTCTGGAGATTTAAGCTCGATTCCTTGCTTGCTTTGCCAAAACAGAAGATCAATGAACTAAATGATGGAGGTCTAGAAGCTTTAGATCCAAAGATTCAACCAGATGTAGTTGAATTTTGGATCTGAAAAATTTGAGAAAATGAAATTGCTTCTTTGGTGAGAGGTTGGGTTTTGATTTCTACAACAATTCAGGTTGAATCAGGTGTGTATTTTGAATGGAATAGGGTCTCTATTTATAGAGGAAATGGCAAGGAGAATGTGATCAAAGTCGTGTGCATGAATTTGGACAATCCTTCCATGGGTTTGCATGATCATGCACAAGGCCCAAAACCAAAGCCAAATACAATCTGAAATCAAACCAAGGTGAAATGGACGTGTAATTTGAATGGCAAATGCTTGTGCATGGGATTTTGAAGTGTTATGCATAATTGAACCAAAAGCTTTTCCTCTTCGAAAATACCACTTGCCAAGTCCAAACATGATCATGTGAGTAATGGTTGGAAAGGTTTTGATGTAAGGAACAATTGGTATGTTGGGCAAAAATTCAATTGAGGTGTGGAAATTAGTGAATTTTGAGTTTAAAGTGTAATGTGCAAAACATGTCAAGGCAAAGTTTCTAAATTTGGCCAATGTTCAAGCCCTCCTGTTTGGATGATGCAAGCCTCAAATGAAAAAATCTCCAATATAACAGTTGTAGTTCTCTTCAAGAAAATCAAAATGGACTTAAATTTTGCATCATTTGGATTTTTGATGAAGAAGTTATGGGCACTTGAAGTTGGACTTTTTTGCCTTTTAATGCATTTGGCCCAAAATGACCTATAATGTCTTGCATTATCACATGTATTTCCTTTGAGATTTTGAAATTTTGTTCAACATAACATTTGAAGAAGACATATTAAGATTTCCAATGCATTTTATCACACCTCAAAATCATAAAAAATGAATGAGTTATGTCCTTGGGAAGTTGACCCAAAATTAGGGTTTCAGTCAAAATGACCTATAATGTATTGGAATGGGAGATAGCCTTCCAAGCTTCAAATAAATTTTTGATGAACATGAAAGTTGTTCATATTGTCCTTAAGAACAAGTTTTCTTTTGGAACCATCTTCATTTGACCAACACATAAAAAGTTAGGTCTCGGTGCATTTCAAAATAGTTAGATGAATTGACTGATCAACTCCTCAAGTCCATGACTCATATCTTGATGAATTGATGATTGAGGACACTCAAATAAGTTCAATTATGCATGAAATGATGAATTAAAGAACTTCCCTTGATTGTATTTGATCATGGGCTGAGGTTGCTTCAAGAGCAAGGCATTATGGTGCACAGATGAATTAGGGTTTCCTTGGGGCACAAACCTCAAACCCTTTGACTTGATTTGATCAAAATGATGAATTGAGATGCTAGGGAGGCATACTTGATGGATTAGAGCTTTGGGAACCATTACCATGCTTGCTATCATCTCCTCTTGACCTTACCATTGCACAAGGGATCTCCTTGAAGCTTTGGACCTTATGATTGCTCAAGCTACAAACAAAAGATGTTAGTGACATATTTTTGTGCTTTTGGTTAGTAAATAAAATGAGGAAATCAATGATATACAATTCAAGCATGCTTGGTGATCTCAAACCACTCACAGGAAGTCCCACCCAAAGGCAAAGGGAACCAAAATGCTAATGATCCTTGAGGCAATGCAAGTGCAATGTCATGATGCCATGAGGGATCTTAGGGACAAAATTGGGGTCTTACAGATGCCCCTATTTAAGGTCATTCTAGCCGGAGAAGTGAAGGTTACAATCTTCGTCTCGACGGGGTAGAATGGGCTTAAATAATAACAAAGAGACGAATTTTGGCCCCTAAGAGACCTCATGATGCAGATGTATGCATGTAAAAATGGTAAAACTCTATGGGGATATGTGTCCACAAAAGAAAAAGAAATCCGGAGAAACTACAAATCCAAAGGATTAATACACCCACTAGGGAGACAGAGACTCTGGGGGAGTAAAGGGTGAAAGTGCGTGAGCAGGTCACGACTTGACACATGCTGAGGGACACGGAGAGAATCCATGAAATAAATCAATGGAAGGACTCGAGCTGACTCGAAGATGCATGTATTGGGGAATATGCCAACACAACCGAAAACTTATCCGCAACGGATACTTCGGATGAAAAATCCAGACTCAGGTGGGGATGTCCACAAAGGACTCAGCTGAGGAAGATCCCAACAGAAATCTCCTGGGGAAGCAACGGGATGAGGTATTACCGGTTACTGGGTAATAAGCTCAAAGAGACGTGTGATCTGAACACCGGTATAAGGGTGAGAGAACAACATGCCCCGGAAGAATGAATATCTAAGACCGGTATAAGGGTGAGAGATATCAATCAACCAAATCATCTAAGGAAGATCTAAAAAGGTATATTTCAACTCAGGAAAATCTGACTCCACAAGGGACAAAAAGGTCATAATAGGGAGTAGAAGGAAGGAAAACCAGGGATGCCGGTTACTGGGCATATAATAGGTGACCGACCAAAGCGTGAATTGGGGAATATTCCCAAAACACTCATCATCCGAAAAGAGGGCAAAAAGCAAGCTCGATTATGGGATGGACATTCGATTCCAAAACAGGGATACGAATCTTACTCAACCGGGGAAGAACAAAAGGCTTCGACCAATGAGTGCATGAGACATATTATCTATTACCGTCAGAACATAGATAATATACTCGCATGGAAGATTATCCACAACCGGTTACTGGGTTAATAAAGGATAGATCGACCGAGAGAGAAAGGCATCGGGATACCGAAACTAGGTATGTAATGATGACCAAGAAAGGGGAGCAACAAACATTACCGACAACCGGTATGAAAGATGACTTGCTGGGGATAAAATTGTCTAATCAGGGCAATTATCCAAGAGGATGAGGGACTATCAACACCGAATATTGGATAATGATAACCGTCAAGGAGGGGATTACATCTACCGGATACTAGGTAGAAAACCACGGAAGAGTAACCGTCATCGATTAGGATGAACAAGAAGGTTAACTCTGCAAAGGGGAGAAAATAGGGCTTACAACTACCGGTATAAGGGTAGAGAACCACAGACTCCGTCGAGGATAAGATGAATAATTACCGATTACTGAGCAATTATTCATTTATACCACGGGGAAACACAGGAAACAGTCACAAGGAGCCAATTTAGGATCAAACCAAAAAGGCAAACTGAATCAAGACTCGTCCTAGTGAGGATATAACTCAATAGGGGAACCCATCCCAATATATGTGTTGGGAGGAAGCAACAACAACCGTCGTCCACGAGGATATAACTCAGTGGGGAATGTGGCAGGAAAGATAAACACTTTCTGCCTAATGGGCTGACTCTATATTGAGGGATCAGACACCGACATCTACTTGGGAATGTACTACCAACTAGCAGGGAATAACAAACAAAGATATATGGCAAAGAATGCAATATGAATATCCGAATGTTTGAAAATTATATGCACACATGCGTGGTTTATGTATGATGAATGCTGACAAACAGACATTTCTAACAAAAACAGCTTCAAAGAAAAAGTACAAACTCATCCGGTACTACATCTCAAGAGAGAAAGCCAGATTCCACGGAGAGTATCCAATATGCCGGGGAATCAGGGGTACCCGGAAACAAAGACCTCTGCAGGGGATGAATCATCAATCAATCCAGTTGGGGACAGAAGTTTTATTGCACAGATAAAATCTGCCACACAAGCAAATCTATTGGGGAATCTATCCGAGGGATAAAGGGATTCTGGGGATCAACCACCAAGTATCGTACCCACCAAGGAGATCACATCTGCTGAGGAGGAAAGGTTGCTACTCTGCTGAAGGGGAGAGTGGTGAATATCTCAACAAGCATTCCACTCAGTAGGATAAGCCACAAAAGGCTCCGGAGTAAGAAAATACAGTCATGCCAGGACAATGAACAAATGTCTTACCCTGTTGGAGATCATACCATCCTTGGGAGAGCACTGAGGATCTCCTAAGTATCTTTTCGTCGTTGTGAATGTTCACTTTGTTTAAAAAACAAGTTATGAAAAATTCGTTTATTCAAAACAATGTAATTTTCCCAACTGAAACATGCAAAATATTTGTTGAATAGAAACAAACAAGAGTGCAAATAATTGGATAAAAGGCTCAAATTTATTTGATGGAATGGTAGTCTGCAAATGGCAAGACTCCATAGATCTTTACAAATTTGAAATTGGTGATATATATTGGAAAAGGGCTACATTGAACATAATGACCATTTCTCCACCAATTCTGAATCCGATGTATTTGAAGCTTCGGCTGATGACGAATGAGCAAGAATCTCTGACGGATTACAGTTGTAGAACAAAGGTCTTGTCGGGATGCAGTTACTTGCCAAATCCCTAATTTTTGCCTAGATTTCCCCAGGATGAGGTACTCAAATCTAGCGGGATGCATATATTCCTTTTTTTTCATGTCTCTAACTTTTGCCTGGATCGCCCTTTCGGGTTTTCAATCCATCGAGACGCTCATTTTTGCCTAAGCCGCCCTTTCGGGTTTTCAACTTAGCGAGCTATTCTGTTTTTATTTTTAGACGAAGTATTTCTTGACTGCATCTGAATTCACATGACGAGTGAAATCCTCCCCATCCATAGTTGTAAGTATCAAAGCACCGCCTGAAAAGGCTCTCTTAACAACATATGGACCTTCATAGTTTGGAGTCCACTTGCCCCTGGAATCGGGCGCGAAAGACAAGACTTTCTTGAGCACAAGGTCACCTTCTCGGAACACACGAGGCTTGACCTTATTATCAAAAGCTTTCTTCATTCTCTGCTGATATAACTGACCATGGCACATGACAGTCAATCTTTTTTCTTCAATCAAATTCAGTTGGTCATAACGACTCTGAACCCATTCAGCGTCAGTCAACTTGGCCTCCATCAAGACTCTCATTGATGGGATCTCCACCTCTACTGGGAGTACAACTTCCATGCCATAAACAAGAGAGAAAAGGGTTGCCCCTGTTGAAGTGCGGACAGATGTACGATATCCATGCAAAGCAAATGGCAGCATCTCATGCCAATCTTTGCACGTGACAACCATCTTTTGGAAAATCTTGTTGTTATTCTTATTAGCAGCTTCAACAGCCCCATTCATCTTGGGTCTGTAAGGAGAAGAATTATGATGCGCGATCTTGAACTCACTACACAGCTCTTTCATCATTTTGTTATTCAAGTTAGATCCATTATCAGTAATGATCTTGTCTGGCACACCATAACGGCATATGAGTTGATTTTTGATAAACTTCACGACCACCTGCCTGGTCACATTTGCATACGATGCCGCTTCAACCAACTTGGTGAAGTAATCAATTGCTACGAGAATAAATCTGTGTCCATTAGACGCTTTCGGTTCTATCATGCCAATCATGTCAATTCCCCACATAGAGAAAGGCCATGGTGATGAAATCACATTCAGGAGTGTCGGGGGAATATGGATCTTATCCGCATAAATCTGACACTTATGGCATTTCTTCATATATTTGCAGTAGTCAGACTCCATTGTCAGCCAATAGTAGCATGCTCTCAACATCTTTCTAGCCATGGCATGTCCATTGGAATGAGTACCAAATGAACCCTCGTGGACCTCAGTCATCAACAGGTCTGCTTCATGTCTATCCACGCATCTGAGCAGCACCATGTCAAAATTTCTCTTATAAAGCACATCACCATTGAGGTAGAAACTTCTCGATAATCTCCTCAGAGTCTTCCTATCTTTCACAGATGCCTCAGGCGGGTAAACCTGGTTCTGAAGGAAACACTTGATATCATAATACCATGGCTTATCATCTTTCACATCTTCTACTGCAAATACATGAGCTGGTCTGTCCAAGCGCATCACATTGATATTGGGGACTTCATTCCAAAGCCTGACTATCATCATTGAAGCAAGTGTAGCAAGAGCGTCTCCCATCCGATTCTCATCTCGAGGAATATGGTGGAAGTCAACCTCAGTAAAGAACGGTGAAATCCTCCTCGCATAATCCCTATATGGAATGAGACCAGGCTGATTCGTTTCCCATTCACCCTTAATCTGATTAACAACGAGGGCCGAATCACCATAAACATCAAGATGCTTGATCCTTAGATCAATGCATTCCTCCAATCCCATAATACAGGCCTCATACTCAACCATATTATTCGTGCATTTGAAAGTTAGCCTTGCTGTAAAAGGAATATGTGTTCCCTGAGGAGTAATAATCACTGCCCCAATACCATTTCCATACTGATTTACAACACCATCAAACACCATACTCCATCTGGAACCAGGTTCTGGCCCTTCATCGAGCGTGGGCTCATCACAATCTTTCATTTTCAAATACAGAATCTCCTCGTCTGGGAAATTATATTGAACTCATAGATAATCCTCAATTGGCCGATGTGCCAAGTGGTCAGCCAGGATACTACCTTTAATAGCCTTCTGAGCTCGATACTCAATATCATACTCAGATAACAACATCTGCCAACGGGGAATCCTCCCTGTTAAAGCAGGCTTCTCGAAGAGATACTTGATTGGATCCATTATGGATATCAACCAAGTCGTATGATTTATCATATACTGGCGTAAGCGCTTAGCAGCCCAAGCCAAAACACAACATGTCTTCTCAAGCATTGAGTATCGAGATTCACAATCAGTGAACTTCTTGCTCAGATAGTAAATGGCATACTCTTTCTTTCCTGATTCGTCTTTCTGACCAAGGACACAACCCATTGAGTCTTCAAGAACAGTTAGATACATGATCAATGGTCTTCATTCCACGGGCGGAGACAGGATCAGAGGCTCAGACAGATACTCTTTAATACTGTCAAAATCTTTCTGGCAATCCTCGGTCCAATCATGGGACTGATCTTTCTGAAGGAGCTTGAATATCGGCGCACATGTGGCAGTCATGTGGGATATGAATCTGGAAATATAATTCAAGCGACCAAGAAAACCTCGGACTTGCTTCTCAGTTTTGGGTGCCGGCATCTCTTGTATTGCTTTGACCTTTGCAGGATCAACCTCAATACCTTTTTCACTGACAATAAAGCCCAATAACTTGCCGGAACGGACTCCAAATGTACACTTGTTGGGATTCAGACGGAGCTTATACTTCCTCAAATGCTGAAAAAGCTTCAACAAGTGCTCTACATGTTCAACTTCCGTTCTTGACTTGGCGATCATATCATCAACATATACCTCGATCTCCTTGTGTATCATATCATGAAACAAGGTGGTCATAGCTCGTTGATACGTGGCTCCGGCATTCTTCAAACCGAAGGGCATCACTCGATAATAGAATGTTCCCTAAGGTGTGATGAATGTTGTCTTCTCCATATCCTCGGGTGCCATCTTAATCTGATTATATCTGGAAAATCCGTCCATAAATGAGAAGACATTGAATTTAGCTGTATCTACCAACATGTCAATATGTGGTAGAGGGAAATCATATTTCGGATTGGCTTTATTCAAGTCTCTATAGTCCACGCACATCCGGACTTTTCCATCTTTCTTAGGCACGGGCACAATATTGGCCACCCATTGAGGATATGTAGAAGTCACCAGAAACCCTGCATCAATTTGCTTCTGAACTTCCTCTTTGATCTTTACTGCCATATCAGGATGAGTTCTTCTGAGCTTCTGCTTCACAGACACGCACTCAGGCTTCAAAGGTAAGTAATGTTGCACAATATCAGTATCTAGACATGGCATGTCCTCATATGACCATGCAAAGATGTCAACATATTCTCGTAGCAACTCAATCAACCTCTTCTTAACATATTCTTTAAGGAGTGCCCTAATCTTCACTTCTCGCACACAATCCTCAGACCCCAAGTTGACTGTTTCCAGATTCTTGAGATGCGGCTGAATGATCTTCTCTTCATGCTCAAGTAGACGGGTAATCTCGTCAGGAATCTCTTCAACATCATCTTCTTCCGCCTCAAATATAGGGAACTCAAAATTGGGAGATGGTGTTGGATCATTATGTTCAATGGGTTTGATTAACCTGCATAATGATTTTGGATATGAAAAGCTTTAGAATTCAAACAAGGCAATCATTATGCAGATGAAAAGATTGATTTTATTCTATTTTTAAGGTTTTATGTGATCACCAATTTCATGCAAAAAGCAAAAAGGGAAAAAATTTGGAAAAATAAACATTTAACATGAATTTATTGAATGAAAATATCATTGTATTTACGCGCCAACAATGTCATCACTCCTCCTTTTGGCATGGGAGGAGGGTTTTTAAACACAATGAACATTACTTTGACTTATGGATAACTGTTGGAATATCCACAGCGACCCAATTATTGCAGATTCCCCCAGGGATGACGAAGTTGCCAGAATCCTCTTCGTTTTCTTCCAAGATGGCAGCAGCCTCCTCGCCTTGACCAGTGTGGATGAAACCTCCACTCTTGAACAACCCTTGCGTGTTGAAAACCCCAGATGAATAACCTATGCCAGCCCGAGACTTGTTGTCTTCTAGCTCAATCATTTTCCCTAAACCAGCAGTCGCACCACACTCAATGGCCAACTTTGCATCTTTATAGGAAGCAAATGAAGGAGTTCTCTTCTTAATAGGCTCAGCAATAGATAAAGCTTGGAAGGGAGTTCCAACTTCATCTTCAGCATCTATATATGAGAAGGAAGATAAATGGCTAACCAGGAGAGCCTTTTCTCCCCCTACCACCACCAGTTTCTTATTCTTCACAAATTTCAGTTTCTGGTGTAGGGTGGATGTCACAGCGCCTGCCTCGTGAATCCATGGTCTGCCTAAGAGACAACTATACGATGGGTGAATATCCATAACCTGGAAGGTAATCTGGAAATCACTTGGTTCGATCTTGACTGGGATATCAACTTCCCCAATCACAGTTTTGCGAGACCCATCCAAAGCCTTCACAACTACTCCACTCTGCCTCATGAGAGACCCTTGATATGACAGTTTCGAGAGAGTGGTTTTTGGCAATACGTTCAATGATAACCCAGTGTCCACCAGCACATTGGACATGGCGTCGTCTTTGCAACCCATAGATATATGTAATGCCAAGTTGTGGTCTCTTCCCTCCTCGGGGAGATCAGAGTCACAGAAACTCAAGTTGTTACAAGAAATAATGTTTGCAACAATGCTATCGAATTGTTCTATCGTGACATCGTGATCTACATATGCCACATCCAAAACCTTTTGCAGAGCCTCTCGGTGTGGTTCTGAATTTAAAAGCAATGATAACACTGATATCTTAGACGGTGTTTGTAGAAGCTGGTCTATAACATTGTACTCGCTTCTTTTGATGAGCTTCAGCATCTCATCACAGTCTTCTTTCACATTGCCGCTTGGGCCAACTGAAGCAGGAGTTCCCAATGTAGAGGAGGGCTTAACAACAGGTGTCGGATTCGGAGCGCTCGCAGCATTCCTAATCGGGCGTTCGACAGAATCAGCATTAGCCTGGGGCTTGGGAGGTGCTGAAAACACACGACCACTGCGGGTCAAACCACTAACATCCGCAATGTTAACAACAGAGGAAGATGGTAAGGATACTTCTTTCCCATTTTCTATAGCGACAGCGTTGTAGCGAAAGGGAATTGCTTTCTCAGAAGAGTATGGTACTGGTCCGTCCGGCTTGATGGTTAATGCAGGAGAAACCTTCTGCTTGCTACTATCATACTTGATGATAACAGGCTTGGGGATCCAGAACACTGGAGAAATTACGTTGACCTCGTCAGCATATTCGTCAACATTTCTCTTTTGAAGGATCTCAATAACTCCTTCATCCAGCATTTCTTGAACATCTTTGCGCACCTGGCGACAACCTCTTTGATTAACAGAACAGACTCGGCATCTATCATGGTCATGCTCATAATGACTATACTCACATCGCAAACGATGCATCTCGACCAAAGATTGTCGAATATGACTGACATATTTGACTTTGTACTTGCCAGGGCAGCTCTGGACCATGTTGACAGATTTCCCATGCTCAGGCAATGGGTTCTTTTTCACATTAGGACCTACGTCCTCAAAACACAGAATGCCACACCTCACAAGGTCTTGAACCTTGGTCTTCAAAGGGTAACAATTTTCCACGTCGTGGCCGGGAGCACCGGAATGGTAAACACAGTGTAATTCGGGCTTATACCACCACTGGGGGTTAGTAGGTATAGCCGATGGGTCTCGTGGAGTAATCAACTTCCTCTCTATCAAAGAGGGATATAACTCTGCATACGTCATTGGAATAGGATCGAAGGTGACCCTTTTCCTTTTGTAACTCGTGCTGGTTTGATTACTGTTTCGAGGTTGGTAGGCCTGCTGTTGCGGACGGTGCAGTTGATGCTGATATTACGGATGTGGTTGCTGATTGTTGTTATGTTGCTGATACTGCTGATTATCTCTGAAAACAGGTGCTATATGAGCCACCTGGTGCTGGTTACCGGCAGGACGCACGTTCTTCCTCCTCACAGAGGGTCTTCTTGGTTTCACATGGGAGGTCACAGCATGTGCCTCTCCATCTTTCTTCTTCGCAAACGCCCCATATCATTTGGTAGAAGAGCCTTCTTCTCTGGTCAGACGTTCTTCTCTAACCCCTTCTTCTAGACGCATCCCCATATTCACCATCTCGGTGAAGTCAGAAGGAGCGCTAGCAATCATCCGCTCATAATAAAAATAACTTAAGGTCTTCAGAAAGATCTTAGTCATCTCTTTCTCTTCTAGCGGGGGCACAATCTGTGTTGCTACCTCTCGCCACCTCTGGGCGTACTCTTTGAATGTTTCCTTGTCCTTCTGGGACATGGCTCTCAATTGATTCCTATCGGGAGCCATATCCACATTATACTTATATTGCTTGATGAAGGCCTCTCCAAGATCGTTTAAGGATCGGATGTTTGCACTGTCTAAGCCCATATACTAACGCAGAGCGGCACCAGACAGACTGTCCTGAAAGTAGTGGATGAGCAATTGGTCGTTGTCGGTCTGAGTCGACATCTTCCTGGCATACATGACCAGGTGGCTGAGAGGACAAGTATTTCCCTTGTATTTTTCAAAGTCAGGGACCTTGAATTTTATAGGGATCTTCACATTGGGGACCAAGCAAAGTTCGGCAGCAGACTTGCCGAAAAGATCCTTTCCTCTGAGAGTTTTCAATTCCTTGCGGAGCTCAAGAAATTGATCATTCATAGCGTCCATCTTCTCATAGACATCTGGGCCCTCAGATGGCTCAGAATGATAGATGGTGTCGTCTACCCTGGGCAAAGTATGCACGACAGGAGGAGGAACAGCAAGGACCGGGCTAGATGCCGGCATAGAAGCAAAGGTGGGAGCAGGACCCTCGGGCACGAAATTGGGAGGCATCCCCCACGGGAATCCGGCTGGCATGGCCGTATGAATAAAGTGTGCACTGGATGCAGGCACAGTCGAGGAGACAATCTCAGAGATGACTTTCCTCTGGGGAGGAGTTGAAGGTGTCGGAGAAGACTGGCTCTGGGCAGCCATGAATGATTCCATCAAGGCACTTAATCTGGCCACTTCCTCTTTCAGCTCGCGATTCTCTTGTTCCAGATGATCCATCAGTCTTGAAATGTTGGCTCTGGTGTAGTACCGGTGAGTCAGTTTGTCTTCAAAATAAATGAAGAACACAGAGTTAGACCACAGGGCAAGAAGCCGGGAACAAAACCTTCTTATGCACATGATGCATGCAATGCTCGTGCATATGATTTGTTTTTTATTTCAAAGGAACTCTAGAGTCTTATTTGCAAATATTAAATATTTATCGCATATGGAAATATCTCATCAAATAATATCGGGGAAAAGAAGTACAGCATTGTCAACCATATACAGGAGAAAAGGAAAATAATCATCCTATGGATCCCTAGAAACAATCATCTAAAGCTCGGGACACAGGAAGATAGGATGCACGAAGCCTCTTCACCTCTCTCTCGTAGGCTGCCTCCATATTTGCCTTCTCCTTGGCGAGTCGGTCGTACTTCCTCTTCCAAAACTTGGAAGACTGAGGAAGTAGAGAAGTCCATGCACCATCAGGATCATCAATAACCTGATGTTCGAGGAACTCTATCAAGGCGTCCTTCTCCTTGATCTGCTGAAGCAACTCCTCCCTTTCACGGATCCAAGCACGTGATCGGTCTTCGTCTCTCAACTCCTCTACTCCTTGGTTAGGGAGGGTTGAAGGCCCAGCCATAACCAAAGGTGTAGGTCTTGGATACTCGTAAGGCATGAGATACTCAGACGCTCTCTTCCTAACCCAAGCGGTGTACGGCTCCATAGCAACACAATTCTTAGGACCCAACTCTTTCCTTCCTTTCCTATGAATCTTGTGCCAAGCGTGGACCATTCTGCCCTTCAAGCCTTGGGGATCTTTAACCTCCTGGAAGAACATACCTTCTAACAGAATATTATTAGGTTTATCCTTTAGGGGGAACCCAAGTTGACGACGCGCCAAAACAGGGTTGTAGTTAATCCCACCACATGTACCAAGAAGAGGTACATTGGAGAATTCGCCACAAGAGTCGATAATCTACACACCATCATACACACGGTTGTACCAAGAGATATCATCATTAGTGAGAGACATAAGTCTCGTGGACCACCGTAGACATCCCTTGTTCTCCTTGAAGGCGACCGTCTGCGGTAAGTGAGAAATAAACCACTTATACAACAGAGGCAAACAGCATACAATGGAACCACCACCCTTTGCATTCCTCATATGCAAAGAGAAATAGGTATCACCCAACAGAGTCGGAACGGGATTAAGAGTAGAGAAAATCCTAATAGCGTTCACATCCACAAACTTGTCGATGTTGGGGAATAACACTAACCCATAGATGAGAAGTACAAATATGGCCTCAAAGGCGTCTTCACTCATGGCCTTCCCATACAAAGTAGCTTGAGCAATAAGGAACTCAGAAGGGAGACCTTGAATTCCACCTTTGGTAGTCATATGAGCACCAACCAGAGATTCATCTATGTGTAACATGTCTGCTATCTTTTGAGAAGTAGGAATACTCTCTAAGCCACTGAACGGCAACTGGTCTAGAATAGGTATACCCACAAGGTAGGCATACTCCTCAAGTGTAGGCAAAAGTTGAAAATCCGGAAATGTGAAGCAATGGTACAAAGGATCATAAAACTGCACCAATACACTCATCAACCCTTCATCCACTTGAGTATTCAGAAGAGGAAGAAGCTTCCCAAAACGAGCTTTGAAACCCAAAGGATCTAATACATAGGATGTCAGATTCCTTAACTCTTTCAAGTCTGGTTGTCTGAAACTGTACTTCTTTGTATTCCTTCTTTGTCTTTCCATGTCTAAAAATTTTGCAAATAAACCCCTTAAGTTCCTTGAAAATTTTCTTCATTATCGATGATATGGATGCAAATGGATGCATGAATGCATGAATGCAACAATCACACTCAAGGATCAAGCAAAGCACACCAAACAAAGGTCATGGGATGGATCATATCGTCCTTAATATCAATCATCCATTTTGGTGGATTATGGTTTACACCTTATCAACACCCAAGTTCCATTGATATTAAGGATACATGAACGGATCAACCATGAATCAAGGGTTTGTTGCGAGTCACGAGCATGGAGTCTCAGTTAAAGAACCACCCAAAGGGAACGTACTAGGGTTTAAACCTACCAAACATGTTCTATAAGAGGTTCCCATAGTTATCATCCCATCTTTCGGATATTATCGGAGAAACGACTACTGGTATCCCAAAAATATTCTCAAGAGAGACTCTTATGAGTGTAGTATCGCGTAACAGCCGTATCAAATCTTACACTTGAACGACTTTCGCACTACATCCTAAGAAAAGGCCAAGACGAGCTTGGTAAACTAAGGTTCTTGGCTTCTAAGGTCTATATTGGAAAGAGTAATGTCTAACCACAACTTGCTTGTGTGACATTATTGATCCCAACATGACCTCCACCAAGTGAATGGACTTGCAAGTCAACTTGCTAAGGAATAACTCCACACAAGTCAACAAGACTACGCCATTCTCCTATCCTAAGTGCACTCGAGTCCGGGTATAGAACTCATCTCACAAAGATCACCAAGCATACAAGGAATTAATATTCAAGCAATTCAATCATTACATACAATACAGTAATCCCAAATTGCACAAAAAATATGTCACAAGACAATATACACAATAATACAACAAATATGAAAAGTAGGCAAAACCCACTAGGCAAAGTTACATCTCAGCAGAGTCGCCACTTTTCTGTAGCGGGGTATTCGTTACCATTAGAGATATTGACTAAATCCAAGGTAAATCATACAAGTCGAGTCGCCACCGCACTTCTATTTATCCAAAGGAATGGTTAGAAAGCGAACAAAAACCTAATAGTTTTAACAAAAACTAGTAAAAGAGAACAGAGATCTGGGTAAGGGGGTTGGTTATGTAATGGGAAGGTGTTAGGCACCCAAAACATCCTAGGTACTCCTAGGGAGCCCTTTTCATACTTGTTGTAAGGTTGTTGTTTTGTGAAAATTTGTTTGTGCAAACATGATTGAAGAGATGAGAAGAGAATATACAAGTTTATTTACATTTTGTGTTTGGATGGATAAACCCATTGCCTACGTACCATCTTAAAAAAGATTAGGATCAAAACCTCGTAGTTCGGGGTAAAAATCTCAAAAATGAGTTGGTGAATTGATTGGTCCAAAAGCCTTAAGGTCTTTTGCTATTCAATGGAGAAAACTCAACTTAAAACCACAAATCCACCATGTGAGGATAGCTTCAACATACTAGTGAGGGGTTAACCCTATAATAAGCATGGAAGACTCATTGTCCATCACTAAGGATATAGGTGAGTATTACATCTACCACAAGGATAACTCAAACCTAATAGCTAAAGGTTATGAAAAATTTGATTAAGGAAGTGGCCATTGGAACCACAAAAGACATTTGAATGGGTTATATTTACCAATTAGAAGTATATACAAAAATGGTCAAAGTTGACTTAGAAGTTCAATTCAAGAATAAGTATTATGAAAAGAAGGTTTGAAAATCAAAAGCATAAGGCTTAGGTTTCTAATGTTGAAAACAATTGTTAAATGTTTGCACAAAAGTTTTGGCTTGGGTTAGAGTGGAGAGAAGAAAAAGAAGGGCTAAGTCCTAAGTAAAACAAAAAGGTGAGGGATAAAGAAACAAAACCACAATGGAGTTCCTCTCTTGAGATCATATTGATGATCCAAGTAGCTCCCATCTTTTGGAATAAGCAATCACAATAATAGTAAGCTCAAGCAAATCAAACAAGTCTCTTGAAGGATCTTCAATGCATCTTGTATCTTTCATTTTGAATGAACATGGCAATGGTCCTTCAATTTGAGCTCATAGAATCCCCTAGCACAAAAGCACACACATCAAAAGTTTCATGAAGTAAACCAAGAATGGACAAGAGTGAGTTTAGAGATTTGGTCCTTCTAATCCATCTTCACATTGGGATCCTTTTACTCCAATTTTGCATAAGGAAAGTCCTAGAATCTAAGTCCATTTCTTTGCATTTGGTTCTCAACAATCAAACAAAACACAAGCACAATAGTATATACACAATTATGTGCTCAAGTGAGCAAAAGGCAAATGGCATTAACATAAACATGTGCTCAAGTGAGCAAAGGGAAAAAAGCAAATGGATAAAATGTGCAAGAATAGTAAATTGCATAAAAGTAAAGAGCAAAAAAGTAAATGTTAGTTGTTAATAGTTAGTGTTAGTAGTTAGTGTGCCATAAGGAAAATTTAGCGCTATGTTAAGCAATCGTAATTGGACTTATGTAGAAGTCACAACTATCTGAGATCGGTCAATAATAATGTAGGCAACAACACAAGTTAGAAGTCTTGATTAATGAACCAAGTTCCAACAACTTGTCATGCCAAAAAAGAAAAAGAGAATTGATCTTGTATTGGTTTAAGCATTTTGCATGATTTAGAAAACAACATATCCTTAATGCAAAGCCATTCACTTGATCAACTTATCAAGATGAATTAGATTTGAGTCAAGGAAGATTAAGTCTCCCTAATCAATGCTAACTTATCAACCTTCCACTCATTGATCAAAAGAAAGAAGAAGAAGAAGAAGGAAGGAGGAGATGAAGAATGGATAAGGAAATGGAAAGATCAAAATGCATAAGATGGAATAAGATGTACCAATCCACATGTATTGACCAATTAACATTGAAAGTCAAAGTCAAACAATAAGAAATCAGAAATGAGATGGAGATTGGAGATCAAACAATAAGCAAAATATTTTTTGGCATTTTTAATATTAAAATAAACTTGAATTAAAAATAATGGAAAGGTCAAACTTCAAAATCACTTCAAATCAACCTTGAAAGGTCCAAGTAATTTATCCCAAGTTCAACAAGGTCAATAAAGTTTGACAAAAAATTTCAGCATTTTTTAAAAGTCAGAAACTATTTTTAATCAATTAAAAATGAATAAGAATAACCTAATTGAACTAAAATCTCAAAGAAATCTCAAATCAATTAAAAAAATGATGAGAATATTTTTCATAGATCCATCATCATCGAAATAGGTTAGGAAAATATTTTTGTATTTTTTGATTATCAAAAACTATTTAAAATGAATTAAAAATAACCAAAAAAGAGAAAATTCACAAAAAATATCCAATGATGAAATAAAAAATATTAAAAATCATAAATAGAAACTAGAATTAATTTGGAGACTAATGCAATTGGTCCCATAATTTTTGGATTAAAAATGAAGAAGATATTGATTTTTGAAAATAAAAGGGAATTAAAGAAAATAAAAATCAGAAATTAAAAATTGGAAAAAAGGAGAAGCGTTGGATGATGGCTCATTAATTGAGCTGGCACATCACACGGTCCTGAAGCGCGCGCTCATGGTGAACCTTAGTCAACCGCGTCACACAAAGAATTAAAAAAGGTCATAACAATTAAAGGCTGAGATTGAATCTGGAAAAGAGATCCAACGGTCCAGATTCAAATTGGCAATTGGCGGCCACCGGAGCCACCTTCTTCTCCGGTGAGCTTCCAAATTCCGGCCAGATTTGCAGGTTTTCAAACCTCCACCAATTTGCACGATCCTTATACCAAAATGAAGCTGGGGTGATGTACATCACCCTTGTAATCTTGAATCACACTCAAGAATCCTATAAATTGAGAAATCTGAGGTGGAAGATTCAGGTATGGAAAATGCAGATCAAAGAAAAAAAATTGAAGCTACCACTAGCTTGCCTCTCAAGTGAAGACTTCAGAAAACACTTTGGCCAGGCAAATAGATCAATTTATGATGAGTTTCGAAGAAAATACCAGCTGGTGAATAAACTTGAATTCTGGAGATTTAAGCTCGATTCCTTGCTTGCTTTGCCAAAACAGAAGATCAATGAACTAAATGATGGAGGTCTAGAAGCTTTAGATCCAAAGATTCAACCAGATGTAGTTGAATTTTGGATCTGAAAATTTTGAGAAAAATGAAATTGCTTCTTTGGTGAGAGGTTGGGTTTTGATTTCTGCAGCAATTCAGGTTGAATCAGGTGTGTATTTTGAATGGAATAGGGTCTCTATTTATAGAGGAAATGGCAAGGAGAATGTGATCAAAGCCGTGTGCATGAATTTGGACAATCCTTGCATGGGCTTGCATGACCATGCACAAGGCCCAAAACCAAAGCCAAATACAATCTGAAATCAAACCAAGGTGAAATGGACGTGTAATTTGAATGGCAAATGCTTGTGCATGGGATTTTGAAGTGTTATGCATAATTGAACCAAAAGCTTTTCCTCTTCGAAAATACCACTTGCCAAGTCCAAACATGATCATGTGAGTAATGGTTGGAAAGGTTTTGATGTAAGGAACAATTGGTATGTTGGGCAAAAATCCAATTGAGTTGTGGAAATTAGTGAATTTTGAGTTTAAAGTGTAATGTGCAAAACATGTCAAGGCAAAGTTTCTAAATTTGGCCAATGTTCAAGCCCTCCTGTTTTGATGATGCAAGCCTCAAATGAAAACATCTCCAACATCAAAGTTGTAGATCTCTTCAAGGAAATCAAAATGGACTTAAATCTTGCATCATTTGGATTTTTTATGAAGAAGTTAGGGGCACTTGAAGTTGGACTTTTTTGCCTTTTAATGCATTTGGCCCAAAATGACCTATAATGTCTTGCATTATCACATGTATTTCCTTTGAGATTTTGAAATTTTGTTAAACATAACATTTGAAGTAGACATCTTAAGATTTCCAATGCATTTGATACCACCTCAAAATCATAAAAAATTAATGAGTTATGTCCTTGGGAAGTTGACCCAAAATTAGGGTTTCAGCCAAAATGACCTATAATGTATTGGAATGGGAGATGGCCTTCCAAGATTCAAATCAATTTTTGATGAACATGAAAGTTGTTCATATTGTCCTTAAGAACAATGTTTCTTTTGGAACCATCTCCATTTGACCAACACATAAAACGTTAGGTCTCAGTGCATTTCAAAATAGTCAGATGAATTGACTGATCAACTCCTCAAGTCCATGACTCATATCTTGATGAATTGATGATTGATGACACTCAAATAACTTCAATTATGCATGAAATGATGAATTAAAGAACTTCCCTTGATTGTATTTGATCATGGGATGAGTTTGCTTCAAGAGCAAGGCATTGTGGTGCACAGATGAATTAGGGTTTCCTTGGGGCACAAACCTCAAACCCTTTGACTTTCTTTGATCAAAATGATGAATTGAGATGCTAGGGAGGCATACTTGATGGATGAGAGCTTTGGGATCCATTACCATGCTTGCTATCATCGCCTCTTGACCTTACCATTGCACAAGGGATCTCCTTGAAGCTTTGGACCTTGTGATTGCTCAAGATACAAACAAAAGATGTTAGTGACATATTTTTGTGCTTTTGGTTAGTAAATAAAATGAGGAAAGCAATGATACACAATTCAAGCATTCTTAGTGATCTCAAACCACTCACAGGAAGTCCCACCCAAAGGCAAAGGGAACCAAAATGCTAATGATCCTTGAGGCAATGCAAGTGCAATGTCATGATGCCATGAGGGATCTTAGGGACAAAATTGGGGTCTTACACACCCTGTAAGTCGAGTTTTCTTCTTTATCCCTCCTTTCGGATGATGAGTGTCTTGGATATGTTCCCAATTCACGCCCGATTGGTCACCTATTATATACCCAGTAATCGGTATCCCTGGTGTTCCTTCCTTCTGCTCCCTATTGTGACTTTTTGTCCCCTGTGGAGTCAGATTTTCCTGAGTTGAGATGTACCTTTTGGATCCTCAGATGTTCGGATGATTGATATCTCTCACCCTTATACCGGTCTTAGATATTCTTTCTCCCTGAGTGTGTTATTCTCTCACCCAGTAACCGGTGTTTTGATAACATGTCTCACTTTGAGTTTATTACCCACTAACCGGTAATATCTTGTTGTTTCTTCCTCAGTTGAGTCCTTTGTGAACATCCCCGTCTGAGTCCGAATTTCATCCGATGTATCCTTTGTGGATAGTTTTATTGTATTGGCATATTCCCCAATACATGCATCTTTGCGTCAGCTCGAGTCTTTCCATCGATTTATTTTCGTGGAATCCCTTCGTATATCCCAACAAGTTTTCAAGTCGTGACCTGCTCACACATTTTTACCTTATTTCCCCCCAGAGTCTCTGTCTCCCTAGTGAGTGTGTTACTCCTATGGATTTTCAGTTTCTCCCGATTTCTTTTCCTTTGTGGAAATTATTCACCATGAAGATTTTATTTTGCATGCATACATTTGCTTCATGAGGTCTCTTAGGGACCAAAATTCATCTCTTTGTTTTTATTTAAGCTCATTCTATCTCGTCGAGACGAAGATTTTAACCTTCATATCTCCAGCTAGAACGAACTTAAATAAGGGCATCTGTAAGACCCTAATTTTGACCCTAAGATCCCTCATGGCATCATATTGTTGCACAAGTGCATTGCCTCAAGGATCATAGCATGTTTGGCTCCCTAACCCTAGGGTTGGGACTTGTTTGAGTGTTTTGAGACCACCAAGCATGCTTGTATTGTATATTATTTCTTTTCTTATTTGATTACTAACCAAAAGCACAAAAATATGTCATTAACTCTTTTTGTTTTGAAGCTCAAGTGATCATGTGCTCCACAATGCTCCTAGGAGGCTCCTAAGCCCAATGAAATGGCTAGATGAAGATGCGAAAAAGCATGTGAATGGTCCACAAAGTTCCTAATCATCATATATGCCTCCCAAGTATCTAAATTTGCCAATTTTATCAAGGTAACCCAAAGGGCTTGAGGTTTGTTTCCCAAGGAAACCCTAAATTCACTATGCTTTGACAGTGTCTTGCCCATGAAGCAATCTCAACCTCTGATCAAATTTCAATCAAGGGAAGTTCTTTCATTCATCATTTTATGCATATATGAGCCTATTTGAGGCCTTTCAATCATTTATTCATCAAGATTGGAAGTTTGGGCCTTGAAAAGTTGACCAGTTAAGTCATCTGACTAAACTGAGGTCCATGGAGATACAAGTTTTGATGTGTTTGTCAAATGTAGATGACCGAAAGAACAAAAATGTTCTTAAGAACCATATGAACAACTTTAATGTTCATCAAAAATCCATTTGAAACTTGGAAGGTCATTATTCATTTCAAAACATTATAGGTCATTTTGACGGAAACCCTAATTTTTGGTCAACTTACCAAGGACATAACTTCCTTAATTTTTATGATTTTGAGGTGATACCAAATGAATTGGAAATATTGAGATGTCTACTTCAAATTTTATGTTAGACAAAATTTCATAATCCTAAAATAAATACATGTGATAATACAAAACATTATAGGTCATATTGGACCTAATTCATTGAATTTGAAAAAGTACCCAACTTCAAATGCCCATAACGTTGTCATAGAAAATCCAAATAATTCTAAATTTGAGTCTAAATTTATCATATTGAAACTATCTACAACTTTGATGTTGGAGGGTTTTCCATTTGAATATTGCATCATGAAAACAGAGGGGTTTGATTAAGCTTGCTTTTGGGGAAAATTTTCAAAATGACTTAAACATGTTTTGTACTTGGATTTTCACAGCCAGTTTCCATCAATTTCCAAATGCCAAATGAATTTTTTCTAAACATGACTTTTGTTCCTTACTTCAAGAGCTTTCCAACCATTACTCACATTACTCTTTTGGACTTACCATTGGTGAGTTTCGAAGACCTTTCCATTTATGTGCATTTTGGTATTTCATGATGAAACTTGAATGTGCAAGCTAGTTCCCTCTAAAATGCACACCCAAATCCTTTCCATGTGAACTCAGCAAGCTTTTGCATCCATCATTGGGCCTTCCACACGCCTGTACAGGCCCATGCAATGCATTTTCAATTGGCCATGCACATGAAAGAAGCGTGGGATTCGGCTACCTTCAACTATAAATAACCACTTCCTCTTATTCATTTAGCAACCTTTTGGAAATCTGAATTGCTGAAGCATTGAAACCATAGCCATACCAAAGGAATTGTTCAATTTTTGTTCTCACTTTCGAGCTTGAAATTCAGCATCATTAGCTGAGCTTCAAAGCCTAATTCCTTAGCCTTTCACTTCCCCTACATCCATAGATCAAAGAGGAGCAAAGAACTTGGAGGATTCGTGGCCTGAAGTGCTTCAACTCAGAGGTATAAATTCAAACTTTTTAGATTTAGAACTCTCAATTCAATGTAGCATTCTTGTGTTTGTGTGGTTTTCTGAAGTCCTCACACTTGAGGCAAGCCATTGGTGCTTTTAATTCATCATTTCATGAGCTTACAGTTTGAACACCATGATCTTCTTCTTCACGTTTCTCTCAATATAGGAAGAGTGGGGAAGATCCAATGGTACAGTGATGATCTACATCACACGAGCTTCATTTCCATGGCCTTGTTTTTAATTTTCAATAAAGTTTATTTTCCTGCAACTGGTGGCCAGAATTAGTTGTCTGGCCGGAGAAGATGGTGGTTTCCACCACCATCACCACGTGTATGCTCTTGTAGCCATTGGATCCAGTTGCCACGTTTTAATCCTGATCATTCATTGTGTTTACTTATTTTAATACACGTTGTGGAGTGCTTGACTTGTACATACTGTGTTCCTTATGATCTGGACCATTCATCCTTGCCACGTCAATTAATGAGCTCCATCACGTGGTTGTGGTTTTTTCCATTTATTTTATTTTCTTTTATTTTTAGTTAATTCATTTGATTTTCAAAAATTCATTAAAAATTCATTTGAAGTCATAAAAATGTGAGACCAACTCCAAAATATTTCTTGAAAAATCTAGTTTCATATTTTGACTTTTAATTATTTTTGTGACTTTATTTGATATTTTTAATGGATTATTTGATTTATTAATAGTTTTAATTCATTTTAAAATACTTTCTGACTTTTGAAAAATCCAAAAATATTTTTCTAGCATCTATGGATCATGATAAGTCAATGAAAAATAGTTTTATCAATTTCTTATTTGATTTGAGATTTATTTGAGATTTTAATTCATGTTATGCTATTTTTAATTGTTTTTAAATACTTTCTGATTTCAAAAATTTGTGAGAAAATTACTCAAAGCTTGTTTGACTATGTTGAACCTATGAGAATTTAATGGGACTCTTTGAAGTTGATTTGAATTGAATTTGAGGTTTGACTTTATTTGTTTATTTTTTTATTTGCATTTTATTTTAATTCAAAAATACCAAAAAAATACCATTGACTCTTTGATTTGTTATCTTCATTTCTCTTCTGTTTGGTGTTGGTTGATGTTGATTTGATTCACATTTGATCAATTGGATTTGATTATGGTCTTCTTTTTCCCTCCCTTTCATCTTCATCCCTTTCTTTCCATCAATGGCCAATGAGTTAAAGTCCTATGGTTGGTCTTGACAAATGAGAGATTTAACCTTCTTTTATCCAAACCAAACTCAACTTGATCCATGATCAAGTGAGTTGTTTTGTGTCCAAGATAGGTTGCTTCTTGGTCAAGCAAAAAACTTAAAGTCAATACAAGGCACTTCCCCTTTTGTTTTGGCATGGCAAGTTTATGGAGCTTGGCTTACTAGTCATGATCTCTAACTTGTGTTCTTTACCTATATTTTTATTGACCGGCCTCAGATAGGTGTGACTACTACATTAGTCCACTTACGATTGCTTAACATAGCGCTACATTGTCTTATGACAAGCTAACACAACCTTACTAACTACTAACTTTAATTTGAGCATTTAATTGCTTGTCAATTACTTTTAATGCCATTTATTTCTTGCTCATTATTCATATTGATTTTCACTTTGCTCACTTGAGCACATATTTTATGTTTATGTCATTTTTCTTTTGCTCATTTGAGCCCATTATTGTATATATATTGCTATCTTGTGTTTGCTTTGTGTTTGTTTTGTGTGAACCAAATGCAAAAGGACAAATGACTTAGAATTAGGACTTACCTATGCTTAAAGGAATTCAAGAGAAACTAGGCCTCATGCCTTTAGAATGCAAAATTTGTTGAAGAGCAACTAGGTCTCATGCATTTAGAATGCTAAAACTCAAAGTTGATCTCAAAGGACTTCTCCATCAAACTTATTCTTTGTCCATTCCCTTTATTGTATTGTGAACTTTTTGATGTTTGCTCTTGTGTGATAGGGATCCCACTATGAGATTGTGAAAAGAGGACCATTGTCATGAATAGCCAAGTTAAGAGCCAAGCCAAATGGAGATCCTAGGAGCTTTAATTCAAAGTGTTTGATTGCTTGTTTTGTGTGCTAAGTCCAAAGGAAATGAGCATCTTGAGTCATCTATATGACTTCAAGAAAAGGAACTCCAAGGGTTTATCTTTCCCCTCTTATCTTTGTATGCTTTTAGGACTAACCCTTCTCTTCTTCTCCTCACTCTAACCAAGCCAAAAATCATTTTTTCAAAACTTTGACTTTGTTTCAAATTAGAAACCTAGGCCTTAAGCCTTTGACTTTTCAAAAACTCTTTTCATAAACACTTATTGTGAATAAACTTTAATCCAACTTTGACCTCATTTTGTAAATAACTCTAACTTGTAAATATAACCCATTTCAAGTTGTTTTGTGGTTCCAATGGCCATTTTGTTAAAACCTTTTCAAAAACATTAGTCATAGGTTTGAGTTATCATAATGGTTGATGTAAATCTCACTCCCTCCTTAGTGATTGGATTATAAGTCTTCCATGCTTATTATAGGGTTAACCCCTCACTAGTATGTTGAAGCCTTCCTCACATGGTGAATTATTGGTTTAGGTTGAGTTTTCTCCCCTTGATAACAAAAGACCTTAAGATTTTTGATCAAATCAATTCACCAATCTTTGAGATTTTTACCCCGAACTACGAGGTTTTGATCCTCCTTTGTGATGGTACGTAGGAAATAGGTTCATCCATTCAAACAACAAAATTTGTAAATATAATTTATTCTCTTATCATCCCCCCAATATTTTGTTCAAATCTTTTCACAAATACCAACCTACAACACATATTTGCAAAAAGGGTTCCCTTAGAGTACTAAGGATGTTTTGGGTGCGTAAAACCTTCCCATTTCATAACCAACCCCCTTACCCGGATCTCTGACATTTTTATTAGTTTTTCATTTGAAAAAACTTCTTACTTGGCTTTTGTTCGCTTTTTAGCCTTTCCTTTGGACAAATAAAAGTGGGGTGGCGACTCGAATTGTATGTTGACTTTTGGTTTAGGCAATAAACCTAAAGGTAACGAAAACCCTGCTACACCATGTACATTAATATGTACCCCACGATCCTTTGATAGAACCATATATTCGACGATGCAGTTTTGGAAATCTCCTCAACATAGTTTACGATGTTGTACTTATTTCGTATATATTTCTAGTCATTGAGTCTCTCAGAATTAATTCTTTGCATATCTTTTAGAATAATCATCTTCGATAAAATGTATTTTACATACATAAATCAGGCCTTTAACTAAATGTCAATGCAAGATTATTCAAATCAAGATGTTTGTGATTAGAATAAAGAAACTCATGTAAGCGTGATTTGAATCATGAATTTTTTTGAATTGAATCATGAAGAGCGGCCTTTGAGAGGCCCCTCCCGGAGATACCTTTGACGATGATGCTTGTTGCATCATGCAAGACTCTGTTTGTCATCTCCTGAGAGAAAGAAAAAAAAGGATGATAGGATCGGAGTGAAAGGTGTGACCTATGTTAGTTTTACTAGGAGGCCACTGTATTGTCTAAAAAGTACATGTGTGTGGGTGTTCCCCTTGTAAGGGTAGGGAGACTCAGACGCCATAGTAGGTAGGTTACTAGTTGGGACTGTGAGAGCTAGCTCACTGCAGCGAGTAGCCCTTTACGGTGATTTGTGAGGCTATTTGAGGGACTAGCTTCCACGAGGTGAGAGCCCCTGTTGGTGGTCGGCGCTACTAGGTTGCAGGCGGGCGGTTAGCTTTACAATGTTAGGGCTACTATGAGTGTGGAACTCTTTGCATAATAATAAGTGTGTATGACTTTTGAGTTTGTCAAATTTGAGGGATAACATATTTATAGGACTTCCCAATACCTAGGTTTTTCTTGGAAAAGGTCACCGCCCACCTAGTCAAAAGGTGGATAGTTCAATCCATATTCCCAAGGGAGACATGGGTCAGTAATAACTATGACTTTCTCTTATTCAAAACACCTTATCCCACATTTTTTCACTCAAAGTCGAGGAAAACTTAAGAGAGAGGCGGTACCTCCCTTCGGGAAACCTCATGTTGTTGCCTTTCCCTAGGGCGGTCCTAATTTATTTCCCTAGGCAAGGTTATTTGAAAGTATAACACTACACAAAGTAAACGGAGTGTGGAAGTTGATCATGCTAAGAAAGAAGATGATATTCCCATTGATAACATCATGAAGAGGATTATTGAGAGTGTTACCAAGCCTCTAGAGAAAATTGTAGCTAAAGACATGGTGGATGTTGATAAAGAAAGTGAGTCTGACGAAGCACCTACTATTAAAGTTATGAAGAGTAAAGCTAGGTCTATGGCTGAAAGGGTGAAATAGAAGAAGAAAAAATTGTCCTCCATAGAGAACATTGAAATTGTGAAGAAGAAAACTCTTCAAAGGACATCTGTGAGTAAGAAAATAAAGGTTGAAGAGAAACCTATTGAGAATAATTCTCTAAAGAGAAAGCTTGTTCAGTCAAGTGACTCTGAGACAGATGTTGAAGCAGATGTCCAAGATATTGTGTCTACCATAAGGAGAAATACAGTGGAAAATGGATTCTTGTGAATGTTACTGCTGTTACTCTTTATAATGTGTCATTCCATTCTGAAACAAGTATTTAGAAGTGGAAATATGTATCAAAGAAGAATGGCTTATGAGAGAGAGCTAGACACAAAAGCTCTTGATTGTAAAGAGATTGTGAACTTGATCAAAGTTGTTGGTTTGATGAAGATTGTAATTGATCTTGGCCCTTGGTATGAGAATCTAGTCAAGGAGTTGATTATGAACATGTCATCTGATTTCAATGTTGTAGGAAGTCAAGAGTATAAGTAGGTTTATGTTAGAGGGAAGTGTGTGAAGTTTTCTCCCTTTATTATTAATGAGTATCTGGCAAGAAGCAAGTCAGCAAGGTCTGAAAAAGTTACCTCCACTTACAATATTTCAAAGGAAATAACTACTGGTGAAATGAAACAATGACCCAATAAAGTATTACTCTCTTGTGGAAAACTAAGTGTGAAGTTTGTTGTTCTGAATAAAATGGGTGCATCTAATTGGGCACCTACAAATTACAGTTGCAGTTTAACCACAACTTTGGCTAAACAGATCTTCCTAATATGAACCAAAGCAAAGCTGAAGTTTGGAGAGTATGTGTTTGATCATACCATGAAGCATGTTGATACTTTTCCTGTGAAGCTACCTATAGCTTTTCCTTGCTTGATCCCTGGAATTATCTTGAAGCAACATCCTAAAATTTTGCATCCTCAAGACTCTCCACACAAAAAGGTTGGGCCTCTGACCCTTGATAAGAAGTTTTTTATGGGGACACATATCCCAAAAATTATGGTAAAGCATCAAGGGAAAAGTTCTTCTCCAATTTCAAAAGCCACGAGAAAGGATGTCTTACTTGAGCTAATGGAAGTATCAAACAATCTGCAGGAGACAATTACTGCAAGTACCACCCGAAAGAGGAATGTGAATGAATTGATGAAAATGATGACCAAGGAAAAGGAAGTTGAGGATGAAGAAAAGCTAATAGTGAAGAGGAAGAGAAATAAAATTCTTCTAGTGATGGAGAAGCTGACAACTTAGAATCCTTAAGTGAAGAAGAACAATCAAGCTCTAAAGATTGATGTCATCAAACTGAAGATGTTTTGAAGTTGCTTTTTTTTGCCTTTTGTTCTTAGGCTTATTTTTGTGGTTTTATAATAAATTTGACTTATGTTACTCTAGTTGGTACTCATTTGTGTTTATGGTTATGTTTCCACTAACAATGTATGAGTCGCTTTTTTGCACCTGGTTATTTGATACCTTATGATCTAGTTTTTCTTCTTTCAACATCTTTGCCAAGTTATGGGAAAAAAGGGAAGTAGGAGTATATGCCTAACTAACTGTGGTGTGTGTACTAACTTGAGTGTCTAATGTAATCATGCATGAATGCTTGTATGATTCTGTGGAATCTTGTGAACTTATGGTAATTCTTATGATGTTGTTCTTATGTGTGTTTGTGGAGTATTCTATGCTCACATGCTGGAGCATCTGGCCTTCAATTATGAGCATGTGTGAGCTAATATCTATGAGTGTGGGAACTATGATGATTGATGCAGTGGCAGTTATGAATGTTCTAACTAACTTGAATGACTACTGGATTTGTTTGTGTGCAAGCATGACTGATTGTGTGCCTGACCATGGGCGCATTGAGATTATATAGCAACCATATTTTATAATTTCTGAGTTTATGTTACTTCTGCTACTGCAGTTTTCTCTGTGTGTTTTATTTGTGGTTTGCTTATGTTGCCCATCTTGTGTGTTATGCTTTGAATATTTTCTCATACCCATCATGACAAATTTTGAGAAAGTTATTTTGCCAAAATTTGCTAAAGGGGGAAAATGTTGTTCATTTTAGATTGATTGCATTATGTAATACAACATGGACTGTACAAGACATTTTGGTGAATAAAGGACACATGTAGGGCCATATGTTCTAGCATGTGCGCAACATCTAGCCTTTGTTAGCAAGCCATGATAGATGTTGTTCTGAGTGTATTTTTTTATTGTAATTCAATCAAATTTTTTGCTATCTTTTAGCAATGCATTAATTAGATTTGTTTGACAGATTAAAAGGATAAAATAAAATCAATTAGAGATTTAAATTTGAATTTAAACAAATCAAATCTTTTGTTAGAGATTTTTTGAAAAATAAATCAAAATAGAATCCTCTATTATTCTTGATGAGATCAAATTTTATGCCCAGGGAAGAAAAGACCAGAGTTGCATTGCTATTTAAAGAGACTTAAACCCAATGTTTAAAGTGTGTGCAAATATTGTAGATTTTATGTGTGAGGGTTTTTATTTGAGTCCTTTGTTTGTGTTATTGCTTGTACACCACGTTATCCCCTACATTTGGATCATAAGGCATAATTGTTGGTTTGTTTAGTTTAGTTGTAGTTCAATATTCTTGATTATGATTATTGTAGTGCCCATCTGGATTATTGATTTGAGTCCTTATGTTTATTAATAATTTACAAATAATATCAACTTTAATAATACTTAAGATATAGAGCGTTCCAAGTTTCGGGTAAGAGTTGTTCGTCTAACTCCTGCAAGTTGTATGCCCCGTGAGGGAACTTCTGGAATATGTCATATGGAACCTCCCATTTGGGTTGTAGTTTTACCTATTGTGATGGAAAACCCACTTTCTTTAAGACCATATATCCTTCTCGCGTCTCCCTTGGCTTGACGTTGAAGTTGTATCTTCTAGTGGCTATATTCTTAGTGAAGAATTCTCCTACATGGGCGACCTCTCTCGATTCATCGATCAGGTTCGCTACACATTCCAATCCTGCCTTGTTTACCTCTTGATCAAACAGGGAGAGTTGCCACAAGGGCGGGTCAATCTCCATGGGCAACATGATGTCCTCTCCATACACCATGGCAAATGGATTTTCCTTTGTGGTGGAGTGAGGGGTGGTTTGATATGACCATAATATTTTATGAAATAGTTCTACCCATAAACCTTTGGAAACATCAAGCTTCTTCTTAAGTCCTTTCAAATTTACCTTGTTTGCAGATTTAGCTTTCCCATTGGTTTGTGGTTGTATAACAGATACAGACTTTGTTTGTACTACCAGATCTCGATTAAAGTCAATGACCATAAAACTAGCGAATTGGGTCCCGTTATTAGAGACAATGGATCTTGGAAGCCTGAACGTGCATATAATTTTCTATCAGTAGAAACGGAAAACTCTTTCTGTTGTGATTTTGGAGATAACTTTTGCCTTTGTCCATTTTGTGAAGTAATCTACTCTCACTATCAACAATTTTAGTTGGCCTAGTGCTAGGGGGAATGGACCTAAAATGTCCACCCTCACTAGTATAAAGGCTATGGTGCCATCATGGGCTGAAAAAGCTCAATTGGGAATGATGAAGGTTGGCATGCCTTTGAAACTGATTACACTTCTTGATGAAGGCAATGTTATCCTTCATCAGGGTATGCCAATAATATCCTTCCCTTAGAAACTTGTGGGCAATTGCTTTTCCGCCAATATGATTGATGCAGACACCTTGTGTACTTTGGCAAGTACCATGGAGGTTTCATGCTTGCCCAGACACCATAACATTGTAGACATTGTCCTAATTTTATAAAGCTTTCCTGAGATAAGGGTGTACTTAGTGGTCTACTTTCGTACTCTCCTTGCTTCCCTCTCGTCCAAATGGAGTTCGTCCACCTTCAAGTAGTGCAGTATGGGCGACATTCAAATGGACTCAGGAACAACTTCTAGGGAATAAACCTGCTTCGATGTTGGGGAAAGAGAGAGTCTTTTGGATCATTGTTATTATAAACCATGTCGCCTTCGAGGTGATGAGTTTAGACAGAAGGTCTGCTATAAATTTTTGTTCATGTGGAACATGCTCTATTTCAAAAGAAGTAAAGCGAGAGGATACATTTATTACCTTTTACAAATATCTTACCAGTTGGGATTCTTTTGTATTGTAGTAGTAATTGTCTTGATTTGACATGAAGAAGGTTTTAGTGGTGTCCGTGGGATCCATCTGAATGTGGTTATACCCCGAATAAGCATCCATGAAGCTCAATGTGTAATAGCCCGAGGACCCATCAATAAGGCGATAAATGTTTGATAGTGGATAGGCGTCCTTGGGACAGGCGTCGTTCAGGTTGGCGACGTCTGATAGTTTGCCCACTTCCTCATCAATGGTGGCCCTATTCTCCTCTCCAACTTTCTAATTCCTCTACACCATTGGTTTGGCAAAGGGATGGATGGTGAGACGATGGCTCACTACCTTAGTGTCTATCTCAGGTATATCATAGGGGCCCCAGACAAACAAGTTGACATTTTTAATGGGTTGGTCGACTAGCCCGTTATACTCTTCCTCGATAAGCAAAGTACCTATCTTTGTCATCTGATGGGATGAATGGCTTATTAGGATCTCCCTTAAGTCCTTCGTGAGCATGAGTCTTTCAACATCCAAGCCTAATAATCGAGGTATAAATTTGGGACTTTAGGGAGGGGATCTAACAAGGGAGAGCTCTTCGCTCTCTAACGCTATGCTATTTTGATAGCATTCTTGAGCGATCTGCTAGTCTCCATTGATCGTACCAACTTGCCCTTCAGGAACCGGGTACTTAAAGACCAAATACTATGTGGATATAACTGCTCTTAGTGGATTGATGGTGGGTCAATCTAAAATGATATTATAGGGCGACATGGCATCTATAATAAGGTAGCTAATGTTAATTGCCTTGTCGATTTCTCCCTCACCACAAGTTACCTTTAGGGTCACGTGGCCCCTTACTTGTACCTGTTTTCCTGACAATCCTATTAATGAGCCACTGAATAGTTTGACATTGTTAGGATTGAGTTGAAGTTTTGAAAACCATCCCAAAATAGGATGTCCGTAGATCTCACAAGATCTATCAAGACTAATTTGATATCTTAGTTTCCATGTAGCACGATGATGACCAGGGGGCCATTATCATAAGGGTTGACTCTGTTTGCATCCCTTTTGGAAAAGGTAATGTTAACCCATGTTTCCCCTCGTCCGCACATGGGAAAACCAGGTGATATCACATTTATAACAAGCACATGCCTTGCGTATTTCTTTTGGGAGGAGTTGGAACTACCTCCACTTTCGAAACCCCAAATATGGTGTTTATGTTAGAGCACATAACTTTATTGGACATATTTAGAAGGAAGATGGAAGGAGCGAGAATGAAAGAGGTGTGACCCAGGTTAGTTTTATCGGAGTCACACGGTGGTCGTCACTGTACTGGTCAAAAAGTACATGTGTGAATGGTATCCTTACAAGGATATGGGATACTCAAAGGCCTTAATAGGTCTATAATAATTTAGGGTGGTTAGGGCTTGTCCATGACGGCGAGAAACCTTGTATGGTGTTGTTACGGTGGTTTTATAGGACCTGCTCACGTCAGGTGAGAAGCTTTGTATATTAGTGTAGTACTTAGGGTATTATATGCAAGTTATGATATGTATGTCACCTGTTAGGAAGAAGTATTTATAGAGGATTTTGGGCCTATGGTTTCCTTGGGAAGGATCACCGCTCACTCAGTCAATGGTGGGCCGTTGAATTTCTATTTCATGGGGAGACATGGACCATATACTAGCCCTAAGTTCTCTCTAGCCAAGTAACATATTTTCACATGTTTCCCAAATATGGACGTGTGGGTGGTACTTGGAGTGAGGAGACACTGAAGGTGAGAAAAATACATAAGAATGGGGGTTAAATTGTGTATGCCAAAAATTCATTTCACTTTTGAACCAGTAAGTTCAGATTCTGAACAATGTTCAGCGTCTGATATCAGAACTAATCACAACAACGGAAATAAAATATTCAGAAGTAAATGCTAGCAACATACAAAGATTATCTTGGTTGTAATCCTCAATTGAGAGTAGTCCAATCCCTTTGCCTCAACAAGAGCTTCTCACTATAACCAAACAAGTTACAAATTACTCAAGAACACTTGCAAGAGACTTCAATGCTCAATCAACCTAGAAATACACTTATGCTCAAGCAACCTTGCAAGAGACTTCTGCTCAATCAACCTAGAAAGAGACTTCCTTTCTCAAGTCCTCAGACAAGAGACTTCCTTGCTCAAGCACGTAGTCAAGAGAATTCCTCTACTTTAAAGAAATAGTTTAGTAGAAAAAGGAACCACTATACTTAGATACACAATCAGAAGTATAATAGTTGTGCAACAATCACAAAGGTTTTACTACCTCTTAATATTTCTAAGATAAACAAAGATAAGAAATCTTAAGATCTTAGGCAATAACAGTTACAAGAAATAACAACTCAGAGTTATGTGCAAGATCTTTCAATGTGTTGGGATGTTTTAGCCTTCCTTTTAATATTCAGAGGTAGAGAAAGAGTGGTTGGAGGGTTTGAACATAACGAGCAAACTTAGTGAAGAAGCATGCCAAGAGAGACGTTGGAGAGTGTATCTGTTTTGAAGCATTGTCCACTGAATAATGGTATTGTTCACAACATGTTTTGAAATACCAAGTATCTACCAAAAGGTATAATATATTGATGATGTCACATCACCATTCCTTGAGCCTTGCAAAATGAAACCCTAGTCGACTATGTCCATAAATCTAGGGCTTTGATAAGACAAGTCTTATTTGGTACAGTGTACGAATCAGATGCTCTCCAAACCTTCATAATCTAAGATGTCATCAGAAGATGGGTCGTGAGACCAAAGTCTGAATCTTTAGAGTCTGATGCCTTCAGAGGCTGATGAACCAATTCAGATTCCGATCAATGAGAGTTAGATTAGTATTTCTTATCCATATATGCTTTCAATCAGGATTAATTATATGCTTATAATCCTACACACTTAAAGATATGTTAGCATACCCATTTGTTCTTTAAATACTTTGTTATCATCAAAACCTAAGAGATATGAACAATCTTGTTTCAATAATCTCTCCCTTTTTTATGATGACAAAAAAATGTATTTAAGATCAATGGTTGGTCAATTTTAACTAACTTGACAACATCAGAGTCTGAGGTTTGTAAGCTCTCCTTTAGTATAATAGTCCATAGGTTGGATTTTGTAAGCTCCCCCTAAGTTTTATCCAAGTTAATTTAAACTTATTTTGATATAAAAATGCTCAGAAGAAAGTAATCTATAAATAATTGAATAATTAGGGTTCAGGATTAATTAAAAGCATTTACAAAATACTTTTAACCTTCTTAAATATAACCATAATTTTCTCCCCCTTTTGTCATCAACAAAAAGTGAGTTCAAACAGGTCAGCAAAGAAGAGGAAAAAATAACTAATAATACAAACAAGTACATGGAAAAATTTGATTATGATACAACACAATATGAACAACCTTTATACTTCCCAATACTGAGAATCAGCTAAAATGGTTGAACTATTTTTACATTTCTCAAGGTGTCACACATCTTTCAAGAGTCTCAATTGTCATAAGTCATCATTGTAGGTATTAAATGATTAGATTTTCCATCTATCCAATTGCAACGTACAAGACACTCAACTTCCTCTACTAAAGCACGCCATCAGAGACATACTTCTCATATTTTAATCCAACTTTTCTTCTCTTCTTAGCAGTATAAGTGTCATACCCCAAAATTCACTTTACCCTTTACAAAGTTCATCTAGGTCACTAACCTTAATCGTATGCATATCATTGTGATCATTCATTTCATCTGCATAGCCATTGGTCCAATACAAGAGGACATGTATCATGGATTCCAAGCTTTGTGCTTGCACCTAGTGGAAACTAGGTTTTCTCTGAAACTAGAGGTGACTCAACAATCGAACCCTAATATGAGGGTGTCTCTTGAGGCTTGTGTATGTGCTTGACATTGAAGATTCAACTAAGGCTTCTTGGTGAAGCAAAACCCTAATTTGGGGGATCCTCACTTGACGATGGCTCCACAAACCCCAATTATGTCCCATGCCCTTGTGGATAGCCTCGTAACCCTAGTTTCATCTGACTCCCCCAACATCCACTATGCCTGGTGCATTGGTTGGTTTGAGATTCATCACATGGAATTTTGTTCTTATCCATTCATGTTGGTTCTTTGGTTTTGGTTCAATTAATTTCATTGTCTCACATGTCCATCTTATGTTTTCTTATGACCTTTGGTTCTAGTTCAAGTCCATGGTCCCACAAATTTCATCTGACCATCTCCTCATGCTCATATCTTGCTCATGTCTTGTGTCATTCCATCTAGCCATTATTCACAAATTCAATTCATGTCATTGATGTTTGGTCCATGGGTCTTTGGTTAAGTCATATTCACTTTACTGTATCTTTAGCTTTGATTCTAAGCCCATGGTACTTTCAAATTCCTAGGTCCTTGGTCATTGATTCATGTTGCCTTGATACATTGATCTTTAGTCCATTGATTGACTTTGGTCTATTTTGATTCATAAGGGCATTTCTTATTGATCCATCTATATGTCTTGGTCCATTTGGTTCATTTCTTATCATATGCTTATGATCCTTATAATTCAGTTGATCAAAAGTATTTGATTCATGCATATGTCAATTTGGTTCCTTCAAAGATCATTCAAAAAGTCATGTCCATAGTTCATTACAATGTTCAAATTCGTCCATTCCAATTCATTACAATCCATGTTCAAGTTATTATTCAAATCGTCCATTCAATTCAAACATCAAGTGCAAATCATGTCCACATAAATTTCATTCAAGGTGTCTTATTCCATTTGTCGCATCTCGAAAAATGAGAACACGACCTAGCGAAGCGCAATCGCACGCTCGCAATGATGGACTGAATATAGTCGCCAACAAAATTTATTTATTCCTAAAAGTAAAGGGGAAATATTGATAAAACCCTAGAAAATAACGACAATGATTATGGTCGTCGCAACCATTATCAGGGTTAGGGAGTCGGTTACACAAGAGGAAGGCATTAGCATCCCTCACGTCTGTTGTACTCAACGGAAACCGTTTAGTTAGTTTTGAATTGGATGTTAGCTTATGTTAGTTCGCGATCTTCTACTTATTTAGGATAGAAAAAGAGAAAATAAAAATATTTTAGAATCTTATTAATGAGAAGGGACCTAGAAGATTTTCATTATTAGAGGGCAAAGAAGGGGAGAAAGGAACTAAACCTAAAAAGTAATTTTATTAATGAGCCTTACAAGATTTTGCAATCCTGCTCCTACGTATCTCCGGGTGCAATAGAGAATTCAAGGCTTACGTAGTTCAGGGTGGAGAATGTTTGTTTGTTGGTTGATTTTAGCGAAATTTATCTTGTACTAATCGATACGAAACATTGTTTTACCCAAAATAGATGAGGAGCAGACGTATACATCACATCAAATAGATTTGCAAATCAACATTCAGAAAATTTTCACTTATCTCAACTCAATAATTATGGATGAAACATTGTTTTGCATCATCTTAAGACAAGATGTCTTTCATTTATGAAAAGATTTTGAAGATTAATCGCACGACGACGAAAAAAAGAGTTTGATTGGTTGAATATTTTTTAAGTGAAGGATGAATGCTCGATGAGAACGAGACCTAAGCCTCGGGATCAATCATTCGGGCTTCCACCGGAATGCTAGATTCCAACGGTCCATTTTTATTCAAATTATTTAAGAAAATTGTTTGATGGACAACGAACACTTGATACTAATCAATTGTTCAAAGAGTTACGCCAGAATGCTTGATCCCAACGACCCTTATTTTGTCCAAGTTAATTTAAGTGTTTTTAAGAACGAAAGAAAAGAATGAACGGTTAACCCAAAACACATGGCTCGGGACCGATCATTCGAGGATTCTCACCGGAATGTTAGATTGCAACGGTCCTCTTCTTTCGTGTTTGTTTTGAAAAAGATTTGATATTACGTTTGATTTATGAAAAATCACTCGATGTGATTGAGGTTTGATTTGCGAACGTATAAATGATATGAAAAATGGTTGAATTTTTTTAAAAAATATATTAAAATAAAAAAAAGGAGTTTAATTTTGATTGATTTTATTATATATAATAAACATCCATTAAAAACAAAGAATTAGTGACTTATTCCTTAGTTTCTAGTGAAAGTGTAATGCATCATAGGATTAAAGTGATATTCCTACTAAAAATGCAATGTGCATTATAATGTAAATATATAACCACACCATACTTTATCATGTGAAAGTATAAACCAGAACGTTTCTCCACACATACATATTTACACACATATACTACTCAACATACTCATACAAATAATAATGAATAAATAATTAAATGGATGACAAAATTTCTTTGAACTTAATGTTTAAAAAAAACGTTTGAGTTTGAGTTCAAATTCTTGAACTATTATAAAATAAAATATTTGTTTTATCATGAAGTAAAGAATAATAAAATAAAAATAATAAATAATAAAATAGTAAAGTAAAATAAAAAGGATAGAAAATAATGCTCAAAGTAAAAACAATGTCTACCATTTATTTTGAATTTCCAAAGCAACGATGCTGAAAGTAAAACAATGTCTACCATTTATTTTAAATTTTCAAAGTAACCTATCATCTTTTGACACGTGGCATACCATAATAATAATAATAATAACAAAATTAAAATCTTCATTCTCTTCTTGGCTTCACCTGAGTAAGAAACTTAGACTCATAAAGCAGTAAAATGAAAATCTCCTTTCTTTTTGAGTAATAAAAAAACAGAGGATGTAAACTATGCTCTTTCTCAAAACAACATAATAAAAAACAAATATCCCCCTCTCAAATCCTAACTTAATCAATTTCAAAACAAAAACACAAATACATTATCACCTGTTGGTTTTTAGTTTAAAATATGCAACTCAGTAAACTATAATCAAAGAGTGAAAAGGGAACTAACGTCATTTGATCAGAAACGGCGAAAACGGGCGTCGGCAATGAGACTCGCGTATAATTCACGGATGGCACGGGTGAGTGGCGAGTAACAGCTTGGTATGTGTTATTACAACAATGGTTTTGAAGTTGTGTCACTGGTAAAGTGGTTGTTGTTGCGTTCGCTTATGGTGAGTCACGGTGGTGGTTGTGCGTGGAGTTGGCTGGCGACAAGAATGAGTATGTGAATGTCTATGTGATGATGTTTTAAAGTTGCTTGTGAGGTTGGTTTTTTAGATGTTTTGATATTGTGAGTTTTCTATATGTTGGAGAAATTATTGCAGGAGGATTTGTATCGATGTTTATGTGTGGTTCAATTAGGAGAAAATGATGAACAGTGTGGTAGGGAGTATGAAGGGAAAATGAGTTCTTAAATGAAAAATGAAAAATGAAAAATGAAAGAGGGCGTCGCTTTATGGTTCTTGGTTTTTCTCCTCTCCCTCTAATCAATGGCCATGTGTATATATAGTGAGAAAGTAGGGTTTTAAGAATTTTAAAAATACCAATATTGCCCTTTTGGATAATTTCAAGATAAAAATCAACACTTCAAATTAATCAAAACAAAATCAAAATAAAATCACACTTAATCCTAATTACTTTTTATAAACACGTTGACAAAAAGACTAAAATAAACGGACTCACAATGAATAAAAATCACGCGCAAAAGTACCCAAACAATTAAACTGAGTGCACTAAAATGATCAGCGCAAAATAAACTTCTCAGAAACATACATCGTTTGATCCAATTTTAAAATGGAAAACGCCCGGTTAAAACACTCAGACGGACCAAAATGTGACCAAAAAATTAGCCAAAAATAAATTGAGCACACCAGGTTAAACTACGTTAAACGTAGATTAATGAAACTGATGTTTGCAAACTTGATTTTGAAATTTTTCTCCCGCTGTTTTAACACATTTGATAATTGATTCAGCCGATTTACTTGTAGATCCAAAAATTTATTCCGACTGACATTTTATGCATTATGCGGTATGAAATGCATTTTATGCTATGCAGATGATGCAAATGTCATTATGTATGTATGGATTTATAGAATGAGGGGCAAGAACGAGGTATGACACCATTCAAATGACCAATTCCATCATTACAATCCATCATACATTGTTCGTTACATGGAAAATTACAAAAAATAGCATTTTGACCAAATGTTAACTTTGGTCAACAGTTGACTTTTTGGTCAACTTTGACCAAAGTCAACCTAACCCCTTTCCATCCTAAAATCCTAAACCCCCAATTATAATTATGATCCTATCTTAAAAATTGACCATTGATCCTTTGGTTTGCTATGTGTACACGATTGCCTTAAAGTCCAATTGGATGACATGTTGTATTGTTCAACTACCATGCCATAAACCATAACCAAATGAAGTATATGCAGAACTATGTCCAAGACAATGAGCTTACACATGCTGCAAAACCAAGTTAGAGCATGCACGCAAGACTATAAGCTATCAGCATGAGCAAGTAGGGCATAAGAACCATAAACCAAAGTCGCACCCTGTTGCATAACCAACATGGCCTGATGCAGAACCAATTCAGAATATGAACCATATTACAAAACCTTGCTGCAACATAGAAATATGATCCACAAGCTAATAAACCTACTTGCAAACCTGAAGCATGCCTAAACATATTCTCTATCATCCATCATAATGCCAAATCAGACCTACAACAGGTTCAAAACCATAGCAGTTAATACAAGTATCTTGCAATGCAATCAATAACATGCCACACTTACAACTAAGCCTTAAACCAATCCAAACCCACTAGCCCGTAACATGAAGCTGAAGCTATCAGAAATATACCCGAACGTATTGCACGCTCGAACATACAACAGAGTCACCATCGAACTTTATTTATTCCCGAAGGAAAGAGAAAACATCGATAAAACTCGGGGGAAAGAGATATGTTGGGTAAGGAAGTCGGTTATGCAAGGGAAAGGTATTAGCACCCCAAACATCCATGGTACTCCATGGGAACCGTTTTGATTGTTCTCGCTCGAATGAGTGTTATCTAAAGATTACTCGTAAAAGAAAGGGAAAAGGAAAGAGAAATAGATAAAGTGCTTGGTGAGGATTGGGGCCCTCATGCCTATGTATCCTCATAGTGCAATGAGGAATTCAGAGCTCCGTAGTTCAAAGAACTAGTGGTGAAAGATGAAAAGAAGTGTGATAACAGTATGGTCTAAACTAAAGGATAGTGTTTGAACTCTATAAGGGGTGAAAACATGAACCCAAAAGTAACAAAGTATGAACCAACAAGTGAGGGCCTACAACACTGTATTGGAACAAACGAAAAAGAACGAATTAATTGTTTGGTTTTATAGCACAAACCACTCTTAGTTCACAAGGAGATACAAGATGAATCTCAAAGGGATATTATATTTGGCTCCAAGATAACTGATATATCACATGGAGTGAATGAAGGTACTGTTGGAGAATAGCGATCCAAAATGCAACGGAAATTAAAAATTTCTCCTTTAGTGATCCTTATGAATGAGCATGGTCGGTGATAGAATCGTAACCTCTTGTGTGTAATACCCCAAAGTTTACCCTTCATTTTTCCTGGAAGCATGGGATTATGTTTTACACTTCATTAGCATCATATTAGGTCATACTCATTGCATACTGCATTAGTGACATGGAGATCAGGTTTTGATCGATCACTCCTTAACAGAAGGAGCCCACACAAAGTAAGATTGAGAATTGGACTTCATTTTCTAAGTATACAAGTCTCAAGGGTCTCAGGGGGCTCTAAGTATCTTATTATGCTCCTCAGTTCATCACCAGACATGTGGTTTCCCGATTCATCAAGAAAGAAATCATTTATCGTTATGGGATTCCCGAAAGAATCATTACTGATAATGGTTCTAATCTCAATAACAAAATGATGAAAGAGTTGTGCAAGAACTCCAACATTCAACATCACAACTCTTCCCTTTATCGTCCTAAGATGAACGGTGTTGTTGAGGCAGCAAATAAGAACATAAAGAAGATTGTGCAGAAGATGGTCGTTACGTACAGAGATTGGCATGAGATGCTACCCTTCGCCTTGCATGGGTACCGTACTTCAGTACGTACATCGACCGGGGCAACCCCTTATTCCCTTGTGTATGGTACGGAAGCAGTCCTACCTGTTGAAGTGGAGATTCCTTCTCTAAGAGTCATGTTGGATGTCAAGTTAGACGAAGCTGAATGGATTCAGAGAAGGTTCAATGAGTTGAGTCTTATCAAAGAGAAGCGAATGGCAGCCATTTGTCATGGACAATTGTATCAAAGTCGGATGAAGAGAGCCTTTTATCAGAAAGTGCGGCCTCGATGCTTCCACGTCGGAGATTTGGTGTTGAAAAGGATCCTTCCTCCTCAGACAAATCACAGGGGCAAGTGGACTCCTAACTATGATGGACCCTATATTGTCACCAAGGTTTTTGATGGTGGAGCCTTAATGCTTGCAACTATGGATGGTGAAAACTTCACTTCCCCTGTGAACTCAGACGCAGTTAAAAAATACTTCGCATAAAATAGACCCGCTGGACGATAAAAAGAATAGTCCATGCAAAAAAAAATGGGCATCCCGGCGAACCAAGAAAATGAAAAAGGTTCAGGCAAAAGTTAGGGATTAAAAAATGAAAAGATTTTACACCCGGTAAGTTGAAAACCTGAAAAGGCAACTTAGGCAAAAATGGGTATCCCGGTGGATCGAAAACCCGAAAGGGCGATCCAAGCGTTGGATTCTTCGATCCCCAGCAGACTCTCACTGTTGTACTTCCCCAAGCATTTGTTTCAGACTACACACTCCCCAGTAGAGTCGACAGTGCCAGACTATATATCCCCAACGGAGTTGATAGTGCCAGACTGTATCTTCCCAGCAGAAGCGGCTCCTCCTCAGAGTTCGATGCCAGATCGATGATCTCGATGCTAGACCCATGGTCTCTTTCCTTGAAGCAGAATCTCGGTACCGTATCGGTGTTTGCTTCCCCTGCTGAGTCGTCTCTCTCGCAGATTATGGTTGCCAGAACCACTGTCGCTTTCCTCAGCAGTAAGTTTTCAGTGTCATTCTCTCCCCAGTCAGAGCCTCGGTATTTTGTTATTTGCCAGAACACCGTGTGACGGGTCATTTCCCCACATAGTTCTTTGTGTTATGCATATCCAATAGCCTTGCCAGGGTCCAGAAATTTGTGATCATTTCCCTAGCAGAATTCCTTGCCTCAGCTTGGCGTTCTCTCTAATCAAGCATTTCGCATACCTTCATGTAGAATCATATTGCATTGCATCCTCCCAAATTGCGTAGCATTTCCATTTTCATGGAGCATTAGGCCATTGAAAAATTCAAGCATACGCATGTAAAGCATAAGGCATTCTCGGTATCCCAAGTGATAAGCCAGAAGTTGTTTCCAATACTCAGACTGAAGATTGTTCATGACTTATCTTTATTATTCCCAGCAGGGGTCGTTGGCCCACGCACCGCCTCAATTATCATTTTCCCTATTTCTGTCGATGCTGACAGGCATGGAAGTTTCCGGTATTCAGACCGAAGTGGCATTCAGGCTAGTTTTCCGATGTTCAGATCGAAGAAGTTTCCGACTTTCAGGTCGATGCAACTTGTGGCATTCAGGCCAAGTTTCCGGTATTCAGACCGAAGTGACATTCAGGCCAGTTTTCCGATGTTCAGATTGAAGAAGTTTCCGACGTTCAGGTCGACGCAACTTGTGGCATTCAGGCCAGTTTCCGGTATTCAGACTGAAGTGGCATTCAGGCCAGTTTTCCGATGTTCAAATCAAAGAAGTTTCCGACATTCAGGTCGATGCAACTTCTGGCATTCAGGCCAGTTTTCCGGTATTCAGACCGAAGTGGCATTGAGGCCAGTTTTCCGATGTTCAGATCGAAGAAGTTTCTGACATTCAGATCGATGCAACTTGTGGCATTCAGGCCAATTTTCCAGTATTCAGATCGAAGTGGCACTCAGGCCAGTTTCTCGGTGTTCAGACCGATGTTTGATAATCTAATATCTTCCGATGTTCAGATCGAAGAAGTTTCCGACATTCAGGTCGATGCAAATTGTGGCACTCAGGCCAGTTTCCCGGTGTTCAGACCGAAGTTTGATAATCAAGTAACGTCCGATGCTCAGATCGAAGTCATTTCCAGTATTCAGATTAATGAGCGGCATTCAGGCCATGGTTATTTCTGTGTTACCATTTATTTTGGTATTCAGGCTAACATTCCTTGTTTCGGTGTTCAGAACGACTCTCACCGTACCACACGGATTCTTTTTCAAGACCACCTCTTGGCCGATTCTGACAAGCATTGTTACTTCATTTTTTCACTTCAGTGTAAATTTTCGGGCTTTTATCGTATTCAATCACTTGATACCTCGAAAGTGCGAAAGCCGTTACTATCTTCCTTTCGGGTTTCCAGTTGATTGAATAGGGGCAACTGTAATACCCCAAAATTTACCCTTCATTTTTCCTGGAAGCATGGGATTATGTTTTACACTTCATTAGCATCATATTAGGTCATACTCATTGCATATTGCATTAGTGACATGGAGATCAGGTTTTGATCGATCACTCCTTAACAGAAGGAGCCCACACAAAGCAAGATTGAGAATTAGACTTCATTTTCTAAGTATACAAGTCTCAAGGGTCTCAGGGAGCTCTAAGTATCTTATTATGGTCCTCAGTTCATCAGTGAAGGATTCAAAGCTATCAGAGTGTTCATCTGGATCTAATCAGAAATTAGGGTTTCATGGCTACCTGCAACAGGCAATGTTTGGTTGGAAGTAGAGGAGATCATCCATGTCATGATTAGAGAGGCCTCTTGGCCTAGGAAGATTCACAATTATCTCAGAAAGATCCATTGGCAATCAGTGCAATCAGTTCCTGATCATTTTGCCCTAAAACTAGGGTTTGGTATAAAATCAGTTTATTTCTGATTCTTTGGGTGAAACTCTTTTCCATGGCCCTCCATATGTCCACAAGGGTCTACATACAAAAAATCAGCTCTTTATTTGAGCTAGAAGTGCTTCAATTGATCAATGGAATCCGGAATCAGACAGTTTGGGAAAAGTCAACTGTGGGGCCAGAAAAGTCAACTCCTGACATTTTGAGAGTGGAATCTCAAAATCCATGCCTAGGGGATCCTACATGTGAAATCTGATCAAGGTTGGATCATGGATAAAAGCTCCATTTGAAAATTTCTCCAACATGAAAGTTGTTCCTCTTGTTCCAAGCTTTCTAGAGATATAAAGTTTGCTCCATTTGGATTAGAATTGAGAAAGTTATGCTTAGTCAAAGTGAGACATTTTTTTAGGACACTTAGAAAAATTTCTAAGTCCAAAATCTTCAAAATTTATCAAGACTTCTTGGCCAGTTTTCTTGCACTTCAAGGCATTATTTGAAAATACTTTTTTCACAACAATTGTACCTTGCCATGTCCTCTTTCACATCCTTTTGGAATCATCTCATTTGGATCCATGGTTTGAGATATACATTCATTTAAAGTGGGCACCATGACTTGATTTTCTAGGAAGATTTTGGGCCTAGCTGGCCCAATCAGATTTTCTAAGCATGCTGCACAAACCAGTCACATTTTTTTATCTCTTTTGGCCATGCATTGGACATCCATTCACTTAAGTTTGGCCCAAAATAACAACATTTTACACCTCACTTCACACTTTTATTCTTATGGATAAATCACTTATTAAAAAGCCCATGAGAACACCTAATCCACCCTATTTAAGAAGCTGAAACCCTAACCCTAAAGTATAGATGTTTGATTGGCTGCAGTTTATGGTAAAACACTAGTTGTACTCTAATGTCTTGACTGATGTCATGACCTGCTTTGGAGATGTGTGATTAGCTGCATTGTGTGTTAGATCATCTAACTGTACTATGATGTCTTGACTGATGTCATGACATACTTGAGTAGTATGTTGCAGGTTTAGCTAATACAGGATCTATTGAATGTCAAACTAGATGTTATGACATTCATCCCTGACAGCAGATACTGAGGAATAGAACAGTTGGTGCTCTGTTATAACTCAGTATTTATTTTCAGTCTGTTTATCAAGAGAATAACAGACCTGGCACAAGGCCTACTGTCTGAATGTCAAACTGGATGTTATGGCATTCATCATTGACAGCATATACTGAATAATAGGTAGGTTGGTTTTCTGCTACATTTCAGTATGTATCTCAGTCTGTTCTTCAGGAGAACAACAGACCATGGCATAAGGCTCTATGTGTAAATGTCAAATTGGAAGTTTTGACATTTATTAATGTAAGCTGATACTGAAGTATGAACGGGTTGGTCCTCTACAGTACAACAATTTTGTACAGTCTGTTTTAAGGAAAATAACAGACTTAGCATATGGTTTATGCCTTGGACGTCAAACTGAATGTTGTGACATTCATTCCTGACAGCATATGCTAAATGGTAGGTTGGTTAGTTTTTCTGTTTCAGCATTTTTCTCAGGCTATTCTTCAGGAATTCAACAGCTGAGCTAAAATTCAGGAAACTAACAACTGAGCTACAATTAATGAACCTAACAAATAGCCTATTTGTTAGTACCCTAATATGTGGAAATTAGGTTAACTTGCTTGACCTTAATTTCAGGAAATACAAGTACAAGGCCCAAGTGCTGCAATATAAAAGGATGGCAATCCTTCATTCAGAACTCGGGGATTTTAGGCGTGAAGATTTTATTGTTCCATTTACTTCACTGCTGTATTTTTGTGTGTGTCTTGTATTAGGTGTATCTTGTGAGCCAAACAATTATCACCTAGATGATTGCATTGGACTAGGGTGTTCATTGAGTTGTAAGTGTTGTGTCACTCTAAGCTTTTAAGCGTGAGTGCTGTGTATCTTGATTAAAGCTGTTAAGCACAATCAAGAGTTGTTTGAAGTGTGACTTCACTATAAACTTTAATATAATTAAAGGTTGTAATCACTGAGGTGATTGAGGGGGAGTGAGTAGGAACTCTGATCTTAGAGTAAGATTGAAATTGCATTGGGTAGGTATTAAGTGATAGGGTTAAATATTTGGTTTAAGGTCTGGATTAATACTACTAATAGTGGATTTCCTCCCTGGCTTGGTAGCCCCCAGACGTCGGTGTGTGTGACACCGACTGGGTAAACAATTCCTTGTGTTATTTACTGCACTTACTTTTTAAGTTCTGCATAATACTTGTCTGCGCAGAATTGGATGTCATAACATCCCGTGTGACATCGAAAGTCTGTTAACTAGAATTTCATAAAGGAGCATTGGAATTTCGTGGCAAGGAGGCAAAGCTTCATCACATATCAGATTCCATTCCACTTCTATTTTCCATTAGGTAATCATCTCTTCCATGGCCATGTTTTGATATATCTACGCTTGCTTACCATGTTCATCACCATTAATCCTTCCATTTTCATATTTCTTTTTCTTATTTAAAATATTTTCTTCGCCCATAAAATTACCCAAAAATTATTTTTCACTTTTCTTAACGTTTTATTTAATTTTCTATAATTTTTATTTTCGTATTTTTTTAATATTAATATTTTACTTTAATTATTTATTCTAAATGGTCAATTTTAACACACTTTTTTTATTGATTTTATTTTTATGGTCAACCTGACCTTTTCTTGGAATTTTATTTCATATTTTCAATTTATTTTGGATTTATTTTTGACCTAGTTTGGTTGGTGGACTTTTAATTTGACTTCTGTTTTATTTTAATTAATTCAAGTACCAATTTTAATTATTTTTAAAATCTTTTTGGGGGATGATGATGTCCTGACCCCACCTTATTTAGTTTAATTTTTCATAATTTTCTTGATTAATTTACTATTTATTCTTGATTTATTTCTAACCTAGTCTTATTAATTGACTTTTGGTTTGACCTATGTTTTGTTTTAATTAATTCACGTGCCAATTTTCATTATTTTAAAAATCTTTTTGGGGGATGATGATGTCCTGACCCCACCTTATTTAGTTTAATTTTTCATAATTTTCTTGATTAATTTTCTATTTATTTGTTATTTTTTAAGTTGACTTGAATTTTCAGTTGACTTCTTTATGATCGATGTTTGACTTAGGGATTGCTTATGGCAATTGAAGAGATCTTTTGATCCTCCCTCGTTCATCTCATATGCCATGTATTAGAGGCCTTTTACCTTGATTTTATTTGGTCCTTACCTCATTTCCTGATTAAATTATTCAGTGGACCCTTCGTGTGCATATTTTCATCTGTTTGATTCATCTGTTATCTTTTATACTTGTTTCTCTCATTCATGCTTTCTATTGCTTGATTATTTAACATGTTCATACTCCCATGCATTGTTTAAATGCTCCATTATTTGATTCTTTGGTTTGATTATATATTGTTTATTTATCCGATCTGATTGATAATTGTTGCCTACTGTAAGACCCCAATTTTGGCCCTAAGATCCCTCATGGCCCATAACATCTCATATCATGGCCTCAAGGATCATTGCATACCCTAGCTTCCCTCCTAGTGGGTGGGATACCTTGTGAGTGTGGTTCTTGATCACCAAGCATGTATTGCATTTGTATATCTTTGCTTTTCATATGTTTACTAACCAAAAGTACAAAAATATTGTCATCTAACCACGTTGCTTGCAGCTGAAGCTAGCTAGGTCAAAGTAGTTAAATCAGGCGTTGAGCAATTGATGGTGGCCATTCTTGAAGAATTTGGACACCATGATCATTCATCAAGAGTTCATATAACTTGTGATATCATTTGGAATCAAGATCTCAAGAAAAAGAGGCTTGGAATTCATCAGAACATGGCCCAGTCAAGAAAAGTCAACAAAAGTCAACTGTGGTCAACTGTGCATTTAATCAGGGTTTGGAAGGTGTGAGATGGTTAGAAAGACCTCATTCATGTCCATATAAACTTCATTTGGCATTTCAAAGACCAAGGTTGAAGGAATTGAAGTCAGACAGAAAGTTTCCAAAAATGGCAGTGGACCTGTAATTTCAGCTGCCCAAAATGGAAAGTTTTTCCCCTCAAAATAACTTCATCATACAAGCTTCAAATCAAAATGTGTCCAACATGAAAGTTGAAGATCTTGATCTCACCTTTCCAAAAAGTCCAAGAACTCAAAAATCCCATTTATGGTTTGCAAGATATGGCTCAGTGAATTTCAAAAAAGACCCGTAATCAGGAGGCCATAACTTCCACATGGATTGTCCAAATTGCAAGTTCTTTATATGCACAAACTCCATTTAATGTGTACTTCAATGGTGCATAATTGGATTTCTTTGAAAATGCTCCATGCAAAAGGCCATTTTTGAAGTGAACTAATTAAAGTGAGGGGCAAAATGGTCCAAAATGGAAAATATGAGGAATTTGAAAATAAAACCAATTCTATCAGCTTCCAAATGGTATTTGCAATTGGTTCCAAGTGATAAATTGCTGCTGAAAATGCTTCTAAGGAAAAAGGCAAAAAATCCAAAAATGCACATAAGCTTCATTTTCCACTAATCCATTTTTTCACTAATCAAGATTATTGTTAGATTAAGAGCTTGGTATATAAAGTTAATCTCTAACAGAATTTTGAGACTAATCACTTTTCACAATCACAACTCAGAAATCAAAAACCAAAATCTCAATTTTCTCTCATTCTTTCTCAAATTTCTCATAACACTTTTGCTCAACTTCATCAAGATCTTCCCATTCTTTGTGCAATTTTTCTGCTGATTTACATTTTGCAGGTATTGTGTAGCTTCTGTTGAGGAAGAACGAAGCCAATTGGTGATTGAATCAAGCTGTTGCAAAATCTGTGTTCTTCCACAACAGGTCACGAAATCGTTTGATCCGTGCACCTTCGAGCTATCAGAACAGCACTACGCGTCTTCTTGATCATCATGCTCAATCTGTTCTGCTGAATCGAAGCTCGAAACCGCGAAATCCGCTACTGCAACTCCAAGAAAGGTTGGAATCGCATCTCATAATTGCGTCAATTGTGTTAGGGATTGTGTAGTGCATTCATTGTAGGTTATGTATCAATTTGTGGATTGTGATTCCATTACGAATTGACCGAGATATTCGCGATTTAAGTTTAGATGCGTTTCTTTCTTTCGTTCGATTCGTACTGTGTAGTAATTTATGGACAAAATCGCTTGCGTATTCATGATCCTGAGTTCACGACGATTCCAACGGTATACGGTTTGTTGGATTTGATGAAGAAAAGCTCGAAACCGTTATCGCCGTTGAAGAACCCCTTAGGCTGTGCGAAGAAGACGAGACTTTCTGCAGATTTCCATGCTTCGATCTTGTTTCCCAGCTTTTCAATTCATTTTCGTGTTTTCCATCGCCGGAACCAATCCAGCGGCGCCACCTCATCTTAAATGGCACGCCGCGTTTTGGCCTCATACTCAACAATTACAGTTTTGCCATTCTTTCATAAATTAATTAAATTAAACCATATTAAATCTCAAATAATTATGCAATAAATATTTTAAAAACTTCAAAAAAATCAAAAAAACACTCAATAATAATCCAAATAAATCGAGACTTTTTTTGATAATCTTCTTTTTTTAGTCTACTTTTTTATAGAATCAAAAAATAAAATGTTGCTTGGTAGAAAATTAATTGCCATAGAAGTCTTTACAATGTGTACAAATTTCATATGCTTTACCATTTTAATTATAAAATCACCATACATAATCCAAATTAATTGAAATTTTAGATGTTGATTCTTGACTCATTTCTGGAATTTTTGACATAAGTTTTGCATTTTTTGGACCTCTGGTTTTTTAACTATGATTTATGGAACTTGAGTGTATTGATATGTGACACAAAATGATATGCTGAGTTCCCTGAATTTTTGCCATGCTTCCCCTTGGTCTATGGCCTTGATTTTTTGCATGTAGCACATTTAACATGTTAACATTCACTATGAATTTTTGTGGATTTTTTATAATCCATTTCTTAATTAATTAGAAATTTTGCTTGCTGCCTAGCATTTTAGGACTTTACTTGTGTAACCTTTTGTATACATGTTGCCAAATCTTCATACCTTACCCTATGACCATGAAATTTGATAGAGTGTTTCCTAACACATTAAGCTTTCATTTAGCTTTGGTCCCATCCATTTCCCATGTAATGTCACTGTTTACCATTAGATTGAAGTTAATGTACATTTTGTAGCTTCATTTGATTGTGTTTTTGCATGCCTTGTCATGTTGAATTAATTCCCATAGTTCCACTAATCCAAATTGCTTGAAAATTGACATGTAGCTTGTTGAATGTCCTCTGTTTAGGATATAATTTTTGTGGAATTTTCCATGCTGTTTTGATATCTTTTTGGATGTGATCTTGCTGGTTGCTCATATGTGGTTTACCTTTGCTTCCTTTGCCTTACATGTTGCATAAAATAAAATAGGGGCATAGTTTGGATATGGGACCAATTGGGATCCCTTTGTTACTGAAATAGCTTGACTTTGATCATGAATTGGTTGCTGTTTTAGGATTTTTCCATCCTTTGGACCCTAGGCTAGCCCTAGTGGTCTTGTCACTTACATTTGAACTTGTCTTTGGCTTTTCAGGTTAAGAAGTTAATGATTAAAGGAATTGTTTCACATTTGGGATTATCTTACTTGACTTGTAAACTAATGTGGCTGTTTTGTAGGATGTTGGTTCACATTGAGCTTTGTGCTATGCACATTATTGTTTGATTATGATTGTACATTGTTGGTTCTTGTATTGTTGTTTGATTATGTTGGGATGCTGATTCTATTTGACTTTTTCAGGTACCCTTAGTTGCTTAGTTCTTCTAAGAACTTGCATTGCTTTGCTTAATAGCAATTAGCATTGAGGTATTGCACCTTCTTCTTCATGTAGTCTGGAGACCCGGCCCGTTATTTGGCTGGGCAAATTGTCTGAAGTCCTCCTTAAGAGGCATTGATTGTGTATGTTTATATTTGTCCCAAGCAGGAAAAGTCCTCATTCGAGGCAATTGGTGGATCAAAGAGATAAGTAGCCTATCTCCCACTATTCTGTGAGTCTTCTCCTTGCTCCCATTTCATGGTTGTAGCATTGAGATCCAAACCCAAGATCAATCGAGTCTAATATTGGGGAAAGAGTTCCATCTTTCTGAACTCCCCCACATTCTTATATTTACATGCTCTCTCGGACCTGAGATAGAAGCAATGAGGCACACCCCTCATATCCTTTCATCTGCTTCACCTTAGCCCCTCAATGGCAAGGTTAAGAGCGACACTTACCTCTTACAGTGGACTTTCATAGTCAAACCCTTTTGCTTGAGCCTAATTGAATGGTTATAGCGTGTGCTACTTGAATTTATGTGATTGATTACTTGATTCACTTATACATGATTACTTGATTTGCCATTGTGCATTTATCATCTTTGTTTGCCATTAGTGCATGATCATTTCTTTTGTCCTTGTGACATAGATGTTTTCCCATTGAGGACAATTGTAAGTCCATATTGATTGGCTTTTGTTCCTATGACATGGAAGAGATAGAGTGTAAGACCTCATTGGTCACTCATATCTTCTTTGCTCTTTGTTTGAGCATTGTTGTTGTATGTGAGGATTCATTGTAAGTCCCTGTGATGTGGCATTTGTATTCCTAGGATCATACTGTGGAGGTTAACATAAGTCCAGATAGATTGGCAGTTGATTTCCCTGTCTTGTTTTTTTGTTTTATTCTGATGGAGATTAGTGTAAGTCCATAGAGTGGCTTCTGATATCCTTACTTGTTTTAGGAGACAGGTATAAGACCATTGAGTGGCATCCAGTATCCGCTTTTATTTACTTTCATCTGTTACCATGTTCAGATTATTGCTCATTTGTAGCCTATTCCTAAGGACCCACTTGAATCATCTTCTATATGATTTCAAGAGGTGAACCTTTCTAAGAAGTTTTACATACACACCATTCCATTCACTCTATTGTGTCCGATTCCTTTTCACACATGTTTTAAAAATCTTGAAATAAGTGTTGTGCAAACATTCTCACCTTCTTTCCAAATTAGAAACTTGGACCTTAAGTCCATGATTTTTCAAATTCCATTTTGTAAATACTTCTTTGAATCAATCTTAATCATACTTTGACTCCTTTTGTGAATAGTCCTAATCCATTAATTTCACTCACTCAAATGTTTTGGCTTTGTCCATTCTTGTTAATCTTTTCATGCATTAGCCATAGGTTTCAATTCTCATTGTGGTTGATGTAAACCTCACCCTATCCTTAGTGAGTCGACAATAAGACTTCCGTACTGAAAACAGGGTTAACCCCTCTAGTACGTCGAAGCTATCCTCGCATGGTGGATGTTGGTCTTGGTCGAGTTTTCTCCCATTGATAATGAAGAACCTTAAGTGCTATTGTTTAAAATTGAACTCACTAACTTTTGGAAATTTTTAGCCGAACTACGGCGTTTTGATCCTTACCTTTGATGGAAGGTACGTAGGCAACGGGTTCATCCGTTCGAACACAAAAATAATTAACTTGTATATTCTTTTCTCATCATCCCAATCATGTTTGCACAATGCTTATGTCATGACAAATAATAATTTTCAAACAACAAAGTGTGAAAAAGGTTCCCTAGGAGTACCTAGGACGCATTGGGTGCCTAACACCTTCCCATTGCGTAATTTACCCCTTACCCCGATCTCTGATCTTTTCATTAGTTTTCTACGTGTAAAACTTCTTAGGCTTTTGTTCGCTTTTTAGCCAGTCCTTAGGATAAATAAAAGTGCGGTGGCGACTCTATGTTCATTGTATGCTTTGCTTGTGATTTAATCAATAGATCATATAGCGACGAATACACCGCTACAGAAAAGTGGCGACTCTGCTGGGGAGAGTGACCTTGGTGGTATTGCCAACTTTTCACCTTTGTTGTGTGATATATTATTATTTGTTATTTGACATATTTTTGTACAATTTGGGATAACTGTATTGGTTGTAATGTTTGAATTGCTTGATATACAATTGTTGTTTGCTTTGGTGATCTCTGTGAGATGAGTTCTATACCCGAACTCGAGTGCACTCTAGGATAGGAGAATGGCATAGTCTTGTCGACTGGTGTGGAGTAGTCCTTAGCCAGTTGACTTGCGAGCCCATTCACTTGGTGGAGGTCATGTTGGATTAATAATGTCACACAAGTTATTTGTGGTTAGGCATTATTCTTTCAATCATGTGCCTTAGAAGCCAAGGACCTTAGATTACCAAACCCATCTTGGCCTATTTTTTAGGACGTGGTGCGGAGGTCGTTCAGATGTCAGTTCTGATGCGATTGTCACGCGATACTACACTCATAAGAGTTTCTCTTGAGAATATTTTTGGAATACGAGTATTCGTTCCTCCGATAATATTCGAAAGATGGAACGATGATTATGGGAACCTCTGGTAGAACATGTCTGGCAGGTTTAAACCCTAGTACATTCCCTTTGGGTGGTTCTTAACCAAGACTCCATGCTCGTGACTTTCAGCAAACCCGTGATTCGTGGTTGAGTCGTTCAAACATCGTTAATATCAATGGATCCCGGATCAGGTGTAAAACCTAAAATCCACCAAAGCGGCTGGTTGATATTAAGGATGATTGAACCGGTTCATGTACCGTTAATATCAATGGAACTTGGGTGTCGATAAGATGAAAAACCTAAATCCACCAAAATGGATGATTGATATTAGGGATACATTGAGCTTTCCCATGACCTTTGTTTGGTGTGCTTTGCTTGATCCTTGAGTGTGATTGTTGCATTCATGCATTCACGCATTCATCCGCATCCATATCATCAGAAAAAAGAAAATTTTCAAGGAACTCAAAGGGAGTTCATTTGCAAAAATTTCAAACATGAAAAAACCGGAAAAAATTTTCACCTGATATATCTGATGAGATATTCTCATGTATGATCAAAATGTTTAAATATTTCAAAGTTTGCAAATAAAACCCTCGGGTTTCTTTGAAATAAAAAACAAGCATATGCACAAACACTTCATGCATCATTTGCATAAGTGGGTGTTTTGTTCCGGTCTCCCGTCCTGTGGTCTGACCCTGCGATCTTCATTTATTTTGGAGACGCACCTCGCCGGTATTATACCAGAGCCAACTCTGCCAGATCGATGGATCGTTTTGAGCAAGAGAGTTGTGAACTCAAGGAGGAATTTTCCAGACAGAGTGCTTTTGATGGATAAATCCCAGGCTGGCATTGGCTACTGTTCTGGGGCATATAATGAGCAAGGTTTGTTCAAGAGTGGAGGATTTATCCATGATGATCAGCCTAAAGAAGAGGAAGCTGCTGCTATCATTGAAGAAGATGCAGAGGACATGAGCAATTTTGTTATTCCTGGTGGTGTCTGCCACAATTGGGTCGCTGTGGATGTTCCAACAGTTATCCATAGATCAGAGTAAATATGCTCACTTTGTTTAAAACCCTTCTCCCATGCCAAAAGGAGAAGTGATGACATTGTTGGCAGCATTTAATACAATGATGTTTTCATTCAATTAATGCATTGTTAAACATTTGTTTTTCCATTTGTTTTCACTTTTTGCCTTTGCATGAAATCAGTGATCACAAAAAAACCCTGAAAAACAATAAAACAGCTTTTTCATCTGCATAAATGATTTGCTTGTTTAAATTCAAAAGCTTTTCATTATCCAGAATCATTATGCAGGGATTTCTAAACCCATTGAACATAATGATCCAACGCCATCTCCCAATCTTGAATTCCTTGTATTCGGAGCAGAGGAAGATGATGTTGAAGGGGATTCCTGATGAGATTACCCGACTTCTTGAGCACAAAAGAAGTTCATTCAGCTGTATCATGAAAATCAGCTAAACAGTCAAACTGGGGTATTACAAATGTAATGTAAAAAAAAAAAAAAAAAAAAAAAAAGAAGAGAGAAGAGGGTGAAAAATAAGTAAAAGCAAAAATCAGGAAAAAATTTTCAAATAGAAAAAAGAATAAAAGAAGCCTGATACCCTCAAAGTCCCTAGTTGACTAATGCTGAATGGATTCAGAGTCGTTATGACCAATGGAATTTAATCGAAGAGAAGCGATTAACTGCCATGTGTCATGGTCAGTTATATCAGCAGAGAATGAAGAAAGCATTCGATAAGAAGGTCAAGCCTCGTGTGTTCAGAGAAGATGACCTCGTGCTCAAGAAAGTTTTGTCTTTCACGCCCGATTCCAGGGGCAAGTGATCTCCAAACTACGAGGGTCCATATGTTGTTAAAAGAGCCTTTTCAGGCAGAGCTTTGATGCTTACAACAATGGATGAGGAGGATTTCACTCGTCCTGTGAATTCAGATGCGGTTAAGAGATACTTTGCCTAATAAAAAAAAAGTAAATGCAAATGAAAAACAGCATAGCTCGCTAAGTTGAAAACCCGAAAGGGCGGCTTAGGCAAAAATGAGCATCTCAGTGGAGAACCCGCAAGGGTAATTCAGGCAAAAGTTAGAGACTTGATAAAAAAGCATATTTGCATCCCGCTGGATTGAGTACCTCACCCTGGGGCAATCTAGGCAAAAATGAGGGATCAGGCAAGTAACTGCATCCTGACAAGACTTTCTGTTTCACCAGCCGTCTTTTCGTCAGAAGATTCTCGATTCGTCGTCAACTGAAGCTTCGAATACATCGAGATTCAAATTGGTAGAGAAAGGATCATTATGTTCAATGTAGCCCTCTTCCAATATATATCACTGATGTCAAATTTGTACAGATCTACGGAGTCTTGCCATTCGCAGGCTACCATTCCATCAAATAAATTTGAGCTTTTGTCCAATTATTTGCACTCTTATTTGTTTCAATTCAACAAATGTTTTGCATGTTTTACTTGATAAAAATATCATTGTTTTAAAAAACAAAATTTTTCAAAATTATTGTTTTAAACAAAGTGAATATTCACAATGATAAAAGGATACTCAAAGAATTTCTCAGTGCTCTCCCAAGGGTGGCATGGTTTCCAACAGGTAAGACATTTGTTCATACTCCTGGTTTGGTTTGTATCCTTCTTCTCCAGATTTGGTTGTTGGGGTTGTTCCCTAAGCAGAGCTTCTGTGGATTTTGACTCCCCGAAGCAGAGTGGTGTATTGAAGACTCGGTCTGTTCTCCAGCAGTAGTCTCTCCCCGACTTGATTGCTCAGGTGTTCAGGATATTTGTGGTTAGTGGGTTGATATCCCCGTATCCCGTATTTCTCCCCAAGTGATCTGCCAGCATAATTGCAAGCCGAGTTGTTGGTGGGGTTGTTCCCCAAGCAGAGTATTGTTGAAGACTCAGTTTTCTCCAACAACAGTTTTCCCCAGCATGGATGCTTTCCTTGTGGAAGAGTCGGCGGTTGATGGTTTGTCACCTTGGTGCCCCGCCACTTTCTCCAGTGGATCGCTATCCCCAGACTTTATTTGTCTCTTCAGCACAGTCACGAGTAGAGTTGTTATTGATATCCCCATCCAAGTCGCGAGCAGAGTTGTTGTCACTCTCCCCAGCGCAGTTGCCAGCGGATTTATCTGTTTTCTTAGCACGGTCGCTTTCCTTTTGGAAGACTCGGTAAGTCAGTGGTTTGATACCCGGTACTTTACCTTTTCCCCGGCAAAGTCGTCAGTGGAGTTGTTTACTTTCTCTCCATCAGAATGGTTGTTATCCTCAGCAGAGCAGGATTTATTTTCCTACTCAATGGTTGATTGGGTTGATATCCCGGTATTTTCATCCATCTTTCTCCAGCATTTGTCTGCAGAGCGGTTGTTGTGGCAGTATTGCCTGTTGAACCTCCTTCAATCCCCGGTATGGTCGGTTGATAGCTCCGTCATCCAGAGATTATATTGATTTCCTGATCACTTTTCGATCCTCAGTAGAGCGGATTTTGTTGCAGAATCTGCTGATGTGATCCATCAGATGCGTGTTCGCCCCGAGTAGAGTGGTTTGTTGCAGAACCTACTTGTTTGGTGTTTTCCTTCCTCAGTGGGTTGTTCCCCAAGAGAGTAGTTGATGATATCCCCAGTAGAGTTGCTTGTGCAGCCAAACTCTATCCGGGTGACCTTTGCTTCCTCAGTGGGTTGTTCCCCAATGGAGTTATGTTGGATCCGTTTCCATAGCAGTGTTTGCTAGGATCCCCTGCAGGACTTTGAGATTTTCTCTTGTTCCCCGACAGATTTGTCTTTGTGGCTCTTTGCCTGTTGTGACTTTCTGTACCCCAGTTGGGGTGATCGCTGATCCATTGCTCAAACTTGGTATTCTCCAGATATCTCTGATTCGTTTGCTTCTGCTTCCCAGCAGTACCCGCAGATCTTTGCTTTATAGCATGTAGATCTCCAGCAGAATTGGCCTTCCAGCTGGTTTTTCCCCTGGAAGTGTAATACCGGACGTTTGATTCCTGGACCTGTTGTGTTAGATATGTCTGTTTTGTCAGCATTCATCAAACATAAACCACGCATATTCATGCATATTCATAAAACATTCAGATATTCATGTTGCATTTTTGCCATATATCCTTTGTTTGTTGTTCCCTGCTATGGTGATATAGATCTTTATAGATCTTCCTAAGCAGATGTCGGGTGTTAAATCTCTCAATATAGAGTCAGCCCATAAGCAGAAAGTGTCTGTCTTTCCCTCTGCAGTTCCCCACTGAGATATACCCTCGTGGATGACGGTTTCTTCCGTTTCCTCCCAACACATATATTGGGATGGAGGTTCCTATTTGATTTATATCCTCATTAGGACGTGTCTTGATTCAGTCTGTCTTTTCGGATTATTCCCGAATTGGCTATTTGTCAAATGTCTTGTGCTTCCTAGTGGGTTGTTCCCCAGCGGAGTAGTTTCGGGCCTCTACCCTTATACCGGTAGTTGTAAGTCCTATTGTTCCTTTCCTCTTGGCGGAATTCGTGGTTATATACCTTTCATTCCTCCGCAAGAGTCGATTTTGGCCCCTACCCTTATACCGGTAGCTGTAAGTCCTATTCTCCTGGCTTTCTTGGCAGAACTTGTGGTTATATACCTTTTAGTCCCCAGCCAGAGTTGTTGGTTTTCTACCTGGTAGTCGGTAGTCGTAAATCCTATTTTCTTACTCTCCAACAGAGTTTGTGGTCTGTTATAAAAACTCATTTTTGGTTTCTCGTGCGGATTTGTGATTTATTCCATCCCCACGCAGAGTTTTTGGTTTTCTACCCCGTATTCGGTAGATGTAAACCCTAATTTGTGGTTGTTCCCACCAGAGTATGGCTTCTGCCCTTATACCGGTAGTTGTGAGTCCTATCTCTTTTCCCCTAGCAGTGGTAACCTTTGTGGTTCGGTCTGGCTGATGGTGGATCTTCTGTTGTTGTGGCTTTATCCCTAACAGAGTTCTGTTCCCGGTGGTGATTTGTATCCCCAGTGGAGTTTGTGGTCTTCTACCCCGTATTCGGTAGTTGTAAATCCTTTGTCGCTGTGATTTGTCTTTCCAGCGGAGTTGTATCTTATGATACATGTGGATAATTGCCGGTTGCTAGCAATTTTATCCTCAGCTGAGTCTTTGGTTTCTTACCCAGTAGTCGGTATTGTTAAACCTCTTGTTTTCTCAGCCAGATTTTTGGTCTTCTGCCCCGTATTCGGTAGATGTAAACCCTAATCCCCTTTGTGGTTATCTTCATTCAATATTCGATGTTGATATTCCTCCCTGCTTTTGGGTAGTTGCTCTTGAGTAAGCATTTGTATCCCCAGCTTTTGCGGATAATTGCCGGATGCTTGCAATTTATCCCCAGTGAGCCTTTCATTTACCCGTTTGTTGGTAATGACTGTTGCTTTTTGATTGGTCATCATTATATACCTAGTTTGGTATCCCGATGCCTTTCTTTTCGGTCGATTTATCCTTTATTAACCCAGTATACCGGTTGTGGATGATCTCCCATGCGAGTGTATTATTCACGGTCTGCCGGTAATGGATAATATATCTCATGCACTCTTCAGTTGAAGCCTTTTGTGTTTCCCTGGTCGAGTAAGATTCGTTATTTCCCTTTGCGGAATCGAATATTCTTCCTTGTTGTTGGATGATTGCCGGATGCTTGCAATTTATCCCTTTGAGTTGTCTTTCGTTTACCCGGATGCTTGGTATCGATTATCTCTCTTTTTGGTTAGTCACCTATTATATACTTCGGTATCTCTGGTGTCTTTTCCTTTCGAGTATATTATTCACGGTCTGCCGGTAATGAATAATATGTCTCATGCGCTCTTTAGTTGGAATCCTTTGTTGATTTTCCCCAGCTGAGCAAGATTCGTATTCTTTGTAGAATCGAATATTCATCCTTTAACCAGTTTGTGTTTCGGATGTGTGTCTTGGCATATATACCAATTCACGTTTTCGGTAGATCACCTATTATATACGTCGGTATCTCTGGTGTTTCTTACCATGCGAGTTTATTATCTACGTTCTGACGGTAATAGATAATATGTCTCATGCGAGTATCTTATCCACGGTCTGCCGGTAATGGATATTATATCTCATGCGCTCTTTGGGTTTGTGTCCCCAGTTGAGTAAGATTCGTTTTCCCGTTGTGGATTCGAATGTCCATCCTGTAAGTTGATTTGCTGTTTCAAGCCCTCCTTTCGGATGATGAGTGTCTTGGCATATATACCAATTCACTTTTTCGGTCGGTCACCTATTATATACTTCGGTATCCCTGGTGTTCCCTCCTTTCTACTCCCTATTATGACTTTGGTCCCTTGTGGAGTTAGATTTTCCTGAGTTTTATACCCTTCGTTGGTCTTTCTCAGATGTTGGTTGATTGATATCTCTCACCCTTATACCGGTCTCAGATATTCATTCCTCCTGAGTTTGTTACCCTTATACCGGTGACGTCTCATTCTTTGTTGCTGTTCCCAGGAGAGTCTCTTTGTTAGACACTCCCCTGCGGAGTTTCCTTTGGTGATTTTTACCCTTTGCTATATGGGCGTTCCCTCCAATATATGCATTTCCCGGCAGGGAAGTTCTATGTGGATCTTTTCCTGGTCCGAGTCCGGATTTTTATCCGAAGTATCCTTATGGATAATTTGAGTCAGCTTATGTCTTTCCAATGGATTTATTTTCCTTCGGAATTTCTTTATTCCCCGGTGTGAGTCCTTTGCTTCTCCAGCAAGCTCTCCAGTCCGATGTCTGTTATCCCCAATCGGAGTCGTGTCTAGTTCACGCTATGTCAGTTTTGTTTTCCCTAATCAAAGTCGTGCCTTGCTCACGCATTCTTTTTTTCTTATTATCCCCTAATAGAGTCCCAATAAGAGTCTTGTTAGAGTCTCTGTTCCTGGTGAGTGTATTACTCCGATGGATCGTCTTTTCTTCTGTGCGAATCATATATTCCCTCACAGAATTTGCTTTTGCACGCATACATCTGCATCATGAGGTCTCTTAGGGACCAAAATTTGTCTCATTACTATTATTTAAGCCCATTCTACCGCGTCGAGATGAAGATTTCTAAACTTCACTTCTCCGGATAGAATGACCTTAAATAGGGGCATCTGTAAGACCCCAATTTTGGCCCTAAGATCCCTCATGGCCCATAACATCTCATATCATGGCCTCAAGGATCATTGCATACCCTAGCTTCCCTCCTAGTGGGTGGGATACCTTGTGAGTGTGGTTCTTGATCACCAAGCATGTATTGCATTTGTATATCTTTGCTTTTCATATGTTTACTAACCAAAAGTACAAAAATATTGTCATCTAACCACGTTGCTTGCAGCTGAAGCTAGCTAGGTCAAAGTAGTTAAATCAGGCGTTGAGCAATTGATGGTGGCCATTCTTGAAGAATTTGGACACCATGATCATTCATCAAGAGTTCATATAACTTGTGATATCATTTGGAATCAAGATCTCAAGAAAAAGAGGCTTGGAATTCATTAGAACATGGCCCAGTCAAGAAAAGTCAACAAAAGTCAACTGTGGTCAACTGTGCATTTAATCAAGGTTTGGAAGGTGTGAGATGGTTAGAAAGACCTCATTCATGTCCATATAAACTTCATTTGGCATTTCAAAGACCAAGGTTGAAGGAATTGAAGTCAGACAGAAAGTTTCCAAAAATGGCAGTGGACCTGTAATTTCAGCTGCCCAAAATGGAAAGTTTTTCCCCTCAAAATAACTTCATCATACAAGCTTCAAATCAAAATGTGTCCAACATGAAAGTTGAAGATCTTGATCTCACCTTTCCAAAAAGTCCAAGAACTCAAAAATCCCATTTATGGTTTGCAAGATATGGCTCAGTGAATTTCAAAAAAGACCCGTAATCAGGAGGCCATAACTTCCACATGGATTGTCCAAATTGCAAGTTCTTTATATGCACAAACTCCATTTAATGTGTACTTCAATGGTGCATAATTGGATTTCTTTGAAAATGCTCCATGCAAAAGGCCATTTTTGAAGTGAACTAATTAAAGTGAGGGGCAAAATGGTCCAAAATGGAAAATATGAGGAATTTGAAAATAAAACCAATTCTATCAGCTTCCAAATGGTATTTGCAATTGGTTCCAAGTGATAAATTGCTGCTGAAAATGCTTCTAAGGAAAAAGGCAAAAAATCCAAAAATGCACATAAGCTTCATTTTCCACTAATCCATTTTTTCACTAATCAAGATTATTGTTAGATTAAGAGCTTGGTATATAAAGTTAATCTCTAACAGAATTTTGAGACTAATCACTTTTCACAATCACAACTCAGAAATCAAAAACCAAAATCTCAATTTTCTCTCATTCTTTCTCAAATTTCTCATAACACTTTTGCTCAACTTCATCAAGATCTTCCCATTCTTTGTGCAATTTTTCTGCTGATTTACATTTTGCAGGTATTGTGTAGCTTCTGTTGAGGAAGAACGAAGCCAATTGGTGATTGAATCAAGCTGTTGCAAAATCTGTGTTCTTCCACAACAGGTCACAAAATCGTTTGATCCGTGCACCTTCGAGCTATCAGAACAGCACTACGCGTCTTCTTGATCATCATGCTCAATCTGTTCTGCTGAATCGAAGCTCGAAACCGCGAAATCCACTACTGCAACTCCAAGAAAGGTTGGAATCGCATCTCATAATTGCCTCAATTGTGTTAGGGATTGTGTAGTGCATTCATTGTAGGTTATGTATCAATTTGTGGATTGTGATTCCATTACGAATTGACCGAGATATTCGCGATTTAAGTTTAGATGCGTTTCTTTCTTTCGTTCGATTCGTACTGTGTAGTAATTTATGGACAAAATCGCTTGCGTATTCACGATCCTGAGTTCACGACGATTCCAACGGTATACGGTTTGTTGGATTTGATGAAGAAAAGCTCGAAACCGTTATCGCCATTGAAGAACCCCTTAGGTTGTGCGAAGAAGACGAGACTTTCTGCAGATTTCCATGCTTCGATCTTGTTTCCCAGCTTTTCAATTCATTTTCGTGTTTTCCATCGCCGGAACCAATCCAGCGGCGCCACCTCATCTTAAATGGCACGCCGCGTTTTGGCCTCATACTCAACAATTACAGTTTTGCCATTCTTTCATAAATTAATTAAATTAAACCATATTAAATCTCAAATAATTATGCAATAAATATTTTAAAAACTTCAAAAAAATCAAAAAAAACACTCAATAATAATCCAAATAAATCGAGACTTTTTTTGATAATCTTCTTTTTTTAGTCTACTTTTTTATAGAATCAAAAAATAAAATGTTGCTTGGTAGAAAATTAATTGCCATAGAAGTCTTTACAATGTGTACAAATTTCATATGCTTTACCATTTTAATTATAAAATCACCATACATAATCCAAATTAATTGAAATTTTAGATGTTGATTCTTGACTCATTTCTGGAATTTTTGACATAAGTTTTGCATTTTTTGGACCTCTGGTTTTTTAACTATGATTTATGGAACTTGAGTGTATTGATATGTGACACAAAATGATATGCTGAGTTCCCTGAATTTTTGCCATGCTTCCCCTTGGTCTATGGCCTTGATTTTTTGCATGTAGCACATTTAACATGTTAACATTCACTATGAATTTTTGTGGATTTTTTATAATCCATTTCTTAATTAATTAGAAATTTTGCTTGCTGCCTAGCATTTTAGGACTTTACTTGTGTAACCTTTTGTATACATGTTGCCAAATCTTCATACCTTACCCTATGACCATGAAATTTGATAGAGTGTTTCCTAACACATTAAGCTTTCATTTAGCTTTGGTCCCATCCATTTCCCATGTAATGTCACTGTTTACCATTAGATTGAAGTTAATGTACATTTTGTAGCTTCATTTGATTGTGTTTTTGCATGCCTTGTCATGTTGAATTAATTCCCATAGTTCCACTAATCCAAATTGCTTGAAAATTGACATGTAGCTTGTTGAATGTCCTCTGTTTAGGATATAATTTTTGTGGAATTTTCCATGCTGTTTTGATATCTTTTTGGATGTGATCTTGCTGGTTGCTCATATGTGGTTTACCTTTGCTTCCTTTGCCTTACATGTTGCATAAAATAAAATAGGGGCATAGTTTGGATATGGGACCAATTGGGATCCCTTTGTTACTGAAATAGCTTGACTTTGATCATGAATTGGTTGCTGTTTTAGGATTTTTCCATCCTTTGGACCCTAGGCTAGCCCTAGTGGTCTTGTCACTTACATTTGAACTTGTCTTTGGCTTTTCAGGTTAAGAAGTTAATGATTAAAGGAATTGTTTCACATTTGGGATTATCTTACTTGACTTGTAAACTAATGTGGCTGTTTTGTAGGATGTTGGTTCACATTGAGCTTTGTGCTATGCACATTATTGTTTGATTATGATTGTACATTGTTGGTTCTTGTATTGTTGTTTGATTATGTTGGGATGCTGATTCTATTTGACTTTTTCAGGTACCCTTAGTTGCTTAGTTCTTCTAAGAACTTGCATTGCTTTGCTTAATAGCAATTAGCATTGAGGTATTGCACCTTCTTCTTCATGTAGTCTGGAGACCCGGCCCGTTATTTGGCTGGGCAAATTGTCTGAAGTCCTCCTTAAGAGGCATTGATTGTGTATGTTTATATTTGTCCCAAGCAGGAAAAGTCCTCATTCGAGGCAATTGGTGGATCAAAGAGATAAGTAGCCTATCTCCCACTATTCTGTGAGTCTTCTCCTTGCTCCCATTTCATGGTTGTAGCATTGAGATCCAAACCCAAGATCAATCGAGTCTAATATTGGGGAAAGAGTTCCATCTTTCTGAACTCCCCCACATTCTTATATTTACATGCTCTCTCGGACCTGAGATAGAAGCAATGAGGCACACCCCTCATATCCTTTCATCTGCTTCACCTTAGCCCCTCAATGGCAAGGTTAAGAGCGACACTTACCTCTTACAGTGGACTTTCATAGTCAAACCCTTTTGCTTGAGCCTAATTGAATGGTTATAGCGTGTGCTACTTGAATTTATGTGATTGATTACTTGATTCACTTATACATAATTACTTGATTTGCCATTGTGCATTTATCATCTTTGTTTGCCATTAGTGCATGATCATTTCTTTTGTCCTTGTGACATAGATGTTTTCCCATTGAGGACAATTGTAAGTCCATATTGATTGGCTTTTGTTCCTATGACATGGAAGAGATAGAGTGTAAGACCTCATTGGTCACTCATATCTTCTTTGCTCTTTGTTTGAGCATTGTTGTTGTATGTGAGGATTCATTGTAAGTCCCTGTGATGTGGCATTTGTATTCCTAGGATCATACTGTGGAGGTTAACATAAGTCCAGATAGATTGGCAGTTGATTTCCCTGTCTTGTTTTTTTGTTTTATTCTGATGGAGATTAGTGTAAGTCCATAGAGTGGCTTCTGATATCCTTACTTGTTTTAGGAGACAGGTATAAGACCATTGAGTGGCATCCAGTATCCGCTTTTATTTACTTTCATCTGTTACCATGTTCAGATTATTGCTCATTTGTAGCCTATTCCTAAGGACCCACTTGAATCATCTTCTATATGATTTCAAGAGGTGAACCTTTCTAAGAAGTTTTACATACACACCATTCCATTCACTCCATTGTGTCCGATTCCTTTTCACACATGTTTTAAAAATCTTGAAATAAGTGTTGTGCAAACATTCTCACCTTCTTTCCAAATTAGAAACTTGGACCTTAAGTCCATGATTTTTCAAATTCCATTTTGTAAATACTTCTTTGAATCAATCTTAATCATACTTTGACTCCTTTTGTGAATAGTCCTAATCCATTAATTTCACTCACTCAAATGTTTTGGCTTTGTCCATTCTTGTTAATCTTTTCATGCATTAGCCATAGGTTTCAATTCTCATTGTGGTTGATGTAAACCTCACCCTATCCTTAGTGAGTCGACAATAAGACTTCCGTACTGAAAACAGGGTTAACCCCTCTAGTACGTCGAAGCTATCCTCGCATGGTGGATGTTGGTCTTGGTCGAGTTTTCTCCCATTGATAATGAAGAACCTTAAGTGCTATTGTTTAAAATTGAACTCACTAACTTTTGGAAATTTTTAGCCGAACTACGGCGTTTTGATCCTTACCTTTGATGGAAGGTACGTAGGCAACGGGTTCATCCGTTCGAACACAAAAATAATTAACTTGTATATTCTTTTCTCATCATCCCAATCATGTTTGCACAATGCTTATGTCATGACAAATAATAATTTTCAAACAACAAAGTGTGAAAAAGGTTCCCTAGGAGTACCTAGGACGCATTGGGTGCCTAACACCTTCCCATTGCGTAATTTACCCCTTACCCCGATCTCTGATCTTTTCATTAGTTTTCTACGTGTAAAACTTCTTAGGCTTTTGTTCGCTTTTTAGCCAGTCCTTAGGATAAATAAAAGTGCGGTGGCGACTCTATGTTCATTGTATGCTTTGCTTGTGATTTAATCAATAGATCATATAGCGACGAATACACCGCTACACCTACTTGTATGATGTATGAGGCATATATTCTTATTGTTTGTTTGCCATGAACAATCCCCATTCATAACAAATGTACCCCTATCCCATAAAGTGTATAATATTTATTTCTTTAGTCATCTGTTAATACAAGAATTAAAACGAACATCCGATAACCATTTCAAAATAAGATCAAAAGCTCGATCCAACGTCGAGTAATCATTTTCAAAACTTAACAGAACAAGCACGCATTCATCCATCCTCTTGTAAGTCGATTGCCTCAGGCATCACCATTTACCTGTAAGTTGATTGCCTCTGACATCACCGTCTACCCTTATCTGTAACTCCTCTCTACGCTCCATCCGTCGACTCTTGTTCCGTTTAGGTAGCACCCATTAGGTAGAACCCTTTGTATGATAACATAGGTAGAATTCCCCTATTCTTTGCATGCTAACATTAGGTAGATGTTCCCCTTTGTAAATCCTAACACATAGGTCCATATTGTATGACAACTCTAGAGCAGAGCTTCCCCACTTTTAGACCTTCTGTGCGTCTCCGATCTTGTGGCATGTCAGTCCGTTCTATTGCAAAGAGGTAACTTCCTAAGACTCGATTCAGCAAGCTGCAACACCAACTACTAGGACGTTGAACACACTGCCCACCCTCCTTTGACACAGCTGGTGTCCTCTTTTGTAAGTCCATGTTCAGATGGAAATCCTTAACCCCTAGTTAGTCGAACTACGTTTTGCTCTGACTCTCATTCCATATGAGATACGTAGGCATAAGACGCGACGTCTTACCGAGCACACTTCTCTTTAACCCATAGGTACCTGTAGCACCTCAAATTTGCACCTCCCATTTGTATATACATTTCATTTTTAGGTCATTAACATTGCATTCACATTGCATAGTCCATTGCATTGCATCAGTCAAGACTGGTCAGGAGATTCAACTGTGCAAGGGAGCAAGAGCATTTTCCATGAGATGAAAGCCCTATGGTGGTTACAATGAGCTTACATGACCCAAGGATCATTTTGAAGCAACTGGGCCAAGTGTTGAAGGCTCAGAGTCCACAGTGCATGTCCAAGTCATCTGAGGCCCATAAAAGTCAACTGCAAAGTCAACTGTGAATTTGGAGGTGGGAAGTGATTAGAGATACTTCATTCATGTTCAAACAAGTCTCATTCAACATGTCAAACATCTATCTTGAAGGATTTGAAGCCAGATCAAAAATTTCCAAAAATGGAAAATGACCTGTAATTTGAAAGTTTCCAAAAATAGCAAGTTTTTGGACCAACTTCAACTCAACTTTCCAACATCAAAGAAGCTTCAAATGAAATTTTGTCCAACATGAAAGATGAATATCTTTCTCTCCCATTTCCAAAAAGTCCAAGATCATGGATTTCTAATGTGTGGTTGAGGAGATATGATCCAATCATGGCAAAGTGTGCTTAAAAATTCAAATGGCCATAACTTTTGAACCAAGGCTCCAATTTTGGTGGTTCTTTTTGCATTTTGTTCATCATGACATGCACTTTCCAAATATCTCATTACATGGCATGAATTTCACTTGCATGATCATATGCTCATTCATGAAGTTTTTGGAAGGAAAATTTCTAAAATCAATTTGGGTGATCATATGCATGAAATACCAATTCCAAAGTGTGCATGGGCTATTTTTAAGTGGATTTGGGCCAGCTTTGAGCATTGTTCACGCATGCATCTCATGCATGAGGTGAAAATCCAATTTGTGCACACACCTTGCAACTTGCTAATCTCACTTAGCTTTGGCTTAAACATGTTTTCAGAATGATTAACAAGGGATATATAATGATAATCACAACTGCATTTGGCATTAACAACAGTTTTCAGATCTAGATCTAGAAATCGATCAAAAATTTCTCTCAACAAGAACTTGCAATTTTCTCACACAAAAGCCATTTCTCTTGTTGCAATCATGATCATGAAGTATTTCTGAGCAAGATTGGATGTGGATTTGGAGCAATTCGTGCCTTATTTGACCATACATGAAGCTTGAAGGTTCAATGGAGTTTGCAAGTTGAGCTAGATTCATGTGTGCTGGAGCATCCAATTCTTCATCAAACATCTTAACAAGCATTGTAGAAGGGTTTTGAACCATTACCAGCCTTGGATAGTGCAGTTCAAAGGTTCTGTTCTTCAAAGAGGTACCTAAGTTGCTTTAAGTTCATTTGAACTTGCTTGGCATTGCTTGTGGTTTGCATACCACTGAGGTATAATCTCTTGATCTTCATGTAGTCTGGAAGACCTACTGTTATTGGTAGGCACCTGTCTGAAGCCCTCCTTAAGAGGAAATGTTTGTGGATGTTTAATGTTGTGCCAAGCAGGTAAAGTCCTCTTAAGAGGCAATTGGCAGATAAAAGGGATGTGTAATCCATCCCCTGCTACTCAGTGTGTCATTCCTCTTGCTCACACCATGTGTTGATGCATTGTGAATAAAAACCCAAACTCTTGTAGTGTCAGTCATCTGTGGAGAAGAGTTCCTACATTCTGAACTCCCACACTTTCTATTTGATTCAAGCTCTCCCAGGCCAGAGATAAGAGCTATGAGGCACACCCCTCATTCCCATTTCATCTGCTTCACCCTAACTCTCAATGTTAGGGTTAAGAGCTAACAACATCCTTTTCCAGTTGGCTTGTTTGTCGAGGTTGACATGACCCCTTGACTAAAGCCCAGCCTTGATGTTTGAGCCCCTTGTTGGTGTGTTTACTTCATGCTGTATGTGTTTGTGTGGTGTGATGTTATCCCCTAGGTTTGCTAGACTCCGCGTAGTCTCGTTTGCATGTCAATTAAGGTAGCACGGTTCCTTCGTATAGGACTTCCTTTCTTGCTTGAGCTTTCCTAAAACACAAACAAACATTATCCCCTCTTAAGGATACGTCAACTCCTTCTACTACAGGCGAGTAAGTCTCCCAAGGTCGAGCATCCGGTAGATTGCGTAGTGACGTTGTCCACTTAAAAAACACAAACCAACAAGAATAGTTTAGCCGAACTATGGCAACTCTGATTCTCATGTCCAGATGAGATACGTAGGCACGAGATGCGATGTCTTGTCGAGTTTGACTAACAACTAACACTAACTCTTTTCTCTCGCCCTCGTTGCGATTGAGACCTTCCCTTTCTCTTGCCCTAGTTGCAATCGAGACCCTTCTGTGTGTGTTGTTGGTTCGGAATCTGATGTAAGTCCAGCGATTGGCAGTCGATTTCCTGTGTCTTGTTTGTTTGTGTGGAGTCTGACGTAAGTCCAGCGATTGGCAGTCGGTTTCCTGTGTCTTGTGTGTTTGTGTGGAGTCTGACATAAGTCCAGTGATTGGCAGTCGGTTTCCTGTGTCTTGTTTGTTTGTTGGAGTCTGACGTAAGTCCAACGATTGGCAGTCGGTTTCCTGTGTTTGTGTTGTCTGGCGTGCGTTAGCCGAGCTACGAGTGCTCTGATTCTTCTCCGATCAGAGAAGATACGTATGCATAGGATGCGACATCCTAGCGAGCACGTTTCCCCTATCTCCCAAACTACGTCGACTCTGATGTCTGTGCGTGACAGACTACATAGGCCCAGGATGCGATATCCTGCCGAGTCCCATTTCTTTTGTCTTTCTGTGTTTCCTTCCAGCCTTGTGCAGTGTTTGAGCAGTTCTAGCAACCTTTCTTCTATTCTTTCTGAGCGTGGATCCCGTCGAGTACGACGGATGCGTAGGGGTGCTAATACCTTCCCTTCGCATAACCGACTCCCAATCCCATCCTTCTCTGGTCGCGAGACCATGTCTTTTCCAGGTTTACTTCGAGCGTTTCCTTTCCCTCTTTTGGGATAAATAACGCACGGTGGCGGCTCTGTTGTTTCTTTTTCCCTCCGGTTTTTTGCGTAATGTGACAGCTGGCGACTCTGCTGGGGATTGTAGAGAAGTTGAACTATTGCTGGTCCATCTTCCCTAAGCGAGTCACTCCTAGCGCTCTTTAGGATAGTGTTGGTTGCTTTTACTGTTCATTTATTGCATTTATTTGTTTATGTTTGCATTTATGTTTGCATTTATGTTTGCATTCATAATATTTTCATTGTGTTGGCTGTGTGTCTGTCTCTCTGTGGGGTGGGAGTTACAAGAGGTAAAAGGCCCAATACCCAGGCTATGAGTGAACTTTAGGATACCTAGGAATAGAGTGATTCATGGGAAGCGGGTGGTATTGCGCCACTTAGCGGAACATGATATCACGAGCAGTTCAGACTCTGATGGGGTATTATCGGTACATACATCTGGTGTGTACATGATGATATTCTCGAAAGGGTTATTTATCCTGCGTTTCTCTCGACTTTACACTGGCCTAGATGACACCCATGAGTGGGGAGGGAATTGAATCATTACAGGTACCGTTGGTGACTTGTTGGTGACTCTTGGGTCCTGTTGGTGACTTAGTTCTTATTGTATGGGTCTCAGATGACGTTGGGGTTCCAGATGACTTTGTGGTTCCGATGCCGAAGTTCTGATCCTGTGATCCGTGATACACAGCTAACCGGTCGTGTTTGCATCATTTGCATCATAGCATGTTCATTTTAAAAAAAATCAAAAAAAAAATCAAAAAAAAAAGAAAAGAAAAGAAAAGAAAAAAGTTAATCTCCTCATGCATATCATTTCTCAGGTTCATTCAGGAGTCTATTCACTGGGAGAGATGGCAACCATTCCAGGGTCGAAGAGGAAGACTTGCACCTACAATTTTCACCGTGAGCCATTGACATCTTTGATAGAGCTGAGCAATCTTGTGACTGGCGGTAATCAGAAAGTGTTTGTTGATCAGTATGGGGATTTGTTAACACTATTGAAGATGATGGTTGATCTGGTACCGTTGCAGACCCTCCTACAGTTCTATGACCCGGAGCTCCGTTGTTTCACCTTCCAGGATTATCAGTTAGCGCCCACTCTTGAGGAGTATTCCATCCTGATGAATGTTCCGATCAGATACCAGGTGCCTTTCTTGGATGTTCCAAAGGAGGTTGATTTCAGGGTTGTTGCCATAGCTCTTTATTTGAGTATCAAGGAAGTGAGTGACAATTGGAAATCCAGTGGTGATGTTGTGGGTTTGCCTTTGAAGTATCTGGTGAGGATGGCTAAAGAAGAAGCAAAGAAGGGAAATTGGGAAGCTTTCAATGCTCAGTTGGCTATCATGATCTATGGAGTTGTGTTGTTCCCTAGCATGCCTAATTTTGTGGACTTTGCTGCTGTCATTATTTTCCTTGGAGGAAACCCAGTTCCTACCTTGTTAGCTGACACTTATTATGCTATCCATAGCAGGCATGGTAAGGGTGGAGCTATCAGGTGTTGTCTCCCGTTGCTACTCAGATGGTTCTTGTCCTTTCTGCCAACCAGTGGACCTTTTGTGGATACTCAGAACACTCATAAGTGGACTCAGAGGATCATGTCTCTCACATCCTATGATATCAGGTGGCAAGCTTACAGGATGAATGTGCGCAATGTTATTATGAGTCGTGGGGAGTTTCGTAACGTGCCACTTGTAGGGACTAAGGGTTGCATCAATTACAACCCGGTTCTTTCTCTTCGCCAGTTGGGGTTTGTGATGAATGGAAGACCACTAGATGCTGAGATAGCAAAGAGTGTGTATTTTGAGAAGCGGAGTGACCCAGTTAGGTTGGAGCAAGTAGGAAGAGCTTGGAAGACTATTGGTGTCAAGGATGGAGTTGTGTTAGGGAAGAAGTTTGCCATTGCTATGCCTGATTACATTGATTGGGTCAGGAGTAGAGTTGAGACTTTGTTGTTACCCTATGATAGGATGGAGTCATTGCAAGAGCAACCACCTTTGATCCTTTCTGAGAGTGTGCCTGCTGAGCACTACAAACAAGCCTTGATGGAGAATCGTCGGTTGAAAGAAAAGGAACAAGATACCCAGATGGAGCTTTACAAAGCCAAAGCTGATAGGTTGAACTTGGCTCACAAGCTCAAAGGAGTGCAAGGTGAAGATGCTAGCAGATTGAGAAGCAAGAAGAGGTCTTATGAGGAGATAGAAGCAATGTTGGATGGAGAACACCGTGAGCGTCTAAGGTTGCAGAGAGCGGAAGCCAATTATCAGAAGAAGATAAGAGACCTGGAAAAGCAGCTCAAAGACAAAGACATCCAATTGAAGAAGGAAGTAGATTTGAGACATGCATCAGAGAGTCAGCTTGGAGGAGAAGTTGTAGAGCTCAGAAGACAACTGAAGGAGAAGATCACTCCTCTACGTGAGTGTTCAGAATGCAACCTGTTGATAGACCAGTGCCAGTATCTGAAGACTCTCATTCCTGGAGGGCATCTTTCTTAGCTTGTATCTGTTGTTTATATTGAGAATCACCTCCAGGGTTGTTGGATGGGATTCCTTGTACTCTTATCATTTGGATCTTTGCTTGAATATTGTTGTATGATCTTTGTTGCTCATGTCTATAGATGAGGTTGTTGATGTTTCACCTTGTGCTCATTATCCTGTGTAGTCTACTTCTGTGTTGTTCATTGTTGCAGGTTGCCATCTTTTGAAAGATGAACTAGGCTTTTGAATGCCTGAGAAATGAACATATCATGTGCATCATACGCATCATTAGCATCATACACATATCATTCTTGCATTACAGGTGTTCTTGAACAAGACTTCTCATTCTGGTTCCTGTTTCAGGCAGGATTGCTGATCAACGTCTGTACCGCTACTCTACGAGGTTGAATCAACAGAGGAATATGGATCAAGTGCAAGCTGAGTTAGCAGAGATGAGGGCTAACATGGCCCAGTTCATGCATATGATGCAAGGGGTTGCGCAAGGTCAAGAAGAACTTCGAGCCCTAGTCCAGAGACAAGAAGCTGCAATCCCACCGGTCAACCATGCTTTGCCAGAGGGAGGCCTAATCAATGACCCTGCTACTGCTGCTGTTCCCATCAACAACTATGTTGTGGGTGATGAATTGAGGGGTATCAGAATCAACGGTCAACCTATTGCTCCAGAAACAGTTAATGCCATAGCGACTCGTGCTCCAATCCGTAATCCTGCTCCATTGGTTGATAGGCAGGAGGATATGTTTACTCTCCTCAGTGAGGATGATGAAGTTGTGGGAAGAACTGACGAAAGGGATAGGAGGGTTGATGCCCTAGCTGAGAAGATCAGAGCCATGGAGTGTCAGAACTCTTTTGGGTTTGATGTTACAAATATGGGCTTGGTTGAAGGGCTGAGAATTCCTTATAAGTTCAAGGCGCCATCTTTTGACAAATATAATGGCACTTCCTGTCCTCGCACCCACGTGCAGGCCTACTACAGAAAGATCTCTGCCTACACAGATGATGAGAAGATGTGGATGTACTTCTTCCAGGACAGCTTGTCTGGAGCTTCCTTGGATTGGTACATGGAGCTAAAAGGAGAATCTATCAGAAGTTGGAGAGATCTGGGTGAAGCCTTCTTGAGGAAATACAAGCATAATATGGACATGGCGTCGAGCCGAACTCAGTTACAGAGCTTATGTCAAAAATCCGGTGAAAGTTTCAAAGAGTACGCCCAGAGATGGCGGGAATTAGCTGCAAGGGTGCAACCTCCGATGCTGGAGAAGGAGTTGACCGATATGTTTATCGGGACTTTGCAAGGAGTATTTATGGACCGGATGGGAAGTTGCCCGTTTGGTAGCTTTTCTGATGTGGTGATTTGTGGAGAGAGGACAGAGAGTCTCATCAAAGCTGGAAAGATTCAGGATGCTGGTTCTTCATCTTCAAAGAAGCTGTTTTCTGGGGCACCCAGAAGAAGGGAGGGAGAGACCAATGTTGTGCAACACATAAGAAATATGAATAGCGGACATTATCGCCAGGTTGCTGCTGTAACCATCCCAGCACCTCAACCACGACAACAGCAACAACAAAGAGCACCACCACCACAACAACAACAACAGCAACGTCCGTTACCTATGACAGAGAATGTCGGATCGTCGCTTCGACCCGTTACCTATGACATATGCTGAGTTGCTGCCAGAATTGCTCAGGTTGGGATTTGTTGAGTTACGCACTATGGGTCCGGTGACGAAGATACCTGTTGGGTATGGTGCCAACGTTCGTTGTGACTTCCATTCTGGTGCGCCGGGGCACCATATTGAGAACTGTCGGGCTTTTCATCATAAGGTCCAGGACTTGATTGACGCCAAAACAATCAATTTTGCTCCTGTGCCTAATGTTGTGAACAACCCTATGCCTCAACATGGTGCGCATAGGGTGAATAATGTGGAAGGTGAGGAGGCCTTGGATTTGGTAGTTGATGTTGAAGATGTCCAGACGTCGCTGTTTGTTGTGAAAGAGCGTCTGTTGAATGGGGGAGTGTTCCCGGGTTGTGCTGAGGGCTGTTCAGATTGTGAAGACTCCGAGAATGGTTGTATGCAGTTGAAGAATGGTATCCAGGGTTTGATGGATGAGGGTTGTTTGCAGTTTGCTAGGGCTGTGAAAGAACTTGGGATGGTGTCAATTGTCACCATTTATTTCAAACCATCTGAGGGACGTGGTCAGAGAACTGTTAGTGCTTCTACAACCGTTGGTACTCCTGTCACCATTTCTGCTCCAGTAACTGTCAGTGCTCCCACTACTGTTGTTGTGTCTGGTAGAAGGGTTGTTGAGAACAGTAGGGTCGTGCCGTGGAAGTATGACAATGCTTACCGCAATAACCGAAGGGCAGAAAGTCAGATCAGACCTGTGAGTCAGGTTCTAGTGACTATTGGTTTGCCGAGTAGAGCTCCTGTGACTGCAGGTCCAGTTGTGGATAATGTAGGGGGACCTGGAGGTTTCACGAGAAGTGGTCGTCTGTTTGCACCACAGCCTTTGAGAGACAACAATGCTGAGGCTCTCGCCAAAGCAAAGGGTAAGCAGGCTGTGGTTGAAGAAGAACCTGTACAGAAAGAAGCGCCCGAGGGGTCTTTTGAGAAAGATGTGGAGGAGTTTATGAAGATTATTAAGAAGAGTGACTACAAGATTGTAGATCAGCTGAATCAGACTCCGTCCAAGATTTCTATCCTTTCATTGTTGTTGTGCTCTAAGGCACACCGTAATGCCTTGCTGAAGATGTTGAATCTGGCTTACGTGCCTCAGGAGATCTCTGTCAACCAGTTGGAGGGTGTTATTGCTAATGTGAGCACGAGGCATGGCTTGGGGTTCACAGACTTGGATTTGACGCCTGAAGGTCGCAACCATAACAAAGCTCTGCATATCACCATGGAGTGCAAAGGCGCGGTGTTGTCACATGTGTTGGTGGATACTGGCTCGTCTTTAAACGTGTTACCCAAGAAGACTTTGAGCAGGATAGATGTTGAAGGGGTTGTCCTCACTCCAAGCGATCTTATTGTTCGTGCTTTTGATGGATCCAAACGGTCTGTTTTTGGTGAAGTCACATTGCCTGTGAAGATTGGCCCGGAGGTGTTCAGTATTGTCTTCTATGTGATGGATATCCAACCAGCATATAGTTGTCTTTTGGGGAGTCCCTGGATACATGGGGCTGGGGCAGTTTCGTCAACTCTCCATCAGAAGCTGAAGTATGTTTGGAACGGTCAGATTGTGACAGTGTGCGGCGAGGAGGACATTCTGGTGAGTCATCTGTCCTCTTTCAAGTATGTGGAGGTGGATGGTGAGATCCATGAAACTCTATGCCAAGCGTTCGAGACCGTTGCTCTTGAGAAGGTGGCTTTCGCTGAGCAGAAGAAGCCAAGTGCCTCAATTGCATCCTACAAACAGGCTATGGAGGTTGTCAACTCGGGCAATGCAGAAGGCTGGGGCAAGATGGTGGACCTTCCCGTTAAAGAAGACAAGTTCGGTATTGGTTATCAACCTCCGCAGGCAGAGCAGGGTGAGCAGAAAGGGCTGAGTACCTTCACCAGCGCTGGGCTGATGAATCATGGAGACGTCTTTGCAGCCGGTAGTGAAGACGGGGACAGTGATTGTGATCTGAACAACTGGGTTCGACCGTGTGCTCCAGGGGAGTCGATCAACAATTGGACAACAGAAGAAGTGGTCCAAGTTACTCTTCAAACAGAGTAATTTTCTTTTGTTTTTCATTTTGCACAAAACCCTACGTTCTGCCCAAGGCGTAGTGGTTCATTGTAGGGCCTCATCATGTTTTTCAATGATATCATTAATAAAGGACGTTTTGCAAACAATTTTGTGATCCCTGTCTTTCTGTTTTGTTTTTCATTTTTCAAAACAATAAAAATGGCAATGTTTTTGTTTTTATGACTTTTTTTGAACTCTTTTTCTAAAATAAAGCATTAAACATGCAGAATTGATCTTACGGACTCCACTATAAACAGTTCTGTTATGGCTCAGTATGATTTCAATAATCCCATCTACCAAGCTGAAGAGGAGAGTGAGGAAGACTGTGAACTCCCTAAAGAACTGGTCAGATTATTGAAGCAGGAGGAAAGGGTCATCCAACCTCATCAGGAGGAGTTGGAGATTATTAACCTGGGTACTGAGGACGCCAGAAGAGAGATCAAAATCGGGGCTGCTTTGAAGGAAGATGTCAAGAGAAGGTTGATTGTGTTGGTGTAAGCCCTAGAGGCCAATACTTTTGGTACTTGTATCGAATTATTTATTAATAATAAAAAGGCATTTTTCTTTATTATGTTTGTTTAATAAAGTCCCTGGAATAGATAGTCCATTTAATGTATCAAGTATGACTTAATCATGAGATCACATTAAACATAAGGACACTATTCTTAAAATGTCCGTAGTCAAGCTTTATTATGAAATGGGATAACATTAAAGCATGGAGACTATTATGTTTGTAGACTGATGATCACGTCTCATGGATCATGGATAAAGAGTTATCAAGTCTTAAACATAGGTATGAATATTAAGAGTAATATTCATACTGGATTGACCCGCTATGAGAATACTATATAGAAAGTTATGCAAAGTGTCATAAGTTATTCTCATGGTGATAATAGTGTATACCACTCTTCGACCTGAAACCACTATGGATCCTAGATGTAGAGTCGAGTGCTTTATTGCTGATCCAACGTTGTCCGTAACTGGATAACCATAAAGGCAGTTGATAGGTACTCCACGAAGCATGCTGAGGGACATGAGTGTCCTAGATGGAATTTGCCAATCCTGCTTAACAGGATAAATGTCTATGGGCCCAATATTGAACTGGACAAGGGTGACATGGTCTATACCTTGTGTTCAATATAGACATAAGGGCAAAGGGGTAATTATACACATAATTATTATCACAGGAGGTTTTGTCAGATCACATGACATTTTCGTGACTTGGGTAGCAGTGATGTGTTGCTAGATACCGCTCACTGTTTATTATGTTAAATGCATGATTTAATATAATTGCCAACGCCGCGAAAACCTATAGGGTCACACACAAAGGACGGATTGATGAGAGATAGAATAATTAAGGAACATCGTAAGGTACGGTGTACTTAAGAAGAATACGAAATATGGTAAAGTACCAAATACTTAAGTGATTTTGGCATATTCTGAGATATGGGCCAAAATGCACTTAAGTGGGCTTTTTGGCTTGAAGCCCACACAAGTGGTTCTATAAATAGAACCCCTTGGGTAGAAGCATTCACACTCCAGACAACACAACTGAAGAGTTGGAATTTCGTATCTCTCTCTCTCACTCAAAGCCTTCACTCACAAACAGCTAGCACTGCGATTGAAGGAATCCGTTCGTGTGGACTGAGTAGAGACGTTGTCATCGTTCAACGTTCGTGATCGCCCCGTGAATCTGTATCAAAGGTTGATCATTGTCAGAGATCTGCACCAAAGGTTTGAATCTCCACAAGAGGTAACGATTCTATCACTGATCATGCTCATTCGTAAGGATCATTAAAGGAGAAATTTTTATATTCCGCTGCGCCATGGATGGCAATTCTCCTTCAGTGGTATCAGAGCCACTTACGAAACCATGAATCTGATAACTGTTTTTGTTCTGTAATAATATGATTAAAACAGAATGAATCAAAGGTTAAATTGAGATCGATCAAGTTACATATATGTGATATATGTAACCCTGATGCAAAATACATTATATATGATATAGTGTTCTTGTTTCATTCATTCAAAAACCTCGATGATTGTTTTCCTTTGAGCGATCAATGGTCGTTTGCTTCTTGATCCGACATTAGTATGGTGAAGCAATGACGTGTTGATCAATCATACTGAATTAACAATCGAGACGTATTTGACGGTTTGAAATTGGTGCATCAGGGTTAGTGACGACACAAGGGTTGTGTTGTTAGAGAGTTATGCGATTGGGGTTTGATTGCACAAGAGTTGTGCGTCCTAAACACTTTTCCGAACAGTGTTAACCGGTTAACGCGTATGGTTAACCGGTTAATGTAATACGAAATAATTTTTTTTAATTTTTGGAACAGTGTTAACCGGTTAACGCATATGGTTAACCGGTTAACGGAATGCGAAATAAATTTTTTTGAGATTTTCAAACAGTGTTAACCGGTTAACGCATTTGGTTAACCGGTTAACGCAAGGCAGAAAAGAGTTTTCTAAATGTTTTCAAACAGTGTTAACCGGTTAACGCATATGGTTAACCGGTTAACGCAAGAAAAAATTCACCGGTTCGGCTAGAAAAAGTGCTTTGAAGTATCAAGTGTTGATACGAAAAACGACGTCAATTTTTAAATGAATTGTTCATTAAAATTTTCGAGCGGGGCGCTGCCCCTTAGACCCCGCAAGGGGCGCTGCCCCCTTGACCCCTGTCCGCTGAACGGTCAGCGGAACCACCGTCCGCTGACCGGGCAGCGGAACACCCGTTCCCGCTGTCCGGGCAGCGGACCCCCGGCTAACTCTGCGTAGTGTGATCGGTTGTCGAAATTTAATTTGATTAATTGAAGGAATTAATAATAATAATAAATTTTTATTATTGTGGTGATCGGTTATGGCCTTAGTTTTCCTTTGTTTTGTTTTGGATTTTAAAATACGACCTGCGTGTCGTGCCTCTCTCTTAATCTCCCAAATGTAACTTCTTTTCTCATCTCACTCCCTCGTATGTAAAACGAGTTTCTTTCATGTAATGTAATGATATGAAGAAAGCAAAGAAGTCAGTGCCAAAGGAAGACAACCTTGAAGATCTTGCTTGGAGAAGCTTAGATCGTTATAGGTTAGCTTAGGTTCTCTCATTGGCTTGGGAGAACAATTGCGCTAGGGGCCATAACTGTTTCATTCTGTTTATATGTATGTTGATGCATGTGTATGTATGTTGATGCATGTGAGAGACGGTTTATATGATAAACAAGCCGGTGAGATCAGTAAAATTGCAATTCCCTCAAAACTAAATATTAAGTTTTAAGCTTTCCAAGTTTTAACACTCATCAAGACTAGTAATTGAAATTGTAGGTTTCGCCTACGCGAGGTGCATGATCTATATATTAGTAAGGTGCGATGGGATAATTGTAATATCCAACTGTTAAAACAATGGGTCAAACTTAACTAAACAAATTATAATAAGATTATATATGTTTAGAAGCAAGAGTTGGGAATAATCCATATGATGGATTAGAATAAGGAGTTATTCACCCAATTGAAATTTTCGAGAGTTGTATGAGATACAATTGGAAGGAGTTCCTACCTAAATAACCTAGTTTTGTGTAATCCGCCTACGCGGACTTAGAACGAAGTGAAATATGGATCTCGACCCACTAGAAAATCTTCCAACGGGATTTTCCGAATCAGATGATGAGGGTCATTTGTTTTGAGTAAAATAGTGGGAGCATGTTTAATTAAAGGCCTAATTAAATATGTCAATGATACTTATATTTTCATTATTTCTTATGTAGATTACCATGACAACAAACACCTCTAACAACATTTTGCGATCGATCCTTGACAAGGAAAAATTGTCTGGGACAAATTTTCTGGATTGGCACCGAAACCTGAGGATTGTCCTCAAACATGATAAAAAGCTGTATGTCTTGGAGACACCTGTTCCTGAAGAGGAACCTCCTAGTTCTGCACCTAAGGCAGAAAGAGATGCTTATAAGAAGCATGTCGATGATGCCAATGAAACTGCCTGTCTCATGCTAGCTACCATGAACTCAGAATTGCAAAAGCAACATGAGAACATGTCGGCATTCGATATGATCGAACACCTGAAGCTGCTCTATCAAGAGCAAGCAAGGCATGAGAGGTTTGAAATTTCAAAAGCCCTTTTTCAAGGCAAGTTAGCTGAGGGAGCCTCTGTAGGTCCCCATGTACTCAAGATGATTGGGTATGTGGAAAACCTTGACAGACTGGGTTTTCCCCTCGGAAAGGAACTTGCGACTGATTTGATCTTGCAATCGTTGCCAGATAGATTCAGTCAGTTTGTCCTAAATTTCAATATGAATGATATGGACAAATCGCTTCCTGAGCTGCTAGCCATGTTAAGAACGGCTGAGCAGAATCTGAAGTCAAAAGGGAAGTCCATTCTGATGATCGGAAATGAAAAGAGACAGAACAAAAGGCCCATCAAGCAGGGTGATAAAGGGAAAGGCAAGGAAGTTGTCAAACCCAAACCCACCGTTGCTGCTTTGAAGCCTAGTGGAGGCATAGCAAAAGCAGGCACCTGCTTCCATTGCGGTAAAACCGGACACTGGAAGAGAAACTGCCCAAAGTACCTGGAAGATAAGAAGAATGGAGTAGAGACTTCAACTTCAGGTATTTTTGTTATTGAAATTAATTTATCTACTTCTGTGACATGGGTATTAGATACTGGATGTGGTTCTCACATTTGTACAAATGTGCAGGGACTAAAAAGGAGTAGAAAATTGGCAAAAGGTGAAGTCGACCTACGAGTTGGAAATGGAGCAAAGGTTGCTGCTTTAGCCGTAGGAACTTATGGATTGACTTTACCTAGTGGTTTAATAATTCAGTTAGAGAACTGTTATTATGTACCTGCAATTAGCAGGAATATTATTTCCGTTTCTTGTTTGGACAAGTTTGGTTTTTCATTTATAATAAAGAACAATTGTTGCTCAATTTATTTGAATGATATATTCTATGCTACTGCACAGATGAACAATGGACTATATGTCCTTGATCTTGAAATGCCTATTTATAACATTAATACTAAAAGGATGAAACCAAATGAGTTAAATCCAACTTACCTTTGGCATTGTCGGTTAGGCCACATAAATGAGAAACGCATTTCCAAACTCCATAAAGATGGGCTCTTGGACTCTTTTGATTATGAATCATATGAGACATGCGGATCTTGTTTAATTGGAAAGATGACAAAGTCCCCATTCACAGGAAAAGGTGAAAGGGCTAATGATCTTTTGGCCCTCATACATACTGATGTATGCGGACCACTGAACATACCAGCCAGAGGAGGTTTTCAATACTTCATCACATTTACTGATGATTTCAGTAGATATGGTTATGTGTATTTAATGAAACACAAATCAGAGTCCTTTGAAAAGTTCAAGGAATTCAAGAATGAAGTACAAAACCAACTAGGTAAGAATATTAAAACTCTTCGATCAGATCGAGGTGGTGAGTATTTAAGCCTAGAGTTTGATGACCATCTAAAAGAGTGTGGGATACTATCCCAACTTACTCCTCCTGGAACACCCCAATGGAATGGTGTATCTGAGAGAAGAAATCGAACCCTGTTGGACATGGTCCGATCCATGATGAGTCACGCCGATCTTCCAAACTCCTTTTGGGGACATGCGCTATTGACAGCAGCTTACACACTTAACCGTGTTCCATCCAAAAAGGTTGATAAAACACCATATGAGATATGGAGTGGTAAGAGACCACATATGTCTTACATGAAGATTTGGGGTTGCGAAGTTTATGTGAAACGACAAATTTCAACTAAGCTTGAGCCCAAATCTGACCAATGCTTATTTGTGGGGTATCCTAAAGAAACAAGAGGATATTACTTCTATAATCCTTCTGAGGGCAAAGTGTTTGTCGCTCGAACTGGAGTTTTCCTAGAAAAGGATTTTATTTCCAAAGGAACCAGTGGGAGGAAAGTAGAGCTTGAAGAAATTCAAGAATCGCAAAGCATTGATACACCTATGGAGGAATTAGAGCAGGAAACACAAGTAGTTGTGGAAGAACAACCTGCTCAAGTAGAACAAGACCAGCGTAGGTCAAGCAGGATACGTCACCTACCTGAAAGATATGGATATCTCATAACAGATCAAGGTGATGTATTACTCATGGATCAAGATGAGCCTGTGACCTACCAAGAGGCCATAACTGGTCCCGAGTCTGAGAAGTGGCTAGAGGCCATGAAATCCGAAATAGATTCCATGTACACGAACCAAGTTTGGAACTTGGTAGAACCTCCTGTAGGAGTTAATCCTATAGGATGCAAGTGGGTCTTCAAAAAGAAGACTGACATGGATGGCAAGGTACATACCTATAAGGCAAGACTGGTTGCAAAAGGATATAAACAAATTCATGGCGTTGACTATGATGAAACCTTTTCACCAGTTGCAATGCTTAAATCTATTCGAATTTTACTTGCTATCGCTGCATATCATGATTATGAAATATGGCAAATGGATGTCAAAACTGCTTTCCTTAATGGGAATCTTCTTGAGGATGTGTACATGACACAACCTGAAGGATTTGACATACCAGAAGAAGCCCATAAGATATGTAAGCTACAAAGATCAATCTATGGATTGAAGCAAGCTTCCAGAAGCTGGAATCTTCGTTTTGATGAAACGGTAAAACAATATGGATTCATTAAGAACGAAGATGAGCCTTGTGTCTACAAGAAGGTTAGTGGGAGCATGATCGTGTTCCTGGTATTATATGTAGATGACATATTACTCATTGGAAATGATGTCCCTACCCTGCAACAAGTAAAGACTTGGTTGGGGAAATGCTTTTCTATGAAGGACCTAGGTGAAGCAGCCTATATATTAGGAATCAGAATCTATAGAGATAGATCACAAAAACTGCTTGGCCTAAGTCAGAGTACATACATAGACAAAGTGCTGAGACGCTTTAATATGCATGATTCCAAGAAAGGATTCATACCTATGCAACATGGCCTGTGTCTATCAAAAACACAATCCCCTTCAACTAAGGAAGAAAGGGAACACATGAATAAGATTCCATATGCATCTGCAATAGGATCTATCATGTATGCCATGTTATGTACTCGACCAGATGTCTCGTATGCTTTAAGTACAACGAGTAGGTACCAATCTGATCCTGGTGATGCCCATTGGGTAGCTGTTAAGAATATCCTTAAGTACTTGAGAAGGACTAAGGAATCATTCTTGATATATGGAGGTCAGGAAGAGTTGGCTGTAATTGGTTACACTGATGCTAGCTTCCAGACAGATAAGGATGACTTTAGATCGCAATCTGGTTATGTGTTTTGCTTAAACGGTGGCGCTGTGAGCTGGAAAAGTTCAAAGCAAGATACAGTTGCTGATTCTACAACCGAGGCCGAGTATATTGCTGCCTCAAGTGCAGCAAAGGAAGCTGTTTGGATCAAAAAGTTCGTTAGTGAACTTGACATAGTTCCTAGCATTGTGGATCCCATTGGTCTCTATTGTGATAACAATGGTGCTATCGCACAAGCTAAGGAGCCTAGATCTCACCAACGATCCAAACACATACTTAGGCGTTATCACCTCATTCGAGAGATAATAGATAGAGGAGATGTGAAAATATGTAGAGTACCTACACTCGACAATATTGCTGACCCACTGACAAAGCCTCTTGCGCAGCAGAAGCATGATGGCCATACTAGATCTATGGGCATTAGGGATATGTCTAATTGGCTCTAGTGCTAGTGGGAGATTGTTGGTGTAAGCCCTAGAGGCCAATACTTTTGGTACTTGTATCGAATTATTTATTAATAATAAAAAGGCATTTTTCTTTATTATGTTTGTTTAATAAAGTCCCTGGAATAGATAGTCCATTTAATGTATCAAGTATGACTTAATCATGAGATCACATTAAACATAAGGACACTATTCTTAAAATGTCCGTAGTCAAGCTTTATTATGAAATGGGATAACATTAAAGCATGGAGACTATTATGTTTGTAGACTGATGATCACGTCTCATGGATCATGGATAAAGAGTTATCAAGTCTTAAACATAGGTATGAATATTAAGAGTAATATTCATACTGGATTGACCCGCTATGAGAATACTATATAGAAAGTTATGCAAAGTGTCATAAGTTATTCTCATGGTGATAATAGTGTATACCACTCTTCGACCTGAAACCACTATGGATCCTAGATGTAGAGTCGAGTGCTTTATTGCTGATCCAACGTTGTCCGTAACTGGATAACCATAAAGGCAGTTGATAGGTACTCCACGAAGCATGCTGAGGGACATGAGTGTCCTAGATGGAATTTGCCAATCCTGCTTAACAGGATAAATGTCTATGGGCCCAATATTGAACTGGACAAGGGTGACATGGTCTATACCTTGTGTTCAATATAGACATAAGGGCAAAGGGGTAATTATACACATAATTATTATCACGGGAGGTTTTGTCAGATCACATGACATTTTCGTGACTTGGGTAGCAGTGATGTGTTGCTAGATACCGCTCACTGTTTATTATGTTAAATGCATGATTTAATATAATTGCCAACGCCGCGAAAACCTATAGGGTCACACACAAAGGACGGATTGATGAGAGATAGAATAATTAAGGAACATCGTAAGGTACGGTGTACTTAAGAAGAATACGAAATATGGTAAAGTACCAAATACTTAAGTGATTTTGGCATATTCTGAGATATGGGCCAAAATGCACTTAAGTGGGCTTTTTGGCTTGAAGCCCACACAAGTGGTTCTATAAATAGAACCCCTTGGGTAGAAGCATTCACACTCCAGACAACACAACTGAAGAGTTGGAATTTCGTATCTCTCTCTCTCACTCAAAGCCTTCACTCACAAACAGCTAGCACTGCGATTGAAGGAATCCGTTCGTGTGGACTGAGTAGAGACGTTGTCATCGTTCAACGTTCGTGATCGCCCCGTGAATCTGTATCAAAGGTTGATCATTGTCAGAGATCTGCACCAAAGGTTTGAATCTCCACAAGAGGTAACGATTCTATCACTGATCATGCTCATTCGTAAGGATCATTAAAGGAGAAATTTTTATATTCCGCTGCGCCATGGATGGCAATTCTCCTTCAGATTGAAATGCTGAGAGAATATGTGGAGATATTCACCTGGTCGTATCAAGATATGCCTGGGCTGGATACAGATATTGTGGTTCACAGATTACCTCTCAGAGAAGATTGTCCTTCGGTCAAGCAGAAGCTTCGCAGAACTAGTCCTGATATGGCTGTCAAGATCAAGGAAGAGGTTCAGAAGCAGTTGGATACGGGTTTTCTTACAGTGACCAATTATCCCCCTTGGGTGGCCAACATCGTTCCCGTGCCGAAGAAGAATGGCAAAGTCAGGATGTGTGTCGATTACCGGGATTTGAACAGAGCTAGTCCGAAAGATGACTTCCCATTACGTCACATTGATGTATTGGTTGATAATACGGCTCAATCCTCGGTTTTTTCTTTCATGGATGGTTTCTCTGGTTATAATCAGATCAAGATGGCGCCAGAGGACATGGAAAAGACGACGTTCATTACACCATGGGGCACATTCTGCTATAAGGTTATGCCATTTGGGCTGAAGAATGTCGGTGCTACCTATCAGAGGGCTATGACGACTCTCTTTCATGACATGATGCACAAAGAGATTGAAGTGTACGTGGATGATATGATTGCGAAGTCTCAGACAGAAGAGGAGCACCTGGTAAATTTGCAGAAGTTGTTTGAAAGGTTGAGAAAGTTCAAACTGAGGCTGAATCCAAACAAGTGTATGTTTGGTGTGAGATCCGGTAAGCTGTTGGGTTTCATTGTCAGTGAGAAAGGGATTGAGGTTGATCCAGCAAAAGTAAAAGCTATACAAGAGATGCCTGAACCAAAAACAGAAAAGCAGGTTCGTGGGTTTTTAGGGAGGTTGAACTACATTGCACGGTTTGTATCTCACCTAACTGCCACGTGTGAACCGATATTCAAATTGCTAAGAAAGAATCAAGCAATCAGGTGGAATGATGACTGTCAGAAAGCTTTTGACAAGATAAAAGAGTATTTACAGAAACCTCCAATCCTTATACCTCCAGTTCCTGGGAGGCCTCTGATAATGTACCTGTCAGTGACTGAGAACTCGATGGGGTGTGTATTGGGACAGCATGACGAGTCTGGTCGAAAAGAGCATGCCATATACTACCTTAGCAAAAAGTTTACCGACTGTGAAATAAAATATTCGCAGCTCGAGAAAACTTGTTGTACTTTGGCCTGGGCTGCTCGCCGACTAAGGCAGTATATGTTGAACCATACTACCTTATTGATTTCTAAGATGGATCCAGTGAAATACATCTTTGAGAAGCCGGCTCTCACCGGACGTATTGCCCGTTGGCAAATGATTCTAACAGAATATGATATCCAGTACACGTCACAGAAGGCCATTAAAGGTAGTATTCTGTCAGACTACCTTGCCGAGCAACCTATTGATGACTATCAGCCGATGATGTTTAAATTCCCTGATGAAGACATCATGTATCTTAAGATGAAAGATTGTGAAGAGCCTCTTGTCGAGGAAGGACCGGATCCTAATGACAAGTGGACACTGATGTTTGATGGGGCTGTGAATATGAATGGCAACGGTGTTGGGGAGGTACTGATTAATCCCAAGGGTGCACACATACCTTTTTCTGCCAGATTGAGTTTTGATGTAACCAACAACGAAGCTGAGTATGAGGCTTGTATCATGGGGATAGAAGAAGCCATCGATCTAAGGATCAAAACTCTGGACATTTATGGAGATTCCGCTCTAGTGATTAACCAGGTCAATGGAGATTGGAATACTCACCAACCGCATTTGATTCCTTATCGAGACTATACCAGAAGGATCCTGACTTTCTTCAAGAAGGTGAAGTTGTTCCATGTACCCCGAGATGAAAATCAGATGGCCAATGCTTTGGCTACTTTGTCTTCTATGATCAAAGTTCATTGGTGGAATCATGTGCCACATGTTGCGGTGAATCGACTCGAGAGGCCTGCGTATGTGTTTGCAGCCGAGTCTGTTGTTGATGAGAAGCCGTGGTACTTTGACATTAAGAATTTCCTCAAGAGTCAGGAGTATCCTGAAGGAGCGTCAAAGAATGACAAGAAAACCCTGAGAAGGCTAGCTGGAAGCTTTTATTTGAATCAGGATGACGTGTTGTACAAGAGGAACTTTGACATGGTTCTGCTCAGATGCGTGGATAGACACGAAGCAAACATGTTGATGCAGGAAGTGCATGAAGGATCTTTTGGTACCCATGTTGGTGGTCATGCAATGTCCAAGAAGTTGTTGAGAGCCGGTTATTATTGGATGACTATGGAATCCGATTGTTTCAAGTACGCTCGGAAGTGCCATAAATGCCAGATCTATGCTGATAAGGTGCATGTACCACCAAGCCCTCTGAATGTCATGAATTCGCCTTGGCCGTTCGCGATGTGGGGCATTGATATGATTGGGAAGATTGAGCCTACTGCTTCCAATGGACATCGTTTCATCCTGGTTGCGATTGATTACTTCACCAAGTGGGTGGAAGCAGCTTCCTATGCCAATGTTACCAAGCAAGTGGTTGCCCGATTCATCAAGAAGGAAATTATCTGTCGTTATGGGGTTCCTGAGAGAATCATTACTGATAATGGTTCGAATCTCAATAACAAGATGATGAAGGAGCTTTGTAAAGATTTCAAGATTGAACATCACAATTCTTCTCCTTATAGACCGAAGATGAATGGTGTTGTAGAGGCGGCAAACAAGAATATCAAGAAGATTGTGCAGAAGATGGTCGTGACGTACAAGGATTGGCATGAGATGCTGCCTTTCGCTTTGCATGGGTACCGTACATCAGTACGTACGTCGACCGGGGCAACCCCTTACTCCCTTGTGTATGGTATGGAAGCAGTCCTACCTGTTGAAGTGGAGATTCCTTCTCTGAGGGTCTTGTTGGATGTCAAGCTTGACGAAGCTGAGTGGATTCGAACAAGGTTTAATGAGTTGAGCCTTATCGAAGAGAGGCGGTTAGCAGCTGTGTGCCATGGGCAATTGTATCAGAGAAGGATGAAGAGAGCTTTGATCAGAAAGTGTGTCCTCGAAGTTATCAGACTGGTGATTTAGTTTTGAAGAGGATCCTTCCCCCCGGTACAGATAACAGGGGTAAGTGGACTCCGAATTATGAAGGTCCATATGTTGTTAAGAAGGTCTTCTCCGGCGGAGCCTTGATGCTTACAACTATGGATGGTGAAGATTTTCTGTCCCCTGTTAACTCAGATGTAGTCAAAAAATACTTCGCATAAATTGACCCGCTGGACAAAAAGAATAAAAGAGTCCAAGAAAAAAAGGGCATCCCGGCGAACCAAGAAAAAAGAGAAAAAAAGGTTCGGGCAAAAGTTAGGGATAAAGAATGAAAAATATGTACACCCGGTAAGTCGAAAACCCGCAAGGGCGGCTTAGGCAAAAATGGGTATCCTGGTGGATTGAAAACCTGAAAAGGCGATCCAGGCAAAAGAGGGATTAAAGCGAAGACTACAGTCTGAGTTATCTGTACTTCATCACGCTTCAACGTCTACCATCTCGAAGGATATGACCGGTCCAATTATTCTTCTCAAAAAGCAGGGAATTTGGGAGAAATTGATGATCTGTGAGACATAACAGAATTGGGAAATAGTGGATGCCGTATTCACATTGCCATTAGGATAGTTTATGTTCCTTTTGTGCGCAATTACCTCTTCCTAGGAATTGCTTCCTGATGTATTTGCCTTTTCAGGCCCATTTTCAATCAATAAAAAGTCGTTATTCAGATAAATTGCTCTCTTGTTTTTATTTTACTGTTTTGTTTGCAAAAACGTCCGAATTTTTGATAAAACATTGCATATAAAAACATGAAGGCTAGACAATAACGTGCAGAAAGATAAACATCTGAAAATCATTTTTGAATGTTGATTACACTTGGGTGTATTTTGTCTGTACAATCCCCTGGGACATGTATGTCTTGCTGTTTTGCAGATCACTATCTTTTGATTGCTGGCTAAAGTAGGTGAGCCACAGTTTGTTCAAAAGGAATTTCAGCACTGTCCAGTAGTGTGAGAGGTTGGGTTGTCGCAGGCAGGCCTGAAGTTGATTGCAAAGCCCCAGTAGGGTCGTGAAGAGTATTTCCCCAGCAGGTCTGAGGACTGGTAGTTCCCCAGCGAGCCAGGAAATTATTGTTCCCCAGCGGAGGTATCCATGGATAGTTCCTCAGCAGCCAGGTTTGAAGTGTTGTAATCCCCATCAGGGTTGAGTTGACAGTTCCCCCAGCGGAAGTATGCAGTGTTATTTCCCCAGCGGAGGTAGGAAGTTTTTGTTTATTTCCTCAGCGGAATCCCCAAGTGGATTGGGTTCAGTAGAGGTCATCCCCCGCGAGGATCATCTATTCCCCAGCAACAGTGTTGTTCCCCACTGAGAGGCGGTGTTTTCCAATGGATGACTCCCCAGTTGGTTTAGTTTCTCTATCGTTCCCAGAGTGTCAGATCAGCAAAGCACTCCCAGCAGTGCGTCTCCCCGCGGAGTTGGAAGATCAAATCAGAGTTGTTCGCTCGGAAGCGGTCGTATGCTTTCCCAGCAGGAGTTCTCCTCCATTTGCATTTTGCATGTAGTAATCATCATTTGCATCTTCAAATTGCGTAGCATTTCCATTCAATATGGAGCATTACGCCATAAAAACTCAAACATATGCATACATATGTTACACCAGTTGGATCATATCCCCAGCAGAGGCGGATCGTATTTCAACATCTGTATGGCACATTTGCAACAGTTGCTCCTGACAGCTTTCAGGATTGGTATCCCCCAGAGAGGTTTATTTCCTCACTCGTCCGTGAAGGGAAAGTTTTGATTGACTCCCCCAGCGTAGTCCCTGGCAGGTGTCTGCCCTATCTTGACATGTAGATGTCATCATTGTGATACCGGTAAGTGTCGCATCAACACCCGTGTGTGTTCTTTCTTTGGTGTCGGTAAACATCATCTTTCGATGTCGGTAAACATCGAGTCTCATCCCAGTCATCGGTAAATGTCTGGTCTTGTTCCATTTCTGAACATCATCTTTCGATGTCGGTAAACATCGAGTCTCATCTCAGTCATCGGTAAATGTCTGGTCATCTTTTTTTGATGTCGGTAAACATCATCTTTCGATGTCGGTAAACATCGAGTCTTCTCAGTCATTGGTAAATGCCTGGTTATGAAGTGTTTTCTTTATCAAATCCCCAGTAGAGTCGTCGGTAAACATCTTGTCTGGTTCCAGTTATAAATATATTTTTCCCTCCCCAGTCGGAGTTCGCCATCGGTAAATGGTACCGTTTCCTTGATATCAGTTGTATATCAAGTCGACTATTCCCAAGCCGCCATTGGTAAATGGCCTCGCTTTCTTCGATATCGGTAAATATCGAATGCCCAGTTCAACCGCCATCGGTAAATGGCCTCGCTTTCTTCGATATCGGTAAATATCGAATGCCCAGTTCAGCCGCCATCGGTACATGGCCTCGCTTTAAGTGACATCTGTTTTCCAGCAGCCATCGGTAAATGGTATTGCTGACTTCGATGTCGGTAAATATCAAAGGTTGTTTTGAAGCCACCATCGGTAAATGGTCCCGCTTCCTTTGGATGTTGTTTCCCAGCCGCCATCGGTAAATGGCCTCGCTGACGTTGATATCGGTAAATATCAAGTTTCCAGTAAAGCCGCCATCGGTAAATGGCCTCGCTTTCCTGAGGTATTTTATTGTGCATCCTCCATCGGTAAATGGTCTCGCTTTTCTTTGTATCATCTCCCGCAGAGTGCAAATTTCTACGGTTCTTTGGTATTCAATCCCTGTTTACCTTGAAGATCTGACAGTCGTTGCTCTCATCCGTTCAGGTTCCTAGTTGATTGAATAGGGGCAGCTGTAGCACCTCAAATTTGCACCTCCCATTTGTATATACATTTCATTTTTAGGTCATTAACATTGCATTCACATTGCATAGTCCATTGCATTGCATCAGTCAAGACTGGTCAGGAGATTCAACTGTGCAAGGGAGCAAGAGCATTTTCCATGAGATGAAAGCCCTATGGTGGTTCCGATGAGCTTACATGACCCAAGGATCATTTTGAAGCAACTGGGCCAAGTGTTGAAGGCTCAGAGTTCACAGTGCATGTCCAAGTCATATGAGGCCCATAAAAGTCAACTGCAAAGTCAACTGTGAATTTGGAGGTGGGAAGTGATTAGAGATACTTCATTCATGTTCAAACAAGTATCATTCAACATGTCAAACATCTATCTTGAAGGATTTGAAGCCAGATCAAAAATTTCCAAAAATGGAAAATGACCTGTAATTTGAAAGTTTCCAAAAATAGCAAGTTTTTGGACCAACTTCAACTCAACTTTCCAACATTAAAGAAGCTTCAAATGAAATTTTGTCCAACATTAAAGCTGAAGATCTTTCTCTCCCATTTCCAAAAAGTCCAATATCATGGATTTCTAATGTGTGGTTGAGGAGATATGATCCAATCATGGCAAAGTGTGCTTAAAAATTCAAATGGCCATAACTTTTGAACCAAGGCTCCAATTTTGGTGGTTCTTTTTGCATTTTGTTCATCATGACATGCACTTTCCAAATATCTCATTACATGGCATGAATTTCACTTGCATGATCATATGCTCATTCATGAAGTTTTTGGAAGGAAAATTTCTAAAATCAATTTGGGTGATCATATGCATGAAATACCAATTCCAAAGTGTGCATGGGCTATTTTTAAGTGGATTTGGGCCAGCTTTGAGCATTGTTCACGCATGCATCTCATGCATGAGGTGAAAATCCAATTTGTGCACACACCTTGCAACTTGCTAATCTCACTTAGCTTTGGCTTAAACATGTTTTCAGAATGATTAACAAGGGATATATAATGATAATCACAACTGCATTTGGCATTAACAACAGTTTTCAGATCTAGATCTAGAAATCGATCAAAAATTTCTCTCAACAAGAACTTGCAATTTTCTCACACAAAAGCCATTTCTCTTGTTGCAATCATGATCATGAAGTATTTCTGAGCAAGATTGGATGTGGATTTGGAGCAATTCGTGCCTTATTTGACCATACATGAAGCTTGAAGGTTCAATGGAGTTTGCAAGTTGAGCTAGATTCATGCGTGCTGGAGCATCCAATTCTTCATCAAACATCTTAACAAGCATTGTAGAAGGGTTTTGAACCATTACCAGCCTTGGATAGTGCAGTTCAAAGGTTCTGTTCTTCAAAGAGGTACCTAAGTTGCTTTAAGTTCATTTGAACTTGCTTGGCATTGCTTGTGGTTTGCATACCACTGAGGTATAATCTCTTGATCTTCATGTAGTCTGGAAGACCTACTGTTATTGGTAGGCACCTGTCTGAAGCCCTCCTTAAGAGGCAATGTTTGTGGATGTTTAATGTTGTGCCAAGCAGGTAAAGTCCTCTTAAGAGGCAATTGGCAGATAAAAGGGATGTGTAATCCATCCCCTGCTACTCAGTGTGTCATTCCTCTTGCTCACACCATGTGTTGATGCATTGTGAATAAAAACCCAAACTCTTGTAGTGTCAGTCATCTGTGGAGAAGAGTTCCTACATTCTGAACTCCCACACTTTCTATTTGATTCAAGCTCTCTCAGGCCAGAGATAAGAGCTATGAGGCACACCCCTCATTCCCATTTCATCTGCTTCACCCTAACTCTCAATGTTAGGGTTAAGAGCTAACAACATCCTTTTCCAGTTGGCTTGTTTGTCGAGGTTGACATGACCCCTTGACTAAAGCCCAGCCTTGATGTTTGAGCCCCTTGTTGGTGTGTTTACTTCATGCTGTATGTGTTTGTGTGGTGTGATGTTATCCCCTAGGTTTGTTAGACTCCGCGTAGTCTCGTTTGCATGTCAATTAAGGTAGCACGGTTCCTTCGTATAGGACTTCCTTTCTTGCTTGAGCTTTCCTAAAACACAAACAAACATTATCCCCTCTTAAGGATACGTCAACTCCTTCTACTACAGGCGAGTAAGTCTCCCAAGGTCGAGCATCCGGTAGATTGCGTAGTGACGTTGTCCACTTAAAAAACACAAACCAACAAGAATAGTTTAGCCGAACTACGGCAACTCTGATTCTCATGTCCAGATGAGATACGTAGGCACGAGATGCAATGTCTTGTCGAGTTTGACTAACAACTAACACTAACTCTTTTCTCTCGCCCTCGTTGCGATTGAGACCTTCCCTTTCTCTTGCCCTAGTTGCAATCGAGACCCTTCTGTGTGTGTTGTTGGTTCGGAATCTGATGTAAGTCCAGCGATTGGCAGTCGGTTTCCTGTGTCTTGTTTGTTTGTGTGGAGTCTGACGTAAGTCCAGCGATTGGCAGTCGGTTTCCTGTGTCTTGTGTGTTTGTGTGGAGTCTGACATAAGTCCAGTGATTGGCAGTCGGTTTCCTGTGTCTTGTTTGTTTGTTGGAGTCTGACGTAAGTCCAACGATTGGCAGTCGGTTTCCTGTGTTTGTGTTGTCTGGCGTGCGTTAGCCGAGCTACGAGTGCTCTGATTCTTCTCCGATCAGAGAAGATACGTATGCATAGGATGCGACATCCTAGCGAGCACGTTTCCCCTATCTCCCGAACTACGTCGACTCTGATGTCTGTGCGTGATAGACTACATAGGCCCAGGATGCGATATCCTGCCGAGTCCCGTTTCTTTTGTCTTTCTGTGTTTCCTTCCAGCCTTGTGCAGTGTTTGAGCAGTTCTAGCAACCTTTCTTCTATTCTTTCTGAGCGTGGATCCCGTTGAGTACGACGGATGCGTAGGGGTGCTAATACCTTCCCTTCGTATAACCGACTCCCGATCCCATCCTTCTCTGGTCGCGAGACCATGTCTTTTCCAGGTTTACTTCGAGCGTTTCCTTTCCCTCTTTTGGGATAAATAACGCACGGTGGCGGCTCTGTTGTTTCTTTTTCCCGCCGGTTTTTCGCGTAATGCGACAGCTGGCGACTCTGCTGGGGATTGTAGAGAAGTTGACCTATTGCTGGTCCATCTTCCCTAAGCGAGTCACTCCTAGCGCTCTTTAGGATAATGTTGGTTGCTTTTACTGTTCATTTATTGCATTTATTTTTTATGTTTGCATTCATCATATTTTCATTGTGTTGGTTGTGTGTCTGTCTCTCTGTGGGGTGGGAGTTACAAGAGGTAAAAGGCCCAATACCCAGGCTATGAGTGAACTTTAGGATACCTAGGAATAGAGTGATTCATGGGAAGCGGGTGGTATTGCGCCACTTAGCGGAACATGATATCACGAGCAGTTCAGACTCTGATGGGGTATTATCGGTACATATATCTGGTGTGTACATGATGATATTCTTGAAAGGGTTATTTATCCTGCGTTTCTCTCGACTTTACCCTGGCCTAGATGACACCCGTGAGTGGGGAGGGAATTGAATCATTACAGGTACCGTTGGTGACTTGTTGGTGACTCTTGGGTCATGTTGGTGACTTAGTTCTTATTGTATGGGTCTCAGATGACTTTGGGGTTCCAGATGACTTTGTGGTTCCGATGCCGAAGTTCTGATCCTGTGATCCGTGATACACAGCTAACCGGTCGTGTTTGCATCATTTGCATCATAGCATGTTCATTTTAAAAAAAAATAAAAAAAAAATCAAAAAAAAAGAAAAGAAAAGAAAAGAAAAAAGCTAATCTCCTCATGCATATCATTTCTCAGGTTCATTCAGGAGTCTATTCACTGGGAGAGATGGCAACCATTCCAGGGTCGAAGAGGAAGACTTGCACCTACAGTTTTCACCGTGAGCCATTGACATCTTTGATAGAGCTGAGCAATCTTGTGACTGGCGGTAATCAGAACGTGTTTGTTGATCCGTATGGGGATTTGTTGACACTATTAAAGATGATGGTTGATCCGGTACCGTTGCAGACCCTCCTACAGTTCTATGACCCGGAGCTCCGTTGTTTCACCTTCCAGGATTATCAGTTAGCGCCCACTCTTGAGGAGTATTCCATCCTGATGAATGTTCCGATCAGATACCAGGTGCCTTTCTTGGATGTTCCAAAGGAGGTTGATTTCAGGGTTGTTGCCAGAGCTCTTTATTTGAGTATCAAGGAAGTGAGTGACAATTGGAAATCCAGTGGTGATGTTGTGGGTTTGCCTTTGAAGTATCTGGTGAGGATGGCTAAAGAAGAAGCAAAGAAGGGAAATTGGGAAGCTTTCAATGCTCAGTTGGCTATCATGATCTATGGAGTTGTGTTGTTCCCTAGCATGCCTAATTTTGTGGACTTTGCTGCTGTCATTATTTTCCTTGGAGGAAACCCAGTTCCTACCTTGTTAGCTGACACTTATTATGCTATCCATAGCAGGCATGGTAAGGGTGGAGCTATCAGGTGTTGTCTCCCGTTGCTACTCCGATGGTTCTTGTCCTTTCTGCCAACCAGTGGACCTTTTGTGGATACTCAGAACACTCATAAGTGGACTCAGAGGATCATGTCTCTCATATCCTATGATATCAGGTGGCAAGCTTACAGGATGAATATGCGCAATGTTATCATGAGTCGTGGGGAGTTTCGTAACGTGCCACTTGTAGGGACTAAGGGTTGCATCAATTACAACCCGGTTCTTTCTCTTCGCCAGTTGGGATTTGTGATGAATGGAAGACCACTAGATGCTGAGATAGCAGAGAGTGTGTATTTTGAGAAGCGGAGTGACCCAGTTAGGTTGGAGCAAGTAGGAAGAGCTTGGAAGACTATTGGTGTCAAGGATGGAGCTGTGCTAGGGAAGAAGTTTGCCATTGCTATGCCTGATTACATTGATTGGGTCAGGAATAGAGTTGAGACTTTGTTGTTACCCTATGATAGGATGGAGTCATTGTAAGAGCAACCACCTTTGATCCTTTCTGAGAGTGTGCCTGCTGAGCACTACAAACAAGCCTTGATGGAGAATCGTCGGTTGAAAGAAAAGGAACAAGATACCCAGATGGAGCTTTACAAAGCCAAAGCTGATAGGTTGAACTTGGCTCACAAGCTCAAAGAAGTGCAAGGTGAAGATGCTAGCAGATTGAGAAGCAAGAAGAGGTCTTATGAGGAGATAGAAGCAATGTTGGATGGAGAACACCGTGAGCGTCTAAGGTTGCAGAGAGTGGAAGCCAATTATCAGAAGAAGATAAGAGACCTGGAAAAGCAACTCAAAGACAAAGACATCCAATTGAAGAAGGAAGTAGATTTGAGACATGCATCAGAGAGTCAGCTTTTGATATCCAGGTGGAACAGCGGGTGCTTGGCCAGGAGCATACAGGGTGTTGTTGTTCTTATACGAAAAGTTAAGATGGTATTTCCAATCTGGGTTGTAGGTATTCGAATAAGGATTTCCTTGTTGTCATACGGTGAACTGACTTTATATGTTTTTGCTTTAGAAAGCAAATATCGCGGTTAGCAAGAGTCGCCACCGACTTTTCTTTTATCCAATAAGGAAAGGCGGAAAAGAACAGGAAAGACCTTAATTTGGATTTTGGGTTCGGGAGGTACATTATACAAAGGGAAGGTGTTAGCACCCTTTGTATCCATGGTTATCCATGGGCTCTTAATTGCTTGATCACTTATGTTTGTCTAGAAAAAGTGGTTGTGAATTGTTTAGAAAATGTTTTGAAAAGAGAATTTAACTTTGTAATGATTCTTGTATGAATGTATACAAAGTGGTTATCTCGTTTAGTTTTGAAAGTTGTTTAGAAAAATGTAACTCGGTAATGATTCTAGTATGAATGTATGCCAAGTGGTGGTTTTCTAAAAGATGCTTTGAAAGGTGTGGGGTGTGAAAAATATTTTAGGTTGTGAGCCTGCAATTAAGAGTTATACCTACCCGAGGTCTTTATGGGCATTTCCTGTCCTTATGAGGGTAAAACTGTCCTTACTATTGAGAAGTAAGTAGTTTTATCCTTTGGATGTAAAAGGGTCATCGTAGGGTCATCGATTGGTCATTGAAAGCAACGGTTGTAAGGATACCCTATCATTCGAAGGGACTATCATCATTTAACCGTAGGCTACACCGAAGGGTCATCGAGGGACAAAATCATATATTCGAAGGCAACATCCGAGGGACTATGATTTATTTTAGAGGGACATGATGATTTAATCGAAGGGTCTTGGCTAAGGGTATCCCCACATTCGCGGGACATGACCGTAATACCGTAAGGCAACAAAGAGAGGTCCAAGATCACATATTCAAAGGCAATATTTTGCAATTAAGTATTTAAGATGAATTTCCACATTATGATCAATTAGGATGAATCTCCACATTAAAATTAATTAAGTAATTAGGATGAATCTCCACATTAAAATTAAGTAATTCAGAATCCATCTCCATAAGGGTATCCCACAAATAAAGTGGAATACCTAGCCGGCCGTTTCTTCGGGAATATGTAAGCCTTTACACAATTCAGCACACAGGTTAGAACATCGAGATAAAGTGCAATTGAAAATTGCACCACAAAATAAACACAACAGTCATAAGGTCAGGCCAAATAATGCAGAATTGTAATAAATCTTGATTAGATAAACATAAGGCAGAACATAAAAGAAACAAAACAGCCACTGTCCCGTTCGCTCCTGCTTCGCCTAGCGAAGGCTTAGCGAGTGCTCGCTACAGGCTCGCTTAGCGATGTGCTAGCGAGCGGCTACGGGTTTTGAGTTTGATAGCAGCATGATCTCCGGAACCCTGAACTTTATGGCATTTAATTACAGGAATAACATGGACAAACATTCAGGATATTCAGGCATACTTAAATTCACATGTGAAATCAAATTACATATCCGAAAATTTAATCAGGATGCCTTATGTATGTAGAGATTACCGATTAAAAGCATAAAACAGTAGTGATGCGCAAACCTGTTTGCAACTGAGCTGCGATATTGAAGGGACTGACCACTCTTGGTATCGGATGGAGTTGGGTGGAGGTAACTTCGGTGCGGATGAGCGGCCTTCAGGGTTTCTTTACTCGGAATTCTCTGAGTTAGTCTCCAGGGTTTCTATGCCAGGGTTTCTGTCCGTCTTCGTCTGTCCCTTTTCGTGACTGAAGTGTCGGTATTTATAGTGATTGTGGTGACCTAATGGGCTCAGAATGAAGCCCAGAATTTTCTGGTATTCGCAAGCTTCGCTAGGCGAGTATTGTAGCGAAAGGTTCGCTAGGCGAAGGAGTTGCTCGCCTAGCGAGCATGCCAGTTTGGGCCATTTTCTGGATTGGGCCATCTGTGAGCTGGGTCTTGGTTCCTTTACGGTCAATGTCTTGAAAAACAAGTTGGAGTGCCTTGAAAAATGCCTTGTAATATTAACGGGTAAATTTTGGGGTATGACAGCTGCCCCTGTTCAATATTCTTGCACCGAGAGAGTTAGAACGGTGTGTGCGCCATTCGTGATCTGGAGGTGGAAGATTATTGAACACTAGAATGCCCCAAAAATTTGCACTTGTTAATCGAAAGTTGGTCTTGATGAAGGTGGGCTTAAAGATGCCATCCAGGAAGTTTGATGATGAGAGCTTCAGAGTGCGTCGTACATTAGACGATATCTGAAGGCATGGGTGTCATACTGGGTCATACGCTAGACCGTATAGTGAATCCTCCATTATGCTGTCGATTTTGCTGGGGAGTCAGAGTGTGTTATACGCTGCTGGGGATAAGGGATCAGAATGGATTGTACGCTAGATCGTATCTGAATTGCAGAATGAACCGTCCGTTAGGCTGCATCTGGAGAGGTAAAGATCAGACCGGATCGTACGCTAGATCGTATCTGAGTAGCAGAATGAGCCGCCCGTTAGGCTGAATCTGATGGTGAAAGGGGTAGTCATATGCTAGACTACACTTCAGAAATGTACCGTACGCTAGGTAGCATCTGAGGGAATGAACATCCAAACGGGTCGTACGCTAGACCGTCTCTGAGCAGAATGAGTCGTCCGTTAGGCTGAATCTGATGATGAAAGGGGTAGTCATATGCTAGACTACACTTCAGAAATGTGCCGTACGCTAGGTAGCATCTGAGGATTTGAAGATCAGAATGGATCGTACGCTAGATCGCATCTGAGTTGAAGGAGTCATATGTTGAGTTGAATCAGAATGAAAGGGGGTAGTCGTACGCTAGACTACACTTCAGAAATGTATCGTACGCTAGGTAGCATCTGAGGACTTGAAGGTCTAACTGGGTCGTACATTAGACCGTATTGGAGTAGTTGAAGGTCAGAATGGATCGTACGCTAGATCGTATCTGAGTTGAAGGAGTCATGTGTTGAGCTGAGTCAGAATGAACCGTACGCTAGGCTATATCTGATAATATTTGCTGTATGTTGTATTTGCAATAAATGTCTGGGATGGGCTTATAGATGCCATCGTTAGGAGGATGTCAGAATGAATGTTGACATGGAGTATATCTGAAAGATGTAGTTAAATCTTGAATGTAATTGATAAAGATGTCTGTCTGGATGGACCTTTGTTTTGACTGTATCAGGAGGATAATTAACCTGAAAAATAAAGTTAGCTTCATGCCATGTCATGATGCATGAGATGTTTTATGCTTCTGAAACTAAATGCGAACAATGTATGCATGTGTATGTTATGAAATGATGTAATGAATTAATTATGCGTCTGAAATAAATGCGAACATTGTATGCATGTATGTGATGTGAAATGATGTAATGAATGCACTATGCGTCTGAAACGTTCTTCCAGGGGACTCTACTGGGGAAATAAATCTCAGTCTTCTGGTCGGAGATATTTGTATTGATGATCCTTTCTTAGCTGGGGGATACTTGATTTCTGTCTGACGATGGAAACACTCAATAGAGCCTGGCTGGGGATGGAAGAGATGACCAGTCTGTCTGGTGATGCCAACCTCTTCTGGGAAATAGCTGGTTTTTGTTGGGGAATAGAACTAGCAACGGGATTCATCGGAAAGCATGGTTAGACCTTATCCACGATCCTGAAGTCTTTTAGTAACTGCCATTGCTATTTTATGCATGTATTTTGATAAACATTGATCATATTCAAATGCATATATCAATTCAAGTTAAATCAATAGACGTTTACGCAAACAAGACAGAGAAAGTAAAACAAAAGCATCTTTTTGGAAATGAAATTGTATTGATTTTGAAAGAGGGCCTATAAACAGGCAATTTGTGTACAGGGAGACAGAAATCCTAGTAAGAGGAGATTGTCAAGAAAACGAAGAAAAAGCTATGAAGAAAAAGTCCTATTGATTTTAATTCCACTACTGTCATTATGTCTTCAAGCCTCTCATCTCCTGCTTTCGGATAAAAGTGATTGGCTTGTTCAGTCCCTTTGACTTGGGTGAAGCTGACCGAGAACGGGACATAGTCATACGCTTTAATCCCTAATTTTTGCCTGGACCGCCTTTTCAGGTTTTCAGTCCACCAGGATACCCCTTTTTGCCCAAGCCGCCTTTTCAGGTTTTCGACTTGCCGGGTGTACATGCGTAGTATTTTTTAACTATGTCCGTGTTCACGTGATGCAGGGGCTCTTCGTCATCCACTGTAGCAAGCATCATGACTCCACCAGAGAATACCTTTTTAACTACAAATGGCCCTTCGTATGCGGGAGTCCATTTGCCTCTGGAATCACCTTGTGGTAGAATGATACACTCTATTACCAAGTCGCCACTTCGGAATTATGGTGTTTTATTTTGAACTGCGTGCAGAGTTCAGTAATCATCTTGTTGTTCAAATTAGCACCATTGTCAGTGATAGCTCTTTCAGAAGACAGCAGGTTTCTCAAATGTATATTTGATAAGATCCATCTTAGAAATCAATAAAGTGGTATGATTCAACATATACTGTCTTAGTCGGCGAGCAGCCTAAGCCAAAGCATAGCAAGCTTTCTCGAGCTGTGAGTATCTTGTTTCACAGTCGGTACCTTTTGCTAAGGTAGTATATTGCATGCTCTTTTCGACCAGACTCGTCATGTTGCCCCAACACGCACCCCATTGAATTTTCTAACACGGTCAAATACGTGATTAGAGGTCTTCCTTCAACTGGTATTATCAGAATTGAAGGTTCTTGGAGATACTTCTTGATTTTGTCTCAGTAATTTGAAGATGGATTTGCAAGTAGCGGTCAAATGGGAGCTAAATCGGGCGACGTGGTCCAGATTTACGATTTCGATCGATGCCCCATGCGGCTGAATAGTCTTTTCTTCTTGCAGTAGTCTGGCAAGTTCTCCAGGTACTTAACAATCTTCCTCACTTCCATCCCCGGCTTGGTAGATCGGATTTTCAAATTCATAATGAACAGTAGCAGAATTACTATCAACAGGATCCAGAGTGGATATGGATCTGCGATTTGTTACGTGAGTGTGTGCAAGAAAAGATAGCTTATTTGAAAGATGACAGGAAAGATAAAGAGCGCAATATTTGAATGCAAAAGGTCCATTGATTCATTGAATGTGAATATGCTTATGAAAATGACAAAACCCTTGAAAAATTAGCTATTGTGCCCCGGGCTTAGACACAATGCTTTGAAACACTAAAATAGCAATAACAATTACTCTTGACTAAAGGAAATCGGGATAGTGTCTTCAGCCTTCCAATTGTCGAGTCCGTCACCAATTGTTGGGAAAATCCAGCTATCCAAGTCATAATCGTTATCAGTATCTTCCACAGCATTGACAGTCTCGTCATGATTAGGTAGAGGGGTAGTAATGTCATTAGGAGTCTCCGGAGGATCAAAGGTAGTCGCCTGTATCTTCCCACTTCGAATGCCACTTTCAACATGTTCACCTGTTAATATAAGTTCAGTGAAACCCAATGAGGAACTCCTCAATAGATGGCTGTAGAATGGGCCAGTCAGTTTGCTCATGAACATGTCCACTAATTCTCGATCAGTCATAGGGGGTTTGACTCTGCCAGCCAAATCTCTCCATTTCTGAGCATATTCTTTGAAGCTTTCTTTAGATCCCATAATCATATTTTGCAACTGTAGCCGAGTAGGCGCTAGTTCAAAGTTATACCGGTAGTGCTTGTAGAAAGCTGTTGCTAAATCGGTCCAGGTGCGACTGTTAGAGCTCTCGAGCTGATAATACCATTCCAACTGGGTGCCAGACAGACTCTCTTGGAAGAAATGGATCCATAGCTTCCTATCAGTGGTGTGCGGCTGAATCTTTCTCACGTAAGCTCTTAGATGCATCTGAGGACAAGATGCCCCATCATACTTAGTGAAGGCGGGGACCTTGAATTTGCGGGGGATGACCACATCAGAGACTAGACCCAAGCTTTCGAAGTCCAGACCGGGTGCCTTCTGACCTTCCATAGCTAGCATACGTTCTTCCAGCAACTTGTACTTATCATCTCTTGGAGGGTACTGTTCATTCTCATAATCTTCATCCTCAGGGTTGAAGGGATCAACATCCTCCTCTCCTGAATCATTTTCTGTCTCCTCTTCTTGATCTTTCGGAAGTCTAATCTTGACTCCTGCAGCCTGTCCTTTATGCCTCCTTCCCGGGTTAATGTAACTCACAGGTTTCTTGTCTTCCTTTTTCTCGAGCAAGAGAGCCTTCAGTTCCTTCTGCCCCCTGGATAAGTTCAAGACCATCTCTTGGAGTCGAGCATTTTGAGCCTGGAGATCCTTGACAATTTGTTCGAGGGCCATGTTTCTTTTTAGAAGGAAGGCCATGAGAATATTGATCTTTTAGGATACCTGTTATGCAATGTTATGTTATGCTATGCAATGTATGAAATGTTTTCAAGGACTCCTGGAATTTAACTTTGCGTAAACCACCAACAAGAGAGAAACTTATATTACTAATTTCTTTAATCAATGTTCATTACAAAAAGAATAATAATAAAAATACAATGAAAGCTCAAGTCTCCCAGGGGCGACTTCTTTTTGGGCGAAGATATGCATTGAGTCTTCGTTCCTCATTAAGCTGACTGGTAAGTTCTAACACTTTCTTCCTTTCTGCAACGAACTGAGTCTCAAAAGTATCCCTTTCTTCTCTCAACTGGATCCAGGATCTCTTCAGTTCTTCAACATTGGTAGGCATATCTGGATAAGGAATGATCTGAGGAGTACCTCCTTCAATTTCTGGTTCGACAATCTGAGGTCCGATTACAAGATATGGCATGACAAGTTCACGAGCTCTGGCGCGTACCCATCTGAGATAAGGTTCCATAGGAATAGAGTTTTTCTGTCCTAAAGTACTTCTTTTCAACATGCCCCAAGCTCGTACAAACCTTTGACGGAGACCTTGGGAATCGTTGTCATAGTCAAACACAGTGCCTTGGATAATTATCTCATGCGGACCATCTCTTCGAGCATAACCAAACTGGCGTAGGGCTAAAGCTGGGTTATAAGTAATACCTCCTCTTATCCCCAAGAGTGGTACATTAGAGAATTCTCCACAACGGTCGATGAGGATAACATCTTCTTTGAGATGAGGACACCAACGGATGTCTGAATGGGAGAGCGACATTATTCTTTGAGACCATTTCAAATTCTGCTCGTTCTTCAAGACTGACTGAGGAAGGTGCGAGATAAACCACCTAGACAATAAAGGTACGCAGCACATGAGGGTCCATTGTCTCTTCATAGTACGGGTGTGAAGGGAATGCAAAATGTCTCCAAGCAAGGTAGGCACAGGGTTATGAGTGAGAAATATCTTAATAGCATTCATGTCTATGAATTGGTCTGGATTAGGAAACAACACCAAACCATAGATTAGTAATGCTAGGACCTCTTCGAAAGCATGGACATTCATAACCTTTAAGAATTCTCGGGCCTTATTTGTCAGGAATTTGGCAAGTAAACCCTTAACTCCACTCCTTGTTACCCAATTAGCTTCAATATCGGACTTTGTCATGTGTAAAGCTGCGGCAACTTCTTCAGACTTCGGAATCTTTTCTAAACCACTGAAAGGTATTTGATCAAGGATAGGTATCCCAAGCAGTCTGGAGAATTCTTCTAATGTGGGTACCAACTGATAATCTGGGAATGTGAAGCAATGATGTTTAGGGTCGAAGAACTGGAATAGGACTCTCATCATATCTTCTTGGAAACCAGTGGTAACCAAATTGAGAAGAGAACCATGTTTCTTGATGAACTGAGCATGATCGGGAAGTTCTGACACTAAATCCTTGAGTTGAGGAGAGATTGCTACAAGATTAATCCGGATAGTCTTCCTGAAAGCCATAACCTGTTTAACGGAGCAAAGCTAAATCCCTAAGTCCTTGAAATGGTTAGCACAATGTCATGATGTTATGATGTCATGATGTTATGTTGTTATGATGTTATGATGTTAAGTAAATAACAAGCACAAGCAAGTCATACAACAATCATTCCTAGGTTTTAAGGCTTGCATGCGTTCCATAGGTAAGTACCCTCCCCACTGAAGTTTGGTTGGTTCAACCTGTCCTAGAATAGTAACCGGGTTCTAGAAGGATCTCAAATCATTGACCTTCCTTTAAGTCCACTTCAGTGCAACACCCAGTGGTTGACCAAAGCTTCCCTAAAGTCCAATCTCAAAGAGTGTAGTATCGAGTCTCAACCAACCCCAGTCGGAACCGAAGTCAGTTATCTCACTACTTTCTAATGGCTAGGATGAGTCAATTAGGGTTCTAAAGGTCTGGTTAATGCTTTGATGACACCACGCGGAAGCCAAATTTTTCCTCAAGTAAACATGAGGAACATCAGGACATCCAAAGTGTCACATTAACCGTAGCCATCATTTTGACCATTCCAGTATACGCCGGATAGTCGCGATGATCTTTTGCTACTTACCTAAGGTACACTAGATCCGGGTGTAGGATCTTTCACTCAAGCGTAAAATCCCCAAGCAATCCCTTAAAAGCAAATCAGACAATTTGAATAAGTGATCTTATTTTTAAGGTAACCTCTCTTTTTAAGGCTCCCCAGCAGAGTCGCCGGTTATGTCATACGGTGAACTGACTTTATATGTTTTTGCTTTAGAAAGCAAATGTCGCGGTTAGCAAGAGTCGCCACCGACTTTTCTTTTATCCAATAAGGAAAGGCGGAAAAGAACAGGAAAGACCTTAATTTGAATTTTGGGTTCGGGAGGTACATTATACAAAGGGAAGGTGTTAGCACCCTTTGTATCCATGGTTATCCATGGGCTCTTAATTGCTTGATCACTTATGTTTGTCTGGAAAAAGTGGTTGTGAATTGTTTAGAAAATGTTTTGAAAAGAGAATTTAACTTTGTAATGATTCTTGTATGAATGTATACAAAGTGGTTATCTCGTTTAGTTTTGAAAGTTGTTTAGAAAAATGTAACTCGGTAATGATTCTAGTATGAATGTATGCCAAGTGGTGGTTTTCTAAAAGATGCTTTGAAAGGTGTGGGGTGTGAAAAATATTTTAGGTTGTGAGCCTGCAATTAAGAGTTATACCTACCCGAGGTCTTTATGGGCATTTCCTGTCCTTATGAGGGTAAAACTGTCCTTACTATTGAGAAGTAAGTAGTTTTATCCTTTGGATGTAAAAGGGTCATCGTAGGGTCATCGATTGGTCATTGAAAGCAACGGTTGTAAGGATACCCTAGCATTCGAAGGGACTATCATCATTTAACCATAGGCTACACCGAAGGGTCATCGAGGGACAAAATCATATATTCGAAGGCAACATCCGAGGGACTATGATTTATTTTAGAGGGACATGATGATTTAATCGAAGGGTCTTGGCTAAGGGTATCCCCACATTCGCGGGACATGACCGTAATACCGTAAGGCAACAAAGAGAGGTCCAAGATCACATATTCAAAGGCAATATTTTGCAATTAAGTATTTAAGATGAATTTCCACATTATGATCAATTAGGATGAATCTCCACATTAAAATTAATTAAGTAATTAGGATGAATCTCCACATTAAAATTAAGTAATTCAGAATCCATCTCCATAAGGGTATCCCACAAATAAAGTGGAATACCTAGCTGGCCGTTTCTTCGGGAATATGTAAGCCTTTACACAATTCAGCACACAGGTTAGAACATCGAGATAAAGTGCAATTGAAAATTGCACCACAAAATAAACACAACAGTCATAAGGTCAGGCCAAATAATGCAGAATTGTAATAAATCTTGATTAGATAAACATAAGGCAGAACAGAAAAGAAACAAAACAGCCACTGTCCCGTTCGCTCCTGCTTCGCCTAGCGAAGGCTTAGCGAGTGCTCGCTACAGGCTCGCTTAGCGATGTGCTAGCGAGCGGCTACGGGTTTTGAGTTTGATAGCAGCATGATCTCCGGAACCCTGAACTTTATGGCATTTAATTACAGGAATAGCATGGACAAACATTCAGGATATTCAGGCATACTTAAATTCACATGTGAAATCAAATTACATATCCGAAAATTTAATCAGGATGCCTTATGTATGTAGAGACTACCGATTAAAAGCATAAAACAGTAGTGATGCGCAAACCTGTTTGCAACTGAGCTGCGATGTTGAAGGGACTGACCACTCTTGGTATCGGATGGAGTTGGGCGGAGGTAACTTCGGTGCGGATGAGCGGCCTTCGGGGTTTCTTTACTCGGAATTCTCTGAGTTAGTCTCCAGGGTTTCTATGCCCGGGTTTCTGTCCGTCTTCGTCTGTCCCTTTTCGTGACTGAAGTGTCGGTATTTATAGTGATTGTGGTGACCTAATGGGCTCAGAATGAAGCCCAGAATTTTCTGGTATTCGCAAGCTTCGCTAGGCGAGTATTGTAGCGAAAGGTTCGCTAGGCGAAGGAGTTGCTCGCCTAGCGAGCATGCCAGTTTGGGCCATTTTCTGGATTGGGCCATCTGTGAGCTGGGTCTTGGTTCCTATACGGTCAATGTCTTGAAAAACAAGTTGGAGTGCCTTGAAAAATGCCTTGTAATATTAACGGGTAAATTTTGGGGTATGACACTTGTGCATAATTTACTTGATCAGTGGGGACTCCTGCTAATATCTGACATGCTGGTGCAGTGTGTCTAGGAATTCCACATAACTAACAGTTTGGAGTTATGGCAACCACGGTGGCTGCGGGTGGTATGGTCAAGTTGTCTAACTTTTGAACAAGGGCATCTACCTTTGCATGGGCGTGGTCAAGGCTACTTATTTCGTACATTCCACCTTTCGTTTGGGAGTTTTCTACTGGATTTCTTTCACCTCCCCATTGGCAAAGGTTTTGGGCCATCTTTTCGATGAGTTGATAGGCTTTGTTGTATGGCTTATCCATAAGTGCATCGCCCGCGGCAGCGTCTACTGTCAGTCTTATGTTATACAGAAGCCCATTGTAAAATGTGAATGATCACCCAGTCTTCGAGACTGTGATGTGGACATATCCTTATCATGTCTTTGTATCTCTCCCACGCACCGTAGAGAGATTCTGCATTTTTTTGTCGAAATTTGTTGATTTGAGCTCTCAGCATAGCAGTTTTGCTTGGCAGAAAATATCGGGCTAAGAAAACGTTCTTCAGTTCTTCCCATGTAGTAACTGAGTTGGATGGAAAGGATTGTAACCAAGCCCAAGCTATGTCTCTTAGAGAGAACGGAAAAAGGCGTAGTCTTATCGCATCTTGAGATACACCATTCGCCTTCACAGTGCCTGCGTACTGCACAAACTTGGTCAAATGTTCATTAGGGTCGTCCGTAGGATTTCCAGCAAATTGATGTTGTTGGACAACAAATAATAATGATGGTTTCAACTCGAAATCGTTTCGATCGATAGCATGGGCAACAATGCTGTTGTGAGGTTCTTGTTGGGACGGGGTAGCGTAGAACTTAAGAGGACGATTTTGTGGTCCTACTGCAGCCATGGTTGGTTTTTCAACTGGTTCAGTAGTAGGAAAAAAGATATCGGGAATATCGTACCTTCGTTGGTACTCTAGTATTCAACGTCTTAAATATAAGAAACGCTCTAATTCTGCGATTGATGGTGCTAAGTTTTTGCCTTGTGAGCAAGTACTTGGCATACAATCGGGAAATAAGGGAAAGGAAATTAGTTTTTACCTTAGTCTATACTGCGCAACAAAAGAATCGCACTATTTGACTAAATCAGGTCCCCGACAACGGCACCAAAAACTTGATACGTCTCGTGACTGTATATAAAATATAGTCTATCGGGTACTTAACTGCAAGTGCATAGTCCAGTCATTTTAGTTTTAAAAGATATTGAACCCACAGGGACCGATGGTCAAACTAATGCTATCGATGTTACTATGTTTAGCTAAGGAGATGATTGTTAGAGGTTTGGTTGAACAAAAATTAAATCTAAAGGAAATTAAGTTTTTTAGAGAATATTAATAGAGGGATATTAGTATGCAACACATTAATCATCAGGGTTTAGATAAGTCACCGGTGTATATTTTAATTACCAAATATCTTTTAGTAGAAAATACTCATTTAAAAGGCTTTATCTCACACTCTCGTGATTGTTGACTCGGATTATACTTTTAAGTCAGAATGTACGCTCTCGCTGTCCCATTTGAAGTTAAAAATACTTTTTGAAAATAAGTAAGTTCTAATTGCTTTTAAAGTGCTCTCGCTGTTTTTAAAATCAATGCCTAGTTTTTACTATCCAGTTCGATCCTCACGCTCTCGCGATTGTCGGTTCTAACCTTAGTTAATTTCCCACTCTCGCGGAAAAACCGTATTAAATAGCTTCTCACTCTCGTGACAAAGTTAATTAAATTTCAATTAAAAACCACAGCCAAAAATATTATTTGAGAAAAGAAGTTTACACGGATTATTATTAAATCCCGTCTAATTAAATTGTTTACATACCGATACCGGTAGTTTAGCCAGACATGTTAATTAACGCAGACACAGACGAACATAAACAAATTAACAATAAGGCAAACATGATTATTTAATAATAAAGTAATAATAATAATAATAATTGAATAAAAATCTGGAACTTTGATTAATCGAATATGCCGAATCTTGAAGTACTTTAGCAGTCCTCCACAAGTCGGTAGGATTCTGCTTCTTCAAAACAATTGCTTAAACTAAATTAAATAAATTGCAGTAGTTCCCCAGTGTAGGAAACTACTACTTTTGGCTAAATGAAAAACGGAAAGGGAAGGGAAAAATCAAAGCTCTTAATGGAACGGTAAACAAATTGCGGTAAAAGAAAATAGTGTTGCTGAAGAAAAATAATAGAAAACAAAATTGTTGTGGAAAAAAATGCAGAGAAAATAGCTTGAGAGTTTGCTTCAGGGAGGCTCAAAACGTACGTGCCCGTAGGTTTCCAACTTCGATCCTTTTATAGTATCCATTTGGTCTTCATAGTTGAGAGAAATAAGGGTGACTTGGTTGAGTGAGAGATTCACGGGAAAGTGGGTTGAGGAGCGAAAAATGGGGCGTGTGGATCACTTTTGTTGACAATTTCATTACGTTGCCTTTGGCCTTGTGACGGTCGTGGTGGGCTTGTTACGTCCGTCACAACCAGGGCGTGACGGTCGTGACGAGGCTTGTGACGGTCGTCACCTGTACAGAATTCATAGTTTCTGGCTTTTCTGTTGTTTCTTCTTCTTTTCCTTCCTTTTCTATACTTTGCTCATTTAAGCATGTGAATTAAAATGCCTGCAAAAACAACTTGAACATTTGCGGAATAATCAGAATACAAATGAAAATGGTATGATTTTTGAATGTAAATCAAGGCAAATATACGATGTATTTTTGCGTTATCAGAAGATCAACCATTAAAATCTCCACAATAAATTTTGAGCTTAGCCCAATGTAAAAGTTTTATCGGTTCGAGATTAGCCTGTGTAAAATCTCACATTGCTTCTTGAGCTCATCCTGGCATAAATGCATCATTGATTCGATATTAGCCTTTGTAAAATCTAATATAGGTTCAGATGTCAATCTATGTAAGACCCTGATTCGGTTCGGAGGATATCCAATATAAATTTCTTGTCGTCTTAGAGGATAGTCAATGTAAAACTCCATATTGGTTCGAGATCAACACGTGCAAAATCTCAGTTTGGTTCTAAGGATAAACTCTGCTAGTTGTTTGGTTAGAAGTTAGCCATTATACTTCATATCCTTGTAAAATGAGGTTCGTCGAACATCCTTTTAAAATTTCTCAAGATAGTGATTACTCTCAAGAAGAATTTTTGGGGACATGAGTATACCAAGTTATAAGACATGTGACTTCACGCACAAGAGGAGGGTGAATTATGTGTTTCAGAAAAACTTTTTTGAATTAAAATCAGAGTTTGAAAATGTTTTAGAAATATTTTAGAATTAAGCAGCAGAAAAGTAAAAGTTAAGGAAAGAGAGAAGAACACCAGAAGTTATAGAGATTCAGTCAAAGAAAAAGACCCCCCCCCCCCCCCCCCCCCTCACCCAAGAACTATTATTGTGAGTATCCATTAAACTTAAGAGCTTTTTGTAGGTTGAACTCTCGAACTTCCTTATACAAGGAAAATGAAGTTTTTGGCTAACTTATAACCAAATATCAAATACGAAGAGAACTTGTGAGTCTTCCTTCCAAATAATGGATCGAGGCGATTAGTTTCCTTCCCACAAGAGATTTGGAGTGGTTAGTCTCCAGGCTTCAAACTAAGATTTTACACGGGATGATCTTGAACCTAGGAGAGCTTTTAACACTAAGTTGAGCCCGCGAACCAAAACTTAGCTTTATACTAGGCTAGCCAAGAAAATGTGAGATTTTAACACCGGGTTGATCTCAAACCGAAACAAGCTTTTAACATCAGACTGAGCTTGAACCGAATCTTGGTTTTATACCGGGCTGACCAAGAACCTATGAAATTTTAATACCGGGTTGATTTCAAAACCTAAACAAGAACTTGATCACAACATCCCCAAACCAAAGTTTTTCATGGATTTAGCTTTGAACTCAAATAAACAATCCATGATGAATATAATAAAAATTGGATATCAGAGATTGTACCAATGCTCGGAAGAAAATTTTGTACCTTTTATGCAGTGGACATATAGTCTAATTGATCATCAATTTAGTTCGTTTGGCCATGCAAGAACGATAATATATAATTAAAGTATTTGATTTAATTCTAGAAATAATTTTCTATATAAGAAGATTTTAATTTTGTATAGTCGATGAAATTAATTTATTGGTTTAGTATATATTAATTTGATGTAAATGATTTATTTTTGTTTGTATTAGGCAAGTTCTTCATTATAATTATTGAAACTTTTTGAGTTATATTTTAAATATTAAACTAGCATTTTATTTATGTTTTTAAATATTTGTACATGAAAAATAAAAAATAATTAATATAATTATATTATTTTACGCATGAATATGTAAAGACAATAAAAAGAATAAAATTGAATATATCAAGACATGAATCCAATCTCTAGTAATAAATGTGTACTTTTTAGAAATAGTAATTTAAAAATGTTAGTGTTAGAATTGATTTTTATTTGGGTTCATTAAGGAACTTAGATTAGATGCAGAAGTAAGAAGTAAGAGGTGCTGCAGGATTTGAAAAACATTCTTGCATTATTCAACGTTTAAATGACGTTGTTTTGAACAAATAAACAACAAGTTGATATGGCCGAGTTGGTCTAAGGCGCCAGATTAAGGTTCTGGTCCGAAAGGGCGTGGGTTCAAATCCCACTGTCAACAAATTGTTTTTTTAATTCGAATTTTTGCTTTATTGGTCTCTCAAGTCCTTCATTATTCCTCATCTGCTGCAACCTTCACCCTCCAATAAGCTAGAAACACTTAGAAATGAAACAGATAACAAAAATGTGGGTGTCATCGTCAACCATGCCTCACTCATCTTCTCTCCCCAAACATATTATTATTGCCATTATCACAACCTCCCAAAATTCACAACAAGATCTCCAAATTTCTATGTCATTTCAAACTTGAATAATGTAATAATCGAGCATTTCATTTTTATTTTATTTTATGATCATATATTTAATAAATCATCAAATAGTATACAATTAATTCTTTTAAATATTTTCCATCATATTTTCATTAATTAAATTCAAATATAAATTATATTCTTTTCTTTTATATTTATGATCATTTGTTTAATAAAACATCAAATAACTTTTTTTGGAACAGTATACAATTAAATCTTTTAAATATTTTCCATTATCATATTTTCATTAATTAAATTCAAGTTTAAATTATATTTTATTTATTTTATATTTATGATAATTTGTTTAATAAAACATCAAATAATTTTTTTGGGGAAGAGTATACAATTATATAATTAAATCTTTTGAATATTTTTATTAAATAAATTCAAGTTTAACTTATATTCTTTGGTTTTATATTTATGATCATTTGTTTAATAAAATATCAAATGATTATTTTTTGGAAGAGTATATAATTAAATCTTTTAAATATTTTCCATTATCATATTTCCATTAATTAAATTCAAGTTTAAATTAATGTTGATCCAGTTCGGTTATCTAGTCATAATCTGGATGCTATTGGTGGTGATGATCACAATGGTGAGCCATATAATTATGTTGATGATCAATAACTTTGAGATGAGGTAAATATTCAAACTAATGATGGTGAAGGGGAGAAAGATATGTCAAATGATGAGAATCTTGGTGAAACTCCAAAATATCTCAAGTTTAACTTAGGAGGTCTAACATGCATATACAACCTTCTACAAGGTATAATTCTGATGAGTATGTGACCTTGAGTGATGAGAGTGAACCCGAGTATTTTCAAGAGGCCATGGAAAGTGATGAAAATCAAAAGTGGATGGATGCAATGTATAGTGTGATGAAATCATTGTATGATAGTGACACTTATGATTTAGTGAAGCTTCCTAAAGGCAAAAGGGCTTTGGGAAATAGATGAATTTATAGAGTTAAATATGAGAGCAACTCTAAGTCTCCAAGATATAAATCCAGATTAGTGGTGAAGGGTTCCCGTCAAAGAAAGAGTGTTGAATTTAATGATATTTTCTCACTTGTTGTAAATATGTCATTAATTAGAATCGTGTTGAGTTTGGTTTCTACTCTTGATTTAGAGGTTGAGCAAACGGATGTGAAAATAACTTTCCTTCATGGTGATTTAGAGGAAGAGATCTACATGAAGCAAACCGATGGTTTTCAAGTTAAAGGTAAAGAAGATCATGTGTCTAGATTGAAAAAGAGTTTATATGGGTTGAAGCAGGCTCACAACACTCATCATTTGCAACACTCCATCTTTACCACACTAAACCTCTGCAACACTCAACCTCTGCAGCATTATATCTCTATTGACTATGGGTGATGAACATCGAGGAACAATCAACAATATCTCGATATTTGTATGTTATTACATCTTCTTACTTATTTCATATTTATTTCGTATATATTTCTTATCTATATTTTTATTATATATTACTTCTTCTTATTTTATTTCTTACTTATGTTTTATTAGGATCCAAAACGATTTCGATGCCATGTGTAAGACCCTAATTTTGACCTTAAGATCCCTCATGGCATCATGTTGTTGCACAAGTGCATTGCCTCAAGGATCATAGCATGTTTGGCTCCCTAACCCTAGGGTTGGGACTTGTTTGAGTGTTTTGAGACCACCAGGCATGCTTGTATTGTATATTATTGTTTTTCTTATTTGATTACTAACCAAAAGCACAAAAATATGTCATTAACTCTTTTTGTTTTGAAGCTCAAGTGATCGTGTGCTCCACAATGCTCCTAGGAGGCTCCTAAGCCCAATGAAATGGCTAGATGAAGATGAGAAAAAGCATGACAATGGTCCACAAAGTTCCTAATCATCATATATTCCTCCCAAGTATCTCAATTTGCCAATTTGATCAAGGTAACCCAAAGGGATCGAGGTTTGTTTCCCAAAGAAACCCTAAATTCACTATGCTTTGACTGTGTCTTGCCCATGAAGCAATCTCAACCTCTGATCAAATTTCAATCAAGGGAAGTTCTTTCATTCATCATTTTATGCATATATGAGCCTATTTGAGGCCTCTCAATAATTTATTCATCAAGATTGGAAGTTTGGGCCTTGAAAAGTTGACCAGTCATATTGGAACTAATTCATTGAATTTGAAAAAGTTCCCAACTTCAAATGCCTATAACTTTGTCATAGAAAATCCAAATGATGCAAACTTTGAGTCTAAATTGATTAAATTAAAAATATATACAACTTTTATGTTGGAGGTTTTTCTATTTGAAGCCTGCATAATGAAAACAGAGGGGTTTGATTAAGCTTGCTTTTGGGGAAATTTGCCAAAATGACTTAAACATGTTTTATACTTTGATTTTCACAGCCAGTTTTCATCAATTTCCAAATGTCAAATGAATTTTCGCCCAACATGACTTTTGTTCCTTACTTCAAGGGCTTTCCAACCATTACTCACATGACTCTTCTGGACTTACCATTGGTGAGTTTCGAAGACCTTTCCATTTATGTGCATTTTGGTATTTCATGATGAAACTTGAATGTGCAAGCTAGTTCCCTCCAAAATGCACGTCCAAATCCTTTCCATGTGAACTCAACAAGCTTTTGCATCCATCATTGGGCCTTCCACACGCCTGTACAGGACCATGCAATGCATTTTCAATTGGCCATGCACATGAAAGAAGCGTGGGATTCAGCTACCTTCAGCTATAAATAACCACTTCTTCTCATTCATTTAGCAACCTTTTGGAGATCTGAGTTGCTGCAGCATTGAAACCATATCCATACCAAAGGAATTATTCAATTTTTGTTCTCACTTTCGTGCTTGAAATTCAGCATCATTAGCTAAGCTTCAAAGCCTAATTCCTTAGCCTTTCACTTCCCCTACATCCATAGATCAAAGAGGAGCAAAGAACTTGGAGGATTTGTGGCCTGAAGTGCTTCAATTCAGAGGTATACATTCAAACTTTTTGGATCTATAACTCTCAATTCAATGTAGCATTCTTGTGTTTGTGTGGTTTTCTGAAGTCCTCACACTTGAGGCAAACCATTGGTGCTTTCAATTCATCATTTCATGAGCTTACAATTTGAACACCATGATCTTCTTCTTCACGTTTCTCTCAATATAGGAAGAGTGAGGAAGATCCAATGGTACAGTGATGATCTCCATCAGACGAGCTTCATTTTCATGGCCTTGTTTTTAATTTTCATTAAAGTTCATTTTCCTGCAACTGGTGGCCGGAATCAGTTGTCTGGCCGGAGAAGATGGTGGTTTCCACCACCATCACCACATGTGCGCTCTTGTAGCCATTGGATCCAGTTGCCACGTTTTAATCCTGATCATTCATTGTGTTTACTTATTTTAATACACGTTATGGCGCGCTTGACTTGTACATACCGTGTTCCTTATGATCTGGACCATTCATCCTTGCCACGTCAATTAATGAGCTCCATCACGTGGCTGTGATTTTTTCCATTTATTCTATTTTCTTTTATTTTCAGTTAATTCATTTGATTTTCAAAAATTCATTAAAAATTCATTTGAAGTCATAAAAATATGAGACCAACTCCAAAATTTTTTTTGAAAAATCTAGTTTCATATTTTGATTTTTAATTATTTTTGTGAATTCATTTGATATTTTTAATCGATTATTTGATTTTTTAATAGTTTTAATTCATTTTAAAATACTTTCTGACTTTTGAAAAATCCAAAAACATTTTCCTAGCATTTATGGATCATGATAAGTCAATGAAAAATAGTCTCATCAATTTCTTATTTGATTTGAGATTTATTTGAGATTTTAATTCATGTTGTGCTATTTTTAATTGTTTTTAAATACTTTCTGATTTCAAAATTTTGTGAGAAAATTAGTCAAAGCTTGTTTGACTATGTTGAACCTATGAGAATTTAATTGGACTCTTTGAAGTTGATTTGAATTGAATTTGAGGTTTGACTTTATTTGTTTATTTTTTTATTTGCATTTTATTTAAATTCAAAAATACCAAAAAAATACCATTGACTCTTTGACTTGTTATCTTCACTACTCTTCTGTTTGGTGTTGGTTGATGTTGATTTGATTCACATTTGATCAATTGGATTTGATTATGGTCTTCTTTTTCCCTCCCTTTCATCTTCATCCCTTTCTTTCCATCAATGGCCAATGAGTTAAAGTCCTATGGTTGGTCTTGACAAATGAGAGGTGTAACCTTCTTTGATCCAAACCAAACTCAACTTGATCCATGATCAAGTGAGTTGTTTTGTGTCCAAGATAGGTTGCTTCTTGGTCAAGCAAAAAACTTAAAGTCAATACAAGGCCCTTCCCCTTTTGTTTTGGCATGGCAAGTTTATGGAGCTTGGCTTACTAGTCATGATCTCTAACTTGTGTTCTTTGCCTATATTTTTATTGACCGGCCTCAGATAGGTGTGACTACTACATTAGTCCACTTACGATTGCTTAACATAGCGCTACATTGTCTTATGACAAGCTAACATAACCTTACTAACTACTAACTTTAATTTGAGCATTTAATTGCTTGTCAATTACTTTTAATGCCATTTATTTCTTGCTCATTATTCATATTGATTTTCACTTTGCTCACTTGAGCACATATTTTATGTTTATGTCATTTTTCTTTTGCTCATTTGAGCCCATTATTGTATATATATTGCTATCTTGTGTTTGCTTTGTGTTTGTTTTGTGTGGACCAAATGCAAAAGGACAAATGACTTAGAATTAGGACTTACCTATGCTTAAAGGAATTCAAGAGAAACTAGGCCTCATGCCTTTAGAATGCAAAATTTGTTGAAGAGCAACTAGGTCTCATGCATTTAGAATGCTAAAACTCAAAGTTGATCTCAAAGGACTTCTCCATCAAACTTATTCTTTGTCCATTCCCTTTATTGTATTGTGAACTTTTTGATGTTTGCTCTTGTGTGATAGGGATCCCACTATGAGATTGTGAAAAGAGGACCATTGTCATGAATAACCAAGTTAAGAGCCAAGCCAAATGGAGATCCTAGAAGCTTGAATTCAAAGTGTTTGATTGCTTGTTTTGTGTGCTAAGTCCAAAGGAAAGGAGCATCTTGAGTCATCTATATGACTTCAAGAAAAGGAACTCCAAGGGTTTATCTTTCCCCTCTTATCTTTGTATGCTTTTAGGACTATCCCTTCTCTTCTTCTCCTCACTCTAACCAAGCCAAAAATCATTTTTTTTTAAATGTTGACTTTGTTTCAAATTAGAAACCTAGGCCTTAAGCCTTTGACTTTTCAAAAACTCTTCTCATAAACACTCATTATGAATAAACTTTAATCCAACTTTGACCTCATTTTGTAAATAACTCTAACTTGTAAATATAACCCATTTCAAGTTGTTTTGTGGTTCCAATGGCCACTTTGTTAAAACCTTTTCAAAAACATTAGTCATAGGTTTGAGTTATCATAGTGGTTGATGTAAATCTCACCTCCTCCTTAGTGATTGGATTATAAGTCTTCCATGCTTATTATAGGGTTAACCCCTCACTAGTATGTTGAAGCCTTCCTCACATGGTGGATTGTTGGTTTAGGTTGAGTTTTCTTCCCTTGATAACAAAAGACCTTAAGGTTTTTGATCAAATCAATTCACCAATCTTTGAGATTTTTACCCCGAACTATGAGGTTTTGATCCTCCTTTGTGATGGTACGTAGGCAATGGGTTCATCCATTCAAACAACAAAATTTGTAAATATAATTTATTCTCTTCTCATCCCCCCAATCTTTTGTTCAAATCTTTTCACAAATACCAACCTACAACACATATTTGCAAAAAAGGTTCCCTTAGAGTACTAAGGATGTTTTAGGTGCGTAAAACCTTCCCATTTCATAACCAACCCCCTTACCCAGATCTCTGACATTTTTATTAGTTTTTTATTTGAAAAAACTTCTTACTTGGCTTTTGTTCGCTTTTTAGCCTTTCCTTTGGACAAATAAAAGTGCGGTGGCGACTCGAATTGTATGTTGACTTTTGGTTTAGTTAATAAACCTAAAGGTAACGAAAACCCTGTTACACCGTGTACATTAATATGTACCCCACGATCCTTTGATAGAACCATATATTCGAGGATGCAGTTTTGGAAATCTCCTCAACATAGTTTACGATGTTGTACTTATTTCGTATATATTTATAGTCATTGAGTCTCTCAGAATTAATTCTTTGCACATCTCTTAGAATAATCATCTTCAATAAAATGTATTTTACATACATAAATCAAGCATTTAACTAAATGTCAATGCAAGATTATTCAAATCAAGATGTTTGTGATTAGAATAAAGAAACTCATGTAAGCGTGATTTGAATCATGAATTTTTTTGAATTGAATCATGAAGAGCGGCCTTTGAGAGGCCCCTCCCAGAGATACCTTTGACGATGATGCTTGTTGCATCATGCAAGACTCTGTTTGTCATCTCCTGAGAGAAAGAAAAAAAAGGATGATAGGATCGGAGTGAAAGGTGTGACCTATGTTAGTTTTACTAGGAGGCCACTGTATTGTCTAAAAAGTACATGTGTGTGGGTGTTCCACTTGTAAGGGTAGGGAGACTCAGACGCCATAGTAGGTAGGTTACTAGTTAGGACTGTGAGAGCTAGCTCACTGCAGCGAGTATCCCTTTACGATGATTTGTGAGGCTATTTGAGGGACTAGCTTCCACGAGGTGAGAGCCCCTGTTGGTGGTCGGCGCTACTAGGTTGCAGGCGGGCGGTTAGCTTTACAATGTTAGGGCTACTATGAGCGTGGAACTCTTTGCATAATAATAAGTGTGTATGACTTTTGAGTTTGTCAAATTTGAGGGATAACATATTTATAGGACTTCCCGATACCTAGGTTTTTCTTGGAAAAGGTCACCGCCCACCTAGTCAAAAGGTGGATAGTTCAATCCATATTCCCAAGGGAGACGTGGGTCAGTAATAACTATGACTTTCTCTTATTCAAAACACCTTATCCCACATTTTTTCACTCAAAGTCGAGGAAAACTTAAGAGAGAGGCGGTACCTCCCTTCGGGAACCTCATGTTGTTGCCTTTCCCTAGGGCAGTCCTAATTTGTTGCCCTAGGCACGGTTATTTGAAAGTATAACACTACACAAAGTAAACGAAGTGTGGAAGTTGATCATGTTAAGAAAGAAGATGATATTACCATTGATAACATCATGAAGAGGATTATTGAGAGTGTTACCAAGCCTCTAGAGAAAATTGTAGCTAAAGACATGGTGGATGTTGATAAAGAAACTGAGTCTGACGAAGCACCTACTATTAAAGTTATGAAGAGTAAAGCTAGGTATATGGCTGAAAGGGTGAAATAGAAGAAGAAAAAATTGTCCTCCCTAGAGAACATTGAAATTGTGAAGAAGAAAACTCTTCAAAGGACACCTGTGAGTAAGAAAAGAAAGGTTGAAGAGAAACCTATTGAGAATAATTCTCTAAAGAGAAAGCTTGTTCAGTCAAGTGACTCTGAGACAGATGCTGAAGCAGATGTCCAAGATATTGTGTCTACCATAAGGAGAAATACAGTGGAAAATGGATTCTTGTGAATGTTACTGTTGTTACTCTTTATAATGTGTCATTCCATTCTGAAACAAGTATTTAGAAGTGGAAATATGTATCAAAGAAGAATGGCTTGTGAGAGAGAGCTAGACACAAAAGCTCTTGATTGTAAAGAGATTGTGAACTTGATCAAAGTTGCTGGTTTGATGAAGATTGTAATTGATCTTGGCCCTTGGTATGAGAAGCTAGTCAAGGAGTTCATTATGAACATGTCACCTGATTTCAATGTTGTAGGAAGTCAAGAGTATAAGTAGGTTTATGTTAGAGGGAAGTGTGTGAAGTTTTCTCCCTTTATTATTAATGAGTATCTGGCAAGAAGCAAGTCAGCAAGGTCTGAAAAAGTTACCTCCATTTACAATATTTCAAAGGAAATAACTACTGGTGAAATGAAACAATGACCCAACAAAGTATTACTCTCTTGTGGAAAACTAAGTGTGAAGTTTGTTGTTCTGAATAAAATGGGTGCATCTAATTGGGCACCTACAAATTACAGTTGCAGTTTAACCACAACTTTGGCTAAACAGATCTTCCTAATATGAACCAAAGCAAAGCTGAAATTTGGAGAGTATGTGTTTGATCATACCATGAAGCATGTTGATACTTTTCCTGTGAAGCTACCTATAGCTTTTCCTTGCTTGATCCCTGGAATTATCTTGAAGCAACATCCTAAAATTTTGCATCCTCAAGACTCTCCACGCGAAAAGGTTGGGCCTCTGACCCTTGATAAGAAGTTTTTTATGGGGACACATATCCCAAAAATTATGGTAAAGCATCAAGGGAAAAGTTCTTCTCCAATTTCAAAATCCATGAGAAAGGATGTCTTACTTGAGCTAATGGAAGTATCAAACAATCTGCAGGAGACAATTACTACAAGTACCACCCGGAAGAGGAATGTGAATGAATTGATGAAAATGATGACCAATGAGAAGGAAGTTGAGGATGAAGAAAAGCTAATAGTGAAGAGGAAGAGAAATAAAATTCTTCTAGTGATGGAGAAGCTGACAACTTAGAATCCTTAAGTGAAGAAGAACAATCAAGCTTTAAAGATTGATGCCATCAAACTGAAGATGTTTTGAAGTTGCTTTTTTTTGCCTTTTGTTCTTAGGCTTATTTTTGTGGTTTTATAATAAATTTGACTTATGTTACTCTAGTTGGTACTCATTTGTGTTTATGGTTATGTTTCCACTAACAATGTATGAGTCGCTTTTTTGCACCTGGTTATTTGATACCTTATGATCTAATTTTTCTTCTTTCAACATCTTTGCCAAGTTATGGGAAAAAAGGGAAGTAGGAGTATATGCCTAACTAACTGTGGTGTGTGTACTAACTTGAGTGTCTAATGTAATCATGCATGAATGCTTGTATGATTCTGTGGAATCTTGTGAACTTATGGTAATTCTTATGATGTTGTTCTTATGTGTGTTTGTGGAGTATTCTATGCTCACATGCTGGAGCATCTGGCCTTCAATTATGAGCATGTGTGAGCTAATATCTATGAGTGTGGGAACTATGATGATTGATGCAGTGGCAGTTATGAATGTTCTAACTAACTTGAATGACTACTGGATTTGTTTGTGTGCAAGCATGATTGATTGTGTGCCTGACCATGGGCGCATTGAGATTATATAGCAACCATATTTTATAATTTCTGAGTTTATGTTACTTCTGCTACTGCAGTTTTCTCTGTGTGTTTTATTTGTGGTTTGCTTATGTTGCCCATCTTGTGTGTTATGCTTTGAATATTTTCTCATGCCCATCATGACAAATTTTGAGAAAGTTATTTTGCCAAAATTTGCTAAAGGGGGAAAATATTGTTCATTTTAGATTGATTGCATTATGTAATACAACATGGAGTGTACAAGACATTTTGGTGAATAAAGGACACATGTAGGGCCATATGTTCTAGCATGTGTGCAACATCTAGCCTTTGTTAGCAAGCCATGATAGATGTTGTTCTGAGTGTATTTTTTTATTGTAATTCAATCAAATTTTTTGCTATCTTTTAGCAATGCATTAATTAGATTTGTTTGACAGATTAAAAGGATAAAATAAAATCAATTAGAGATTTAAATTTGAATTTAAACAAATCAAATCTTTTGTTAGAGATTTTTTGAAAAATAAATCAAAATAGAATCCTCTATTATTCTTGATGAGATCAAATTTTATGCCCAGGGAAGAAAAGACCAGAGTTGCATTGCTATTTAAAGAGACTTAAACCCAATGTTTAAAGTGTGTGCAAATATTGTAGATTTTATGTGTGAGGGTTTTTATTTGAGTCATTTGTTTGTGTTATTGCTTGTACACCATGTTATCCCCTACATTTGGATCATAAGGCATAATTGTTGGTTTGTTTAGTTTAGTTGTAGTTCAACATTCTTGATTATGATTATTGTAGTGCCCATCTGGATTATTGATTTGAGTCCTTATGTTTATTAATAATTTACAAATAATATCAACTTTAATAATACTTAAGATATAGAGCGTTCCAAGTTTCGGGTAAGAGTTGTTCGTCTAACTCCTGCAAGTTGTATGCCCCGTGAGGGAACTTCTGGAATATGTCATATGGAACCTCCCATTTGGGTTGTAGTTTTACCTATTGTGATGGAAAACCCACTTTCTTTAAGACCATATATCCTTCTTGCGTCTCCCTTGGCTTGACGTTGAAGTTGTATCTTCTAGTGGCTATATTCTTAGTGAAGAATTCTTCTACATGGGCGACCTCTCTCAATTCATCGATCAGGTTCGCTACACATTTCAATCCTGCCTTGTTTACCTCTTGATCAAACAGGGAGAGTTGCCACAAGGGCGGGTCAATCTCCATGGGCAACATGATGTCCTCTCCATATACCATGGAAAATGGATTTTCCTTTGTGGTAGAGTGAGGGGTAGTTTGATATGACCATACGATTTCATGAAATAGTTCTACCCATAAACCTTTGGAAACATCAAGCTTCTTCTTGAGTCCTTTCAAATTTACCTTGTTTGCAGATTTAGCTTTCCCATTGGTTTGTGGTTGTATAACAGATACAGACTTTGTTTGTACTACCAGATGTCGATTAAAGTCAATGACGATAAAACTAGCGAATTGGGTCCCGTTGTTAGAGACAATGGATCTTGGAAGCCTGAACGTGCATATAATTTTCTGTCAGTAGAAACGGAAAACTCTTTCTGTTGTGATTTTGGAGACAACTTTTGCCTTTGTCCATTTTATGACGTAATGTACTCTCACTATCAACAATTTTAGTTGGCCTAGTGCTAGGGGGAATGGACCTAAAATGTCCACCCTCACTAGTATAAAGGCTATGGTGCCATCATGGACTGAAAAAGCTCAATTGGGAATGATGAAGGTTGGCATGCCTTTGAAACTGATTACCCTTCTTGATGAAGGTAATGTTATCCTTCATTAGGGTATGCCAATAATATCCTTCCCTTAGAAACTTGTGCGCAATTGCTTTTTCGCCAATATGATTGATGTAGACACCCTTGTGTACTTTGGCAAGTACCATGGAGGTTTCATGCTTGCCCAGACACCATAGCATTGTAGACATTGTCCTAATTTTATAAAGCTTTCCCGAGATAAGGGTGTACTTAGTGGTCTACTTTCGTACTCTCCTTGCTTCCCTCTCGTCCAAATGGAGTTCGTCCACCTTCAAGAAGTGCAATATGGGCGACATTCAAATGGACTCAGGAACAACTTCTAGGGAATAAACCTGCTTCGATGTTGGGGAAAGAGAGAGTCTTTTGGATCATTGTTATTATAAACCATGTCGCCTTCGAGGTGATGAGTTTAGACAAAAGGTCTGCTCTAAATTTTTGTTCATGTGGAACATGCTCTATTTCAAAAGAAGTAAAGCGAGAGGATACATTTATTACCTTTTACAAATATCTTACCAGTTGGGATTCTTTTGTATGGTACTGTCTGAAGACCCAGATTAGAAACAAATCGGGAGTCGCTATTGGCTTTCAGTCTAAAGTCTACCATTTCTAAGGCGAGAGCCATGTCATCAATGATAGCCTCGTATTCTTCCGGATTGTTGTTGGTCGTGAACTCAAACTTCAATGCTTGCTCGATGAGTATGTCTCTAGATCCTTTCAAGACTATTTTCATGTTGCTCCCCTTCATGTTTAAGGCACCATTAACTGATAGTGCCTACTATAAGGGCGTCTCGTCATCCATATGCGAGCTAAATTCTGCCACAAAATATGCATAGCTTGGGATTTCATGCTTCCTCTTGGGACATACTGGATATTACATGCTAAGAGTTACACCACTCAATACACCATCATTCCCTCCAAATCTAGCTTCTTTGGGGCCTGTCGAACATGATAGTTGGTTTTCACGAAGATTTTGTGACCCTGAAAAATGAGGTATTAGGTTCCTCGTTGCGAGGATGACAACTAACATTAGATTCTTGTGAATTTTAGTACCTATGAACACCCTTCTCACAAAATAGACAAGCCTTTATACCTTATCCGTCTCATGGACAGGTACTGAGTTCATCGCCTAATCTGTGACTGAAAGGTATATGAGTAGTGGTGATTCCTCTATCGGGTGATTGAGAATGCGAGGTGATGCGAGGAAGGATTTTACCTTCTACAATGCCTCCTTGAATTCTAATGTCGACTCTAATCTCTCTTTTTTCTTTAGGGTGACAAAGAAAATGAAAGCCTTGTCACCTATACATGAGAGGAAGCGAAATAGGGCAGCGAGGTAACCAGTGAGTTGTTGCATTTATTTGACGTTGGTGGGGCTTCTCATAAAGATGGCATCCTTACATTTATCCAGGTTGGCTTCAATGCCTCTTTTTGTCACCATGAACCTTAGAAACCTATCGGCTTGAACTCTGAAAGACCAGTAGAAGGGATTTAAGCACATATTATACTTCTTGACTTACTGCAGAACATCCTCTAAATCTTCAGCATGGTTATACCCCTAGGTAGTATTTAATATAATATTTTCAACATAAATCTTTAGGTTCCGCATAATTTGGTCGCTGGTAGGTGGCGCCGATATTCTTGAGTTTGAAGGGCATGACATTGTAGTAGTAATTGTCGTGATTTGACATGAAGAAGGTTTTAGTGGTGTCCATGGGATCCATCTGAATGTGGTTATACCCCGAATAAGCATCCATGAAGCTCAATGTGTAATAGCCCGAGGACCCATCAATAAGGCGATCAATGTTTGATAGTGGATAGGCGTCCTTGGGAAAGGCGTCGTTCAGGTTGGCGACGTCTGATAGTTTGCCTACTTCCTCATCAATGGTGGCCCTATTCTCCTCTCCAACTTTCTAATTCCTCTACACCATTGGTTTGGCAAAGGGATGGATGGTGAGACGATGGCTCACTACCTTAGTGTCTATCTCAGGTATATCATAGGGGCCCCAGACAAACAAGTTGACATTTTTAATGGGTTGGTCGACTAGCTCATGTTACTCTTCCTCGATAAGCAAAATACCTATCTTTGTCACCTGATGGGATGAATGGCTTATTAGGATCTCCCTTAAGTCCTTCGTGAGCATGAGTCTTTCAACATCCAAGCCTAATAATCGAGGTATAAATTTGGGACTTTAGGGAGGGGATCTAACAAGGGAGAGCTCTTCACTCTCTAACGCTATGCTATTTTGATAGCATTCTTGAGCGATCTGCTAGTCTCCATTGATCGTACCAACTTGCCCTTCAGGAACCGGGTACTTAAAGACCAAATACTATGTGGATATAACTGCTCTTAGTGGATTGATGGTGGGTCAATCTAAAATGATATTATAGGGCGACATGGCATCTACAATAAGGTAGCTAATGTTAATTGCCTTGTCGATTTCTCCCTCACCACAAGTTACCTTTAGGGTCACGTGGCCCCTTACTTGTACCTGTTTTCCTGACAATCCTATTAATGAGCCACTAAATAGTTTGACATTGTTAGGATTGAGTTGAAGTTTTAAAAACCATCCCAAAATAGGATGTCCGTAGATCTCACAAGATCTATCAAGACTCATTTGATATCTTAGTTTCCATGTAGCACGATGATGACCAGGGGGCCATTATCATAAGGGTTGACTCTGTTTGCATCCCTTTTGGAAAAGGTGATGTTAACCCATGTTTCCACTCGTCCGCACATGGGAAAACCAGGTGATATCACATTTATAACAAGCACATGCCTTGCGTATTTCTTTTGGGAGGAGTTGGAACTACCTCCACTTTCGAAAACCCAAATATGGTGTTTATGTTAGAGCACATAGCTTTATTGGACATCTTTAGAAGGAAGATGGAAGGAGTGAGAATGAAAGAGGTGTGACCCAGGTTAGTTTTATCGGAGCCACACGGTGGTCGTCACTGTACTGGTCAAAAAGTACAGGTGTGAATGGTATCCTTACAAGGATATGGGATACTCAAAGGCCTTAATAGGTCTATAATAATTTAGGGTGGTTGGGGCTTGTCCATGACGGCGAGAAACCTTGTATGGTATTGTTACGGTGGTTTTATAGGACCTGCTCACGTCAGGTGAGAAGCTTTGTATATTAGTGTAGTACTTAGGGTATTATATGCAAGTTATGATATGTATGTCACCTGTTAGGAAGAAGTATTTATAGAGGATTTTGGGCCTATGGTTTCCTTGGGAAGGATCACCGCTCACTCAGTCAATGGTGGGCCGTTGAATTTCTATTTCATGGGGAGACATGGACCATATACTAGCCCTAAGTTCTCTCTAGCCAAGTAACATATTTTCACATGTTTCCCAAATATGGACGCGTGGGTGGTACTTGGAGTGAGGAGACACTGAAGGTGAGAAAAATACATAAGAATGGGGGTTAAATTGTGTATGCCAAAAATTCATTTCACTTTTGAACCAGTAAGTTCAGATTCTGAACAATGTTCAGAGTTTGATATCAGAACTAATCACAACAACGGAAATAAAATATTCAGAAGTAAATGCTAGCAACATACAAAGATTATCTTGGTTGTAATCCTCAATTGAGAGTAGTCCAATCCCCTTGCCTCAACAAGAGCTTTTCACTATAACCAAACAAGTTACAAATTACTCAAGAACACTTGCAAGAGACTTCAATGCTCAATCAACCTAGAAATAAACTTATGCTCAAGCAACCTTGCAAGAGACTTCTGCTCAATCAACCTAGAAAGAGACTTCCTTTCTCAAGTCCTCAGACAAGAGACTTCCTTGCTCAAGCACGTAGTCAAGAGAATTCCTCTACTTTAAACAAATAGTTTAGTAGAAAAAGTAACCACTATACTTAGATACACAATCAGAAGTATAATAGTTGTGCAACAATCACAAAGGTTTTACTACCTCTTAATATTTCTAAGATAAACAAAGATAAGAAATCTTAAGATCTTAGGCAATAACAGTTACAAGAAATAACAACTCAGAGTTATGTGCAAGATATTTCAATGTGTTGGGATATTTTAGCCTTCCTTTTAATATTCAGAGGTAGAGAAAGAGTGGTTGGAGGGTTTGAACATAACGAGCAAACTTAGTGAAGAAGCATGCCAAGAGAGACGTTGGAGAGTGTATCTGTTTTGAAGCATTGTCCACTGAATAATGGTATTGTTCACAACATGTTTTGAAATACCAAGTATCTACCAAAAGGTATAATATATTGATGATGTCACATCACCACTCCTTGAGCCTTGCAAAACGAAACCCTAGTCGACTATGTCCATAAATCTAGGGCTTTGATAAGACAAGTCTTATTTGGTACAGTGTACAAATCAGATGCTCTCCAAACCTTCATAATCTAAGATGTCATCAGAAGATGGGTCGTGAGACCAAAGTCTGAATCTTTAGAGTCTGATGCCTTCAAAGGCTGATGAACCAATTCAGATTCTGATCAATGAGAGTTAGATTAGTATTTCTTATCCATATATGCTTTCAATCAGGATTAATTATATGCTTATAATCCTACACACTTAAAGATATGTTAGCATACCCATTTGTTCTTTAAATACTTTGTTATCATCAAAACCTAAGAGATATGAACAATCTTGTTTCAATAATCTCTCCCTTTTTTATGATGACAAAAAAATGTATTTAAGAACAATGGTTGGTCAGTTTTAACTAACTTGACAACATCAGAGTCTGAGGTTTGTAAGCTCTCCTTTAGTATAATAGTCCATAGGTTGGATTTTGTAAGCTCCCCCTAAGTTTTATCCAAGTTAATTTAAACTTATTTTGATATAAAAATGCTCAGAAGAAAGTAATCTATAAATAATTGAATAGTTAGGGTTCAGGATTAATTAAAAGCATTTAAAAAATACTTTTAACCTTCTTAAATATAACCATAATTTTATCCCCCTTTTGTCATCAACAAAAAGTGAGTTCAAACAGGTCAGCAAAGAAGAGGACAAAATAACTAATAATACAAACAAGTACATGGAAAAATTTGATTATGATACAACACAATATGAACAACCTTTATACTTCCCAATACTGAGAATCAACTAAAATGGTTGAACTATTTCTACATTTCTCAAGGTGTCACACGTCTTTCAAGAGTCTCAATTGTCATAAGTCATCATTGTAGGTATTAAATGATTAGATTTTCCATCTATCCAATTGCAACGTACAAGACACTCAACTTCCTCTATTAAAGCACGCCATCAGAGACATACTTCTCATATTTTAATCCAACTCTTCTTCTCTTCTTAGCAGTATAAGTGTCATACCCCAAAATTCACTTTACCCTTCACAAAGTTCATCTAGGTCACTAACCTTAATCATATGCATATCATTGTGATCATTCATTTCATCTGCATAGCCATTGGTCCAATACAAGAGGACATGTATCATGGATTCCAAGCTTTGTGCTTGCACCTAGTGGAAACTAGGTTTTCTCTGAAACTAGAGGTGACTCAACAACTGAACCCTAATATGAGGGTGTCTCTTGAGGCTTGTGTATGTGCTTGACATTGAAGATTCAACTAAGGCTTCTTGGTGAAGCAAAACCCTAATTTGGGGGATCCTCACTTGACGATGGCTCCACAAACCCCAATTATGTCCCATGCCCTTGTGGATAGCCTCGTAACCCTAGTTTCATCTGACTCCTCCAACATCCACTATGCTTGGTGCATTGGTTGGTTTGAGATTCATCACATGGAATTTTGTTCTTATCCATTCATGTTGGTTCTTTGGTTTTGGTTTAATTAATTTCATTATCTCACATGTCCATCTTATGTTTTCTTATGACCTTTGGTTCTAGTTCAAGTCCATGGTCCCACAAATTTCATCTGACCATCTCCTCATGCTCATATCTTGCTCATGTCTTGTGTCATTCCATCTAGCCATTATTCACAAATTCAATTCATGTCATTGATGTTTGGTCCATGGGTCCTTGGTTAAGTCATATTCATTTTACTGTATCTTTAGCTTTGATTCTAAGCCCATGGTACTTTCAAATTCCTAGGTCCTTGGTCATTGATTCATGTTGCCTTGATACATTGATCTTTAGTCCATTGATTGACTTTGGTCTATTTTGATTCATAAGGGCATTTATTATTGATCCATCTACATGTCTTGGTCCATTTGGTTCATTTCTTATCATATGCTTATGATCCTTATAATTCAGTTGATCAAAAGTATTTGATTCATGCATATGTCAATTTGGTTCCTTCAAAGATCATTCAAAAAGTCATGTCCATAGTTCATTACAATGTTCAAATTCGTCCATTCTAATTCATTACAATCCATGTTCAAGTTATTATTCAAATCCGTCCATTCAATTCAAACATCAAGTGCAAATCATGTCCACATAAATTTCATTCAAGGTGTCTTATTCCATTTGTCGCATCTCGAAAATTGAGAACACGACCTAGCAAAGCACAATCGCACGCTCACAATGATGGACTGAATATAGTCGCCAATGAACTTTATTTATTCCTAAAAGTAAAGATGAAATATTGATAAAACCCTAGAAAATAACGACAATGATTATGGTTGTCGCAACCAATATCAGGGTTCGGGAGTCGGTTACGGAAGAGGAAGGCATTAGCATCCCTCACGTCTGTTGTACTCAACGGAAACCGTTTAGTTAGTTTTGAATTGGATGTTAGCTTATGTTAGTTCGGGATCTTCTACTTATTTAGGATAGAAAAAGAGAAAATAAAAATATTTTAGAATCTTATTAATGAGAAGGGACCTAGAAGATTTTCATTATTAGAGGGCAAAGAAGGGGAGAAAGGAACTAAACCTAAAAAGTAATTTTATTAATGAGCCTTACAAGATTTTGCAATCCTGCTGTCGTAACCTAAAAAAGGAACGCGAAAAAAACAACCGGGGAAAAAAAACAATGACAGAAGATTCGCCACCGTGCTTTATTTATCCCAAAGGAGGGAAAGGAAACGCTCGAAGTAAACCTGGAAAAAGGAAAGGAAAAGACAAGGTCTCGCAACCAAATCTTGGGTTCGGGAGTCGGTTATGCGAAGGGAAGGTATTAGCACCCCTACGCATCCGTAGTACTCTACGGGATCCACTCTTGTTTTTCTTGTCTAAAGGGTGTGGGTTTATCTAATGTACTATTTACTAAAAGAGGGGTCAAAAGAAAATGACTCGCACGGATGTCGCATCCACTGCATACGTATCTCATCTGAATATGAGAATCAGAGTCTTCGTAGCTCAGCTGACCTATTTGTTTGTGTTTTTAGATGAACGACGTTACTATGCAATCTACCGGATGCTCGACCTTTGGAGACTTACTCGCCTGTAGTAGAAGGAGTTAACGTGTTCTTAGGAGAAGAAAAATCAATGAGTTTGTTTGTGTTTTAAGAATGCTCATGCAAAAAGGAAGTCCTAGACGAAGGAACCGTGCTACCTTAATTGACATACAAACGAGAGACTGTATGAAGCCTAGCAATCCTATGGGGAGACGATCACACTACACAAAAACATATAGCATAAAGTAAACACACCAACAAGGGGGTTCAAACATACACGGGTAGGGCTTTAGTCAAGAGGGGTCATATCAACCTCGACAAACAAGCCATGGAAAGGTAATCAAATGGGCTCTTAACCACTGACATTGAACGTCAGGGTGAGCAGATCAAAGGGGTAATGAGGATAAGACCTCATAGCTCTTAACCCTGGACAGGGTGGGCTCATGACAAAAAGTGGGGATTCAGAAAGGTGGAACCCTCTCCACCGACTGACCGGACAAAAGATCTTGGGCTTTTGTTCTGAAGCATCGACACGTAGTGCGAGCATAAAGAACGACACACTGAATAACAGGGGATTGACTACTAATCCCTTTTATCCGTCAATTGCCTCTTCATGGAGGTCTTTAGCACTGGTGCCTCTTCTTAGAGGTCTTTGGGCACAAAAGTAAACGCACAAAAACATTGCCTCCTATCGAGGTCTTCCAGCTAAGAAAGCGGTAAAATGCGGGAAAGATAAAGGGGTCAAGAGATCTACCACACGGATAAAGATCCGAAGTAACAGCAACTAAAGAAATAAGAAACCCGTAGATCTCTCAGGCTAGCACCATCAAAGAAAATAGGTCAGCAAGGTAATCAGAATAAATCTCCCAAATGGTATCCCACAAATAAAGTGGAATACCAAGCAAGCTATCTCTTCCGGAGTCATGTGAGCCCTCACAAAAAACTCAACAAACAAGTTAGAATAACAAGACAAGGTGCAATCAAGAGTTACACAAAAGAAACATAACAACAACAGTGTCAGGTAGACAGTGCACGGATGCAATAGAAAACATGTCAGAACAAAACACAAAATAGATTGGAGAGCAAACAGAAAAAAAAACAGCTACTGTCGCGATCGCTACTGCTTCGCTTAGCGAAGCTTCGCTACATGTTCTCCTAGCAAAGGTGCTAGCGAATTCCTGCGGGTTCTGGATTCTCCATTGATAACAGTACGATTTCAGAGACCCCAAACCTTATGGTATCCATCTCAGCAACGAAGTGATTAAACATTCAAGGCATTGTTCTACACATTCATACACATCTAAACCCACATGCAAAACCTAACTATACTCACTCTCTCGGATTCAACCATAATACCTCATGCTTCAGGAATTTCAGATTGAAAGCGTAAAGTAATGGGAATAAGGAAAACCTGATTGGAGAGATCGGTTGAAATTGAATTGCACCGTTGGGTTTGCAGAACAATCTTAGGGTTTGTGTGAGAAGTGTGTGAGTCAGAGTGAAAAGTCCCAGAGTCCAAGTGAATTTTTTTCTCTTCAGTGTCTGGAGGCTGCTCTGAATTAGTTAGAATCTCTCTAGGGTTTTGTTTCAATGAAATTTAGAATTTATAACCTGATTTTTGTGGCTTTGTGGGCTCAAATGAGAGAGGTCCAAGTCCAAGATTTTTCTATTATATTTTTAAAACGCGTGGGCTTCGCCTAGCGAAGAATTTGCTCGCCTAGCGAGCATGACAGTTCAGACTTTGGTGGCTCGCTAGGCGAACCATTCTGCTCGCCTAGCGAGCATGACAATTCAAGTCATCTTTTCCAAATTTGTAACCTGTGCGCTGGACCTTTGTTCCTTCAAGAGTAATATGTCGAATGATGAATAGGCCTCATTTGAACATGTTGGAAGTAACTCAAGTTATTCCCTAGCCGTTTGACCTTCAGTAGACCAAAGTCGACCAGAGGTAATTCAGATGAACTTTGCTGAAATGCAATATGAAATGTTAAATGACCTAAAAATGAATGCATGAATGAGGGGGGCAAATTTGAGGTGCTACACCTGCTCCTACGTATCTCCGGGTGCAATAGAGAATTCAAGGCTTACGTAGTTCAGGGTGGAGAATGTTTGTTTGTTGGTTGATTTTAGCAAAATTTATCTTGTACTAATCGATACGAAACATTGCTTTACCCAAAATAGATGAGGAACAGACGTATACATCACATCAAATAGATTTACAAATCAACATTCAGAAAAATTTCACTTACCTCGACTCAATAATTATGGATGAAACATTGTTTTGCATCATCTTAAGACAAGATGTCTTTCATTTATGAAAAGATTTTGAAGATTAATCGCACGACGAAGAGAAAAAGAGTTTGGTTGGTTGAATATTTTTTAAGTGAAGGATGAATGCTCGATGAGAACGAGACCTAAGCCTCGGGATCAATCATTCGGGCTTCCACCGAAATGCTAGATTCCAACGATCCATTTTTATTCAAATTATTTAAGAAAATTGTTTGATGGACAACGAACACTTGATACTAATCAATTGTTCAAAGAGTTACGCCAGAATGCTTGATCCCAACGACCCTTATTTTGTCCAAGTTAATTTAAGTGTTTTTAAGAACGAAAGAAAAGAATGAACGGTTAACCCAAAACACATGGCTCGGGACCGATCATTCGAGGATTCTCACCGGAATGTTAGATTGCAACGGTCCTCTTCTTTCGTATTTGTTTTGAAAAAGATTTGATATTACGTTTGATTTATGAAAAGTCACTCGATGTGATTGAGGTTTGATTTACGAACGTATAAATGATATGAAAAATGGTTGATTTTTTTAAAAAAATATATTAAAATAAAAAAAAAGGAGTTTAATTTTGATTGATTTTATTATATATAATAAACATCCATTAAAAACAAAGAATTAGTGGCTTATTCCTTAGTTTCTAGTGAAAGTGTAATGCATCATAGGATTAAAGTGATATTCCTACTAAAAATGCAATGTGTATTATAATGTAAATATATAACCACACCATACTTTATCATGTGAAAGTATAAACCAGAACGTTTCTCCACACATACATATTTACACACATATACTACTCAACATACTCATACAAATAATAATGAATAAATAATTAAATGGATGACAAAATTTCTTTGAACTTAATGTTTAAAAAAAACGTTTGAGTCTGAGTTCAAATTCTTGAACTATTATAAAATAAAATATTTGTTTTATCATGAAGTAAAGAATAATAAAATAAAAATGATAAATAATAAATAGTAAAATAAAATAAAAGGATAGAAAATAATGCTCAAAGTAAAAACAATGTCTACCATTTATTTTGAATTTCCAAAGCAACGATGCTGAAAGTAGAACAATGTCTACCATTTATTTTAAATTTTCAAAGCAACCTATCATCTTTTGACATGTGGCATACCATAATAATAATAATAACAAAATTAAAATCTTCATTCTCTTCTTGGCTTCACCTGAGTAAGAAACTTAGACTCATAAAGCAGTAAAATGAAAATCTCCTTTCTTTTTCAGTAATAAAAAAACAGAGGATGTAAACTATGCTCTTTCTCAAAACAACATAATAAAAAACAAATATCCCCCTCTCAAATCCTAACTTAATCAATTTCAAAACAAAAACACAAATACATTATCACCTGTTGGTTTTTAGTTTAAAATATGCAACTCAGTAAACTATAATCGAAGAGTGAAAAGGGAACTAACGTCATTTGATCAGAAACGGCGAAAACGGGCGTCGGCAATGAGACTCGCGTATAATTCACGGATGGCACAGGTGAGTGGCGAGTGTCATACCCCAAAATTTGCCCATTAATATTTCAAGACATTTTTCAGGGCACTCCGACTCATTTTTATGACACTGATCTCAAAGGAACAAAGGCCCAGCTCACGAATGGCCCAATCCAGAAAATGACCCAAACTGGCATGTTCGCTACACGCTCGCCTAGCGAACGTTCGCTACACGTTCGCTACACGCTCGCCTAGCGAAGCTGACAGACAACAGAAAATTTCGGGCTTCATTCTGAGCCCGTTAGGTCATGAAAAAGAGCATTATAAATACCAGCACTTCAGTAATGAAAAAGAGAACGAAAAACCGAGGACGAAAAAGGACGAAAGGAGAACCCTAGCAAGCAAACCCTGATACTCATTGGAGGCAAACCTGGAAGGAACTCGGCGGCACCAAGTTCTACCTCCGCCCAATTCAATCCGATTTGCCGATTCGAAGTCACAACTCAGCTGCTAACAGGTTTACATTGCTATCATTGTTTTATATTCTTAATTTGCATATGACTTTATGATTAGATTTATGAAATACCTTAAGCTCGGCATGTGAACTTTAATATATAGCATGCATACCTTAAATGATTAATCGTATAATTGCAGTAATGAGATCCATAAGGCATAAAATTGGTTGAGATTATACTGATATCATATTCAAAAACCAGCAGCGCTCGCTAGCACATCGCTAAGCGAGCCAGTAGCGAGTACTCGCTAGGCCTTCGCTAGGCGAAGCAGGGGCGAATGGAACAGCGGCTGTTTCATTTTTTTTTTTGGCTGTTCTATCTTATGTTATTATAATTCTGCATCATTTGGTTTGAGTTCATGATTGTTGTGTTTATTTTATGGGGCAACTTTCAATTATATTTTATCTCGATGCTCTGATCCGTGTGTTGAATTGTGTAAAGGTTTACATGTTTCCAAGGAAGTGGCCGGCTAGGCATTCCACCTTAGGGGTGGGATACCCTTGTGGAGTTTCACCCTAAATTACCTAATTAATTTTACTATATTAATTTTAATGTATTAATTTTAATGTATTAATTTTAATGTATTAATTGTAATGTGGAGATTCATCCTAATTACCTAATCGATTGTAAAATACGGCCTCTAAATATGTGATCTTGGACCTCTCTTTATTGCCTTACGATATTACGGTATTACGGTCATGTCCCGCGAATGTGGGGATACCCTTAGCAAAGACCCTTCGATTAAATCATCATGTCCCTTTAAAATAAATCATAGTCCCTCGGATGTTGCCTTCGAATATATGATTTTGTCCCTCGATGACCCTTCGGTGTAGCCTACGGTTAAATGATGATCGTCCCTTCGAATGCTAAGGTATCCTTACAACTGTTGCCTTCAATGACCTATCGATGACCCTACAATGACCCTTAAACATCCAAAGGGTAAAATTACTTACTTCTCAATAGTAAGGACAGTTTTACCCTCATAAGGATAGGAAACGTTCATAACGACCTTAGGAAGGTATAACTCTCAATTACTGGATCATAACCTAAAATATTTTCAACACCTCACACCTTTCAAAACCTCTTTTGGAAAATCACCACTTGGTATACATTCATACTAGAATCATTACCGAGTTATATTTTTTTCAAACAACTTTCAAAACTAAACGAGATAACCACTTTGTATACATTCATACGAGAATCATTACAAAGTTAAACTCTCTTTTCAAAACATTTTCTAAGCCGTTCACAAGCACTTTTTCAGACAAGAAAAATAACATAAGTGATCCAGCAATTAAGAGCCCATGGATAACCATGGATACAAAGGGTGCTAATACCTTCCCTTTGTATAATGTACCTCCCGAACCCAAAATCTATTGAGGTCTTTCCTGTTCTTTTCCACCTTTCCTTATTGGATAAAAGAAAAGTCGGTGGCGACTCTTGCTATCCGCGACATTGCGATAAAAAGAAAAATACCCCAAGTCAGTTCACCGTATGACAGAACTGGCGACTCTGCTGGGGATACTTTAAAAAGAGAGGTTACCTTAAAAACAAGATCACTTATTCCAAATTGTCTGATTTACTTTTAAGGGATTGCTTGGGTATTTTTGAGTGAAAGATCCTACACCCGGATCTAGTGTACCTTAGGTAAGTAGCAATAGATCATCGCGACTATCCGGCGTATACTGGAATGGTTAAAATGATGGCTACGGTTGATGTGACACTTTGGATGTCCTGATGTTCCTCATGTTCATTTGAGGAAAAATTTGGCTTCCGCGTGGTGTCATTAAAGCATTAACCAGACCTTTAGAACCCTAATTGACTCCTCCTAGCCATTAGAAAGTAGTGAGATAACTGACTTCGGTTCCGACTGGGGTTGGTTGAGACTCGATACTACACTCTTTGAGATTGGACTTTAGGGAAGCTTCGGTCAACCACTTGGTGTTGCACTGAAGTGGACTTAAAGGAAGGTCAATGATTGGAGATCCTTCTAGAACCCGATTACTATTCTAGGACAGGTTGAACCAACCAAACTTCAGTGGGGAGGGTACTTACCTATGGAACTCATGCAAGCCTTAAAACCTAGGAATGATTGTGTGACTGGTTTATGTTTGCTACTTACTTAACATCATAACATCATAACATCATAACATCATTTCAAGGACTTAGGGATTTAACTTTGCTCTGTTTTGTAAGGCTATGGCTCCCAGGAAGACCATCCGGATTAATCTTGTAGCAATCTCTCCTCAACTCAAGAACTTAGTGTCAGAACTTTCCGATCATGCGCAGTTCATCAAGAGACATGGTTCTCTCCTCAATTTGGTTACCACTGGGTTTCAAAGAAGATATGATGAGAGTTTTATTCCAGTTCTTCGACCCTAAACATCATTGCTTCACATTCCCAGATTATCAGTTGGTACCTACACTGGAAGAATTCTCCAGACTGCTTGGGATACCTATCCTTGATCAAATACCTCTCAGTGGTTTAGAAAAGGTTCCGAAGTCTGAAGAAGTTGCCGCAGCTTTACACATGACGAAGTCCGACATTGAAGCTAATTGGGTAACAAGGAGTGGGGTTAAGGGTTTACTTGCCAAATTCCTGACAAATAAGGCCCGAGAATTCTTAAAAGTTATGAATGTCCGTGCTTTCGAAGACATCCTGGCATTGCTAATGTATGGCTTGGTGTTATTCCCTAATCCAGACCAATTCATAGACATGAATGCTATTAAGATATTTCTCACTCATAACCTTGTACCTACCTTGCTGGGAGACATTTTGCATTCCCTCCACACTCGTACCATGAAGAAGCAAGGGACTCTCATGTGCTGCATACCTTTGTTATCTAGGTGGTTTATTTCGCACCTTCCTCAATCGGTCTTGAAGAACGAGCAGAATTTGAAATGGTCTCAAAGGATAATGTCGCTCTCCCACCCAGACATCTGTTGGTGTCCTCAGTTCAAGGAAAATTTTACCATCATTGACCGTTGTGGCGAGTTCCCTAATGTACCACTCCTAGGAATAAGAGGAGGTATTACTTATAATCCTGCTTTAGCTCTGCGACAGTTTGGTTGTGCTCGAAGAGATGGTCCACATGAAATGATCATCGTAGGCATTGTGTTCGACTATGACAACGATTCCCAAGGCCTCCGTCAAAGATTTGTACGAGCTTGGGGCATGGTGAAGAGAGGTACGTTAGGACAGAAAAATTCTATTCCTATGGAACCTTATCTCAGATGGGTACGCGCCAGAGCTCGTGAACTTGTCATGCCATATCTTGCAATCGGACCTCAGATTGTCGAACCTGAAGCTGAAGGAGGTGCTCCTCAGATCATTCCTTATCCAGATATGCCTACCAATGTTGAGGAACTAAAGAGATCCTGGATCCAGTTGAGAGAAGAAAGGGATACTTTCGAGACTCAGTTCATCGCAGAAAGGAAGAAAGTGTTAGAACTTACCAGTCAGCTTAATGAGGAACGAAGACTCAATGCGTATCTTCGCCCAAAAAGAAGCCGCCCCTGGGAGACTTGAGCTTTCATTGTATTTTTATTATTATTCCTTTTGTAATGAACATTGATCAAAGAAATCAGCAATAAACATGTCTCTCTTGTTGGTGATTTACGCAAAGTTAAATTCCAAAAGTCCTTGAAAACATTTCATACATTGCATAGCATAACATAACACTGCATAACAGGTATTCTACAAGTTCAATGTTCTCACGGTCTTCATTACAAACAGAAAAATGGATCTCGAACAAACTGTCAAAGATCTCTAGACTCAGAATGCTCAATTCAAGGAGATGATGCTAAGCTTATCCAAGGGGCAGGAGGAACTGAAGGCTCTTTTGCTCGAAAAGAAGAAAGACAAGAAAGCTGTGAGTTTCATTAACCCGGGAAGAAGGCGTAAAGGACAGGCCACAGGAGTCAAGTTTGGAATCCCGAATGGTCCAGAAGAGGGGACGGAGAATGATTCAGAGGAAGAGAATGCTGATTTCTCCAACCCTGAGGATGACGATGAAGATTATGAAAATGAGCAGTACTCTCCAAGAGATGATAAGTACAAGTTGTTGGAAGAACGTATGCTAGCTATGGAGGGTCAGAAGGCGCCCGGTCTGGATTTCGAAAGTTTGGGTCTGGTCTCCGATGTGACCATTCCTTGCAAATTCAAAATCCCCACTTTCACTAAGTACGATGGTGCGTCTTGTCCTCAGATGCATCTGAGAGCTTATGTGAGAAAGATTCAGCCGCATACCACTGACAGGAAGCTATGGATCCATTTCTTCCAAGAGAGCCTGTCTGGCACACAGTTGGAATGGTATTATCAGCTCGAGAGCTCTGACATCCGCACCTGGACTGATTTAGCAACAGCTTTCTATAAACAGTACCAGTATAACTCTGAACTAGCACCTACCCGGCTACAGTTGCAGAATATGACTATGGGATCTAAAGAAAGCTTTAAAGAATATGCTCAAAAGTGGAGAGATTTGGCTGGCAGAGTCAAACCCCCTATGACTGACAGAGAATTGGTGGACATGTTCATGGGCACACTGACCGGCCCATTCTACAGCCATCTACTGGGAAGTTCTTCATCAGGTTTCACTGAACTTATATTAACAGGTGAACGTGTTGAAAGCGGCATCCGAAGTGGAAAGATACAGGCGGCTACCTCTGCAAGCACCAAAAGGTCCTATCAGGGGAGGAACGAATCAAATGCTGTGTACGGTCAAAAGGGTCGTAACAAGAAAAACCGTGACCACGACATTGGAGCAGTTACGATTGCAGCACCACCATCTCAAAACTTCCAGCCCAAACAAGACAGGCCAAGAAGGCAGTTCACTAGGATCAATATGACCTTGGCACAGGCACTGCAGGGAATGCTAAAGGCAAATTTGATCACCCTCAGAGATCCTCCTACGAATCCCAACACTACTTCTTCTCGTTATAACCCTAATGCCAGGTGTGCATATCACTCCGATAGCCCCGGGCATGATACAAACGATTGCTGGTCATTGAAGAATAAGATTCAGGATATGATCGAAGCTGGAGAAATTGAGTTTGAGCCTCCGGAGACTCCTAATGGCATCACTGCTCCTATGCCTAATCATGACAAGACGGTTAATGCCGTGGATGACGACGATCACGTTTCCAATGTGGCGGACTTAACATCTCCTCTCCCGATCATAAAGAGGAATTTATTGCAAGCTGGTTTATTTCCAGGTTGTGCTGAAGATTGCAATCTCTGTATATTCCAACCAGATGATTGTTGGAATTGAAGAATGGTATTCAACGGCTGATGGATGATCGTACAGTTCTCTTCGAAAAGATTCCTAAGGCGGAAAACCCTATTGAAGAAATATCTGTGATTGCTAGGTCCAAAGTTCCAGTGAAGATTACCGCTACTAGGGCGCCTGTGAAGATTACTGTTGAGCCCAGGGTAGCTCCCCTAATCATTACTGCACCTGGCCCGATCCCGTATTCCTCAAGCAAAGCTATTCCGTGGAATTATGGCGGTGATGTTTACGTCCATGGCGTAAAGCAAATTGACAATTCTACTAATCCTAATGGCATCGTTGGGACTAGTAAAATTACTCGAAGTGGAAGGATCTTCTCTCCAGAAATCTCACCTCTTGTCCTTGAAACTCGAGGAAAGGAACCAGTCAATCCTTCTCAGTCAGAGACACCGGTCGAAGTTACTCCCGAAGATGTTGCCAAACAGGAAATGGAAGAAGTGCTGAAAATCATCCGCAAGAGTGATTTCGATGTGGTAGAACAGTTGGGGCATACCCCGTCTAAGATCTCGATGTTATCCTTGCTGTTATCTTATGAATCTCATGCCAATGCATTGATAAAATTCTTGAAGACTGCTCATGTGCCTCAGGAAACATCTGTCGATCAGTTCGAAAATTATGTTGCTCACTTGGCTGTTGACAATGGCCTAGGCTTTTCCGATGCTGACCTGACACCAGCGGGAAAGAATCACAATAAAGCCCTGCATATCTCCATTGAGTGTAGGGGAATCACTTTGTCTCATGTGTTGATCGATAATGGCTCTTCCTTGAATGTGCTGCCAACAGCTGTGCTGGATAAGCTGGACTGTAAAAGCATCGAACTGAAACCTAGTGACATTGTGGTACGTGCTTACGATGGTGCGAAGAGTGTTGTCCATGGCGAAGTAGTCATCCCTATCAAGATAGGACCTCAAGTCTTCAATACTACCTTCCGTGTAATGAACATTCGTCCTGCCTATTCCTGCTTACTGGGACGCCCTTGGATTCATGGGTCAGGTGCTGTAGCTTCGTCTCTCCATCAAAAGCTGAGGTATCCCACAGAGGGCAAAATTGTCACCTTGTGTGGAGAAGAAGAGTACATTGTCAGTAGTGTGCATGCCTTCAGATACGTCGAGATGGATGGTGAATTCATTGAGATTCCTTGTCAGTCATTTGAAGTAGTTCCTCCGACCAATCCTGTCCTTAAGCCAACTTTCGGTGTGCCCAAGGTTATTCGGACTCCTCCTGCTATGATTTCTCTGAAGGACGCTCAAGCCGTGGTTGAAGATGGTGGTCGTACTGGCTGGGGTCAATTGATCGACGTACCGTACAAGTCTGACAAATTTGGCCTGGGGTTCAGCTCTGACAAGAGTCAAATTAATGCTGTAGAAGATGCTGACAGCGATGGCGACCTGGATAGCTGGATTTTCCCAACAATTGGTGACGGACTCAATAATTGGAAGGCTGAAGACACTATCCCGATTTCCTTTAGTCAGGAGTAATTGTTATTGTCTATTTTGGTGTTGCAAATTTTTGTTTTTTTACAATTGAACTTCTCCAAGCGTTGTGTCTATGCCCGGGGCACAATAGCTAATTTGTTAAGGGTTTTGTCATTTTCATAAGCATATTCATATTCAATAAATCAATGGATTTTTGCATTCAAATATTGCGCTCTTTATCTTTTCTGTCATCTTCCAAACGAGCTATGTTTTCTTACACACACTCACGTAACGAATTGCAGATCCATACCCACTCTGGATCCTGTTGACAATAGTTCTACTACTGTTCATTATGACTTTGAAAATCCGATCTACCAAGCCGAGGATGGAAGTGAGGAAGATTGTGAAGTACCTGGAGAACTTGCCAGACTGTTACTGCAAGAAGAAAGGACTATACAGCCGCATGAAGAGTCAATCGAAATTGTAAACCTGGGTACTGAAGTGGACAAGAAAGAAGTCAAAATAGGAGCAAGCTTGGAAAACAGTGTCAAAGAAAGATTGATTCAGATGTTACATGACTATGTAGAGATTTTCGCTTGGTCTTATGAAGACATGCCCGGATTGGATACTGACATAGTAGTGCATCGTTTGCCAACGAAGGAAGATTGTCGGCCTGTCAAGCAAAAGGTTCGCCGCATGCGTCCTGAAATATCTGAGAAAATCAAAGCCGAGGTTATGAAACAGTTCAATGCCGGTTTTCTAGCCGTTACTTCTTATCCTCAATGGGTTGCTAATGTGGTACCAGTGCCGAAGAAGGATGGTAAGGTGCGAATGTGCGTAGATTACAGAGATTTGAATAAAGCGAGCCCCAAAGATGACTTTCCACTCCCGCACATCGATGTTCTGGTAGATAACACCGCTCAACACAAGGTGTTCTCATTCATGGATGGATTCTCAGGTTACAATCAGATTAAGATGGCGCCTGAGGACATGGAGAAAACTACGTTTGTGACGCAATGGGGCACGTTCTGTTATAAAGTAATGCCATTTGGTTTAAAGAATGCAGGGGCAACATACCAGCGTGCTATGGTGGTTTTGTTCCATGATATGATCCATCATGAAATAGAAGTATATGTGGATGACATGATAGCCAGATCTCATACTGAGGAGGAACATCTCGATCATTTATACAAACTGTTCGAGAGGTTGAAGAAATACAAGTTGAGGTTGAACCCGAACAAATGCACCTTTGGGGTAAGATCCGGCAAACTCTTGGGCTTTATTGTCAGTGGTAAAGGGATTGAGGTTGACCCGGCTAAGGTGAGAGCTATTCAAGAAATGCCCGTTCCCCGTACGGATAAAGAAGTCAGAGGTTTCTTGGGACGGTTGAACTACATTGCCCGATTTATCTCCCATTTGACCGCTACTTGCAAACCCATCTTCAAATTACTGAGGAAAAATCAAGAGATGATATGGAATGATGAATGCCAAGAAGCTTTTGACAAAATCAAGAAATATCTCCAAGAACCTCCGATTCTGGTACCGCCCGTTGAAGGAAGACCTCTAATCATGTATTTGACCGTGTTAGAAAATTCAATGGGGTGTGTATTGGGGCAACATGACGAGTCTGGCCGAAAAGAGCATGCCATATACTACCTTAGCAAAAAGTTTACCGACTGTGAAACAAGATACTCACTGCTCGAGAAAACTTGCTGTGCTTTGGCCTGGGCTGCTCGCCGACTAAGACAATACATGTTGAATCATACCACTTTATTGATTTCTAAGATGGATCCTATCAAATACATATTTGAGAAACCCGCTCTCTCCGGAAGAATAGCAAGATGGCAGATGATCTTAACAGAGTATGACATCCAGTATACTACCCAGAAAGCAATCAAAGGAAGCGTGCTAGCTGATCATTTGGCTCATCAAGCGGTGGATGATTACCAATCTATGAATTTTGAGTTTCCAGATGAAGATGTCATGTTTGTTACCAATCATGAAGAACATGGACCGGATGAAGGACCCGCACTAGGATCCCGATGGACTATGGTTTTCGATGGGTCTTCTAATGCATTGGGCAATGGTGTTGGTGTGGTAATCATTTCTCCCGAGGGTTACCATACGCCTTTCACTGCTAGACTATGTTTTCATTGTACCAATAATATGGCTGAGTATGAAGCATGTATTTTGGGACTCAAGGCTGCTATAGACCGGCGGGTCAAGTTTTTGAGTGTGTACGGAGACTCAGCATTAGTAATCAGTCAGATCAAAGGAGAATGGGACACTAAGCATCCGAATCTCATCCCTTACCGAGAACGGGTGATGACATTAATCCCATACTTTGAAGAGATAACATTCGAACATATCCCACGAGAAGAGAATCAGTTGGCAGACGCATTAGCTACCATGTCATCTATGTTCAGAGTCAGATGGGACAATGAAGCTCCCAGGATCACCATTGAGCGACTAGATGAACCGGCATACTGTTATGAACTTAACACCGAGGGAGTACGGGAAAAACCTTGGTTCCACGAAGTAAAAAGATATTTAGAAACTCAGGAGTACCCTGAGGGGGCATCTATCAATGATAGAAAATTCCTGAGGAAGTTCTCTGCTAAACTCTTTTTGAGTAATGGAGTACTATACAAACGTAATCATGACTCAACTTTGCTTCGCTGTGTGGATAAAAAGGAAGCGGAAGAGATTATGGAAGATATGCACGACGGAATTTTCGGGACTCATTCTAGTGGACATACGATGGCCAAGAAGATTCTGAGATCAGGGTATTATTGGTCTACCATGGAAGCTGATTGCCATCATCACTCCAGAACCTGTCACAAGTGCCAGATATATGCGGATAAAGTACATGCACCTCCTGCTCCATTGAACGTGTTGACCGCACCTTGGCCCTTTGCAATGTGGGGCATTGATATGATTGGGGAGATTAAACCTACTGCTTCTAATGGACATCGCTTCATCCTTGTCGCTATTGATTACTTTACAAAGTGGGTAGAGGCCGCCTCATTTGCTTCTGTCACCAAGAATGTGGTGGCACGATTCATCAGGAATAATCTCATTTGTCGGTATGGCATCCCTGAAAGAATTATCACTGACAATGGTACTAATTTGAACAACAAGATGATTACTGAACTCTGCACGCAGTTCAAAATAAAACACCATAACTCTTCTCCGTACCGGCCAAAGATGAACGGTACCGTGGAGGCTGCTAATAAGAATATCAAGAAGATCATACAAAAGATGACGGTGACGTACAAAGACTGGCATGAGATGTTACCGTTTGCTCTTCACGGTTATCGCACTTCAGTACGCACTTCGACAGGAGCAACTCTTTTCTCTTTAGTCTACGGAATGGAAGCCGTTTTACCAGTGGAAGTCCAGATTCCCTCTCTAAGAATCATGAAAGAGGCGGGCTTAGATGAAGATGAATGGATTCAGACTCGACTCGATCAGATAAACTTGATTGATGAGAAGAGACTTGCGGCTGTTTGTCATGGACAGATATATCAGAAGCGCATGACCCAGGCATTTAACAAAAGAGTCAAGAGACAGGTGTATCAAATTGGCGACTTGGTGGTAAAGCGCATCACTCTACCACAAGGTGATCCCAGAGGCAAATGGATTCCCACGTACGAAGGGCCGTTTGTAGTTAAGAAGGTATTCTCTGGTGGAGCCATGATATTAGCCACAATGGACGGCGAAGACTTCCCACATCCCGTGAACGGAGACATAGTCAAAAAATACTACGCATAAAAGAGACCTGCTAGGTCGACGTACCTAGGCAAAAGTAAGGGCATCCCGGCGAACCAAAAAGGTTCGGGCAAAAATTAGGGATAAACATAACAAAATATGCACCCGGCAAGTCGAAAACCTGAAAAGGCGGCTTGGGCAAAAAGGGGTATCCTGGTGGATTGAAAACCTGAAAAGGCGGTCCAGGCAAAAATTAGGGATTAAAGCGTATGACTATGTCCCGTTCTCAGACAGCTTCATCCAAGTTCAAAGGACTGAACAAGCTAATCACTTCTATCCGACAGCAGGAGATGAGAGGCTTGAAGACATAATGGCAGTAGTGGAATTAAAGTCAATAGGACGTTTTCGGCATAGCTTTCTCTTTGTTTTCTTGACAATTTCCTCTTACTAGGATTTTTGTCTCCTTGTACACAAATTGCCTGTTTATAGGCCCTCTTTCGAAATCAATATAATTTTAGTTTCAAAAAAAAATGCTCTTGTTTTACTTTCTCTGTTTTGTTTGCATAAACGTCCATTGATTTAATTCGAATTAATATATGCATTTGGATATGATCGATGTTTACCAAAAATGCATGCATAAAATAGAAATAGCGATTACTACTAGGCTTCAGGATCGAGGAGAAGGTCTAACCATGCTTTCCAATGAATCCGTTGCTAATTCTATTCCCCAGCAAAGCCAGTCATTCCCAGAAGAGAGTGGCATTACTAGACAAATTGGTCATCTCTTCCACCCCCAGCCAGGCTTCTGTTAAATATTTCTACCCTCAGACAGAATCAAGTATCCCCAGCTAAGAAAGGATCACTGATACCAGTATCTCCAACCAGAAGATTGAGATTTGTTTTCCCCAGTAGAGTCCTCTGGAAGAACTTTTCAGATGCATAATTCATTCATTACATCATTTCACAGCATACGCATGCATACATCGTTTGCAGTTATTTTCGAAAGCATAAAGCACCCCATGCATCATGACATGGCATGAAGCTGACTTTATTTTTCAGGTTAATTATCTTCCTGATACAGTCAAAATAGAGAGTCATTCAGACGGACATCTTCATCGATTACGTTCAGATTCAAATACATCTTTCAGATACACTCCATGACAACATTCATCCTGACGTCCTCCTAGTGACGGCATCTATAAGCCCATCCCAGACATTTATTGCAAATATAACGTATACAAATACTATCAGATATAGCCTAGCGTACGGTTCACTCTGATTCAGCTCAACATATGACTCTTTCAACTCAGATGTGATCTAACGTACGATCCATTCCGACCTTCAACAACTCCAATACGGTCCAGCATACGACCCATTTGGACCTTCAAGGCCTCGGATGCTACCTAGCGTACGGTACATTCTGAAGTGTAGTCTGGCATATGACTACCCCTTTATTATCAGATGCAGCCTAACGGACGGCTCGTTCTGCTACTCAGAGACGGTCTAGCTTACGACCCGCTTGGATGTTCATCCCCTCAAATGCTACCTAGCGTACGGTACATTCTGAAGTGTAGTCTGGCGTATGACTACCCCCTTCATCACCAGGTACAGCCTAACGGACGGCTCAGTCTACAACTCAGATACGATCTAGCATACGATCCATTCTGATCCTTCACCCCCAGTAACGATACAGCCTAACGGACGGCTCGTTCCGCAACTCAGATACGATCTAGCGTACGATCCATTCTGATCCTTTATCCCCAACAGTGTATGACTCATTCGGATTCTTATCTCATCCTGATTCGGCACAGCATACGACTCCTCCAACAAGTCCGATACGGTCTAGCATACGACCCATTTGGATGTTCTTTCCTCAGATACTACCTAGCATACGGTACATTCCGAGGTGTAGTCTAGCGTACGACTACTTTTCGTCAGATGCAGCCTAACGGGCGGCCCATTCTAAATCCCCAGGGAAGTCGACGGCCTAATGAATGACCCACTATACGGTCTAGCGTATGACCCAGTGACACCCATGACTTCAGATATCTTCTAACGTACGACGTACTCTGAAGCTCTCATCATCAAACTTCCTAGATGGCATCTTTAAGCCCATCTCCATCAAGACTAATTGACAAGCGCAAATTTTCGGGGCATTCTAGTGTTCAATAATCTTCCACCTCCAGACCACGAATGGTGCACATACCATTCTACTCTCTCGGTTCAAGAATATTGAACAGAGGGCAGCTGTCATACCCCAAAATTTGCCCATTAATATTTCAAGACATTTTTCAGGGCACTCCGACTCATTTTTATGACACTGATCTCAAAGGAACAAAGGCCCAGCTCACGAATGGTCCAATCCAGAAAATGGCCCAAACTGGCCTGTTCGCTACGCGTTCGCTACACGCTCGCCTAGCGAACGTTCGCTACACATTCGCTACACACTCGCCTAGCGAAGCTGACAGACAACAGAAAATTTCGGGCTTCATTCTAAGCCCGTTAGGTCATGAAAAAGAGCATTATAAATACCAGCGCTTCAGTAATGAAAAAGAGAACGAAAAACCGAGGACGAAAAAGGACGAAAGGAGAACCCTAGCAAGCAAACCCTGATACTCATTGGAGGCAAACCTGGAAGGAACTCGGCGGCACCAAGTTCTACCTCCGCCCAATTCAATCCGATTTGCCGATTCGAAGTCACAACTCAGCTGCTAACAGGTTTACATTGCTATCATTGTTTTATATTCTTAATTTGCATATGACTTTATGATTAGATTTATGAAATACCTTAAGCTCGGCATGTGAACTTTAATATATACCATGCATACCTTAAATGATTAATCGTATAATTGCAGTAATGAGATCCATAAGGCATAAAATTGGTTGAGATTATACTGATATCATATTCAAAAACCAGCAGCGCTCGCTAGCACATCGCTAAGCGAGCCAGTAGCGAGTACTCGCTAGGCCTTCGCTAGGCGAAGCAGGGGCGAATGGAACAGCGGCTGTTTCATTTTTTTTTGGTTGTTCTATCTTATGTTATTATAATTCTGCATCATTTGGTTTGAGTTCATGATTGTTGTGTTTATTTTATGGGGCAACTTTCAATTATATTTTATCTCGATGCTCTGATCCGTGTGTTGAATTGTGTAAAGGTTTACATGTTTCCAAGGAAGTGGCCGGCTAGGCATTCCACCTTAGGGGTGGGATACCCTTGTGGAGTTTCACCCTAAATTACCTAATTAATTTTACTATATTAATTTTAATGCATTAATTTTAATGTATTAATTTTAATGTATTAATTGTAATGTGGAGATTCATCCTAATTACCTAATCGATTGTAAAATACGGCCTCTAAATATGTGATCTTGGACCTCTCTTTATTGCCTTACGATATTACGGTATTACGGTCATGTCCCGCGAATGTGGGGATACCCTTAGCAAAGACCCTTCGATTAAATCATCATGCCCCTTTAAAGTAAATCATAGTCCCTCGGATGTTGCCTTCGAATATATGATTTTGTCCCTCGATGACCCTTCGGTGTAGCCTACGGTTAAATGATGATCGTCCCTTCGAATGCTAAGGTATCCTTACAACTGTTGCCTTCAATGACCTATCGATGACCCTACAATGACCCTTAAACATCCAAAGGGTAAAATTACTTACTTCTCAATAGTAAGGACAGTTTTACCCTCATAAGGATAGGAAACGTTCATAACGACCTTAGGAAGGTATAACTCTCAATTACTGGATCATAACCTAAAATATTTTCAACACCTCACACCTTTCAAAACCTCTTTTGGAAAATCACCACTTGGTATACATTCATACTAGAATCATTACCGAGTTATATTTTTTTCAAACAACTTTCAAAACTAAACGAGATAACCACTTTGTATACATTCATACGAGAATCATTACAAAGTTAAACTCTCTTTTCAAAACATTTTCTAAGCCGTTCACAAGCACTTTTTCAGACAAGAAAAATAACATAAGTGATCCAGCAATTAAGAGCCCATGGATAACCATGGATACAAAGGGTGCTAATACCTTCCCTTTGTATAATGTACCTCCCGAACCCAAAATCTATTGAGGTCTTTCCTGTTCTTTTCCACCTTTCCTTATTGGATAAAAGAAAAGTCGGTGGCGACTCTTGCTATCCGCGACATTGCGATAAAAAGCAAAATACCCCAAGTCAGTTCACTGTATGACAGCGAGTAACAGCTTGGTATGTGTTATTACAACAGTGGTTTTGAAGTTGTGTCACTGGTAAAGTGGTTGTGTTGCGTTTGCTTATGGTGAGTCACGGTGGTGGTTGTGCGTGGAGTTGGCCGGCGACAAGAATGAGTATGTGAAGGTCTATGTGATGATGTTTTAAAGTTGCTCGTGAGGTTGGTTTTTTAGATGTTTTGATATTGTGAGTTTTCTATATGTTGGAGAAATTATTGCAGGAGGATTTGTATCGATGTTTATGTGTGGTTCAATTAGGAGAAAATGGATGAACAATGAAAAATGAAAAATGAAAGAGGGCGTCGCTTTATGGTTCTTGGTTTTTCTCCTCTCCCTCTAATCAATGGCCATGTGTATATATAGTGAGAAAATAGGGTTTTAAGAATTTTAAAAATACCAATATTACCCTTTTGGATAATTTCTAGATAAAAATCAACACTTCAAATTAATCAAAACAAAATCAAAATAAAATCACACTTAATCCTAATTACTTTTTATAAACACGTTGACAAAAAGACAAAAATAAACGGACTCACAATGAATAAAAATCGCGTGCAAAAGTACCCAAACAATTAAACTGAGTGCACTAAAATGATCAGCGCAAAATAAACTTCTCAGAAACATACATCGTTTGATCCAATTTTAAAATGGAAAACGCCCGGTTAAAACACTTAGACGGACCAAAATGTGACCAAAAAATTAGCCAAAAATAAATTGAGCACACCAGGTTAAACTACGTTAAACGTAGATTAATGAAACTGATGTTTGCAAACTTGATTTTGAAATTTTTCTCCCGTTGTTTTAACACATTTGATAATTGATTCAGCCGATTTACTTGTAGATCCAAAAATTTATTCCGACTGACATTTTATGCATTATGCGGTATGAAATGCATTTTATGCTATGCAGATGATGCAAATGTCATTATGTATGTATGGATTTATAGAATGAGGGGAAAGATTGAGGTATGACACCATTCAAATGACCAATTCCATCATTACAATCCATCATACATTGTTCGTTACATGGAAAATTACAAAAAATAGCATTTTGACCAAATGTTAACTTTGGTCAACAGTTGACTTTTTGGTCAACTTTGACCAAAGTCAACCTAACCCCTTTCCATCCTAAAATCCTAAACCCCCAATTATAATTATGATCCTATCTTAAAAATTAACCATTAATCCTTTGGTTTGCTATGTGTACACGATTGCCTTAAAGTCCAATTGGATGACATGTTGCATTATTCAACTACCATGCCATAAACCATAATCCAAATGAAGTATATGCAGAACTATGTCCAAGACAATGAGCTTACACATGCTGCAAAACCAAGTTAGAGCATGCACACAAGACTATAAGCTATCAGCATTAGCAAGCAAGGCATAAGAACCATAAGCCAAAGTCGCACCCTGTTGCATAACCAACATGGTCTGATGCAGAATAAATTCAGAATATGAACCATATTACAAAACCTTGCTGCAACATAGAAATATGATCCACAAGCTAATGAACCTACTTGCAAACCTGTAGCATGCCTAAACACATTCTCTAGCATCCATCATAATGCCAAATCAGACCTACAACAGGTTCAAAACCATAGCAGTTAATACAAGCATCTTGCAGTGCAATCAATAACATGCCACACTTACAACCAAGCCTTAAACCAATCCAAACACACTAGCCCGCAACATGAAGCTGAAGCTATCGGAAATATACCCGAACGTATCGCACACTCAAACATACAACATAGTCGCCATCGAACTTTATTTATTCCCGAAGGAAAGGGAAAACATCGATAAAACCCAGGGGAAAGAGATATGTTGGGTAAGGAAGTCGGTTATGCAAGGGGAAGGTATTAGCACCCCAAACATCCATGGTACTCTATGGGAACCATTTTGATTGTTCTCGCTCGAATGGGTGTTATCTAAAGATTACTCGTAAAAGAAAGGGAAAAGGAAAGATAAATAGATAAAGTGCTTGGTGAGGATTGGGGCCCTCATGCCTACGTATCCTCATAGTGCAATGAGGAATTCAGAGCTCCGTAGTTCAAAGAACTAGTGGTGAAAGATGAAAAGAAGTGTGATAACAGTATGGTCTAAACCAAAGGATAGTGTTTGAACTCCAAAAGGGGTGAAAACATGAACCCAAAAGTAACCAAGTATGAACCAACAAGTGAGGGCCTACAACACTATATTGGAACAAACGAAAAAGAACGAATTAATTGTTTGGTTTTATAGCACAAACAACTCTTAGTTCACAAGGAGATACAAGATGAATCTCAAAGGGATATTATATTTGGCTCCAAGATAACTGATATATCACATGGAGTGAATGAAGGTACTGTTAGAGAATAGCGATCCAAAATGCAACGGAAATTAAAAATTTCTCCTTTAGTGATCCTTATGAATGAGCATGATCAGTGATAGAATCGTAACCTCTTGTGTGTAATACCCCAAAATTTACCCTTCATTTTTCCTGGAAGCATGGGATTATGTTTTACACTTCATTAGCATCATATTAGATCATACTCATTGCATACTGCATTAGTGACATGGAGATCAGGTTTTGATCGATCACTCCTTAACAGAAGGAGCCCACACAAAGCAAGATTGAGAATTGGACTTCATTTTCTAAGTATACAAGTCTCAAGGGTCTCAGGGGACTCTAAGTATCTTATTACGGTCCTCAGTTCATCACCAGACATGTGGTTGCCCGATTCATCAAGAAAGAAATCATTTGTCGTTATGGGATTCCCTAAAGAATCATTACTGATAATGGTTCTAATCTCAATAACAAAATGATGAAAGAGTTGTGCAAGAACTTCAACATTCAACATCACAACTCTTCCCTTTATCGTCCTAAGATGAACGGTGCTGTTGCGGCAGCAAATAAGAACATAAAGAAGATTGTGCAGAAGATGGTCGTTACGTACAGAGATTGGCATGAGATGCTACCCTTCGCCTTGCATGGGTACCATACTTCAGTACGTACATCGACTGGGGAAACCCCTTATTCCCTTGTGTATGGTACAGAAGCAGTCCTACCTGTTGAAGTGGAGATTCCTTCTCTAAGAGTCATGTTGGATGTCAAGTTAGACGAAGCTGAATGGATTCAGACAAGGTTCAATGAGTTGAGTCTTATCAAAGAGAAGCGAATGGCAGCCATTTGTCATGGGCAATTGTATCAAAGTCGGATGAAGAGAGCCTTTGATCAGAAAGTGCGTCCTCGATGCTTCCAAGTCGGAGATTTGGTGTTGAAAAGGATTCTTCCTCCTCAGACAGATCATAGGGCAAGTGGACTCCTAACTATGATGGACCGTATATTGTCACCAAGGTTTTTGATGGTGGAGCCTTAATGCTTGCAACAATGGATGGTGAAAACTTCACTTCCCCTATGAACTCAGACGCAGTTAAAAAATACTTCGCATAAAATAGACCCGCTGGACGATAAAAAGAATAGTCCAGGCAAAAAAAATGGGCATCCCGGCGAACCAAGAAAATGAAAAAGGTTCGGGCAAAAGTTAGGGATTAAAAAATGAAAATATTGTACACCCGGTAAGTTGAAAACCTGAAAAGGCAACTTAGGCAAAAATGGGTATCCCGGTGGATCGAAAACCCGAAAGGTCGATCCAAGCAAAAGTTAGGGATTAAGCGAATGGATGCGTTCTGAGTAGTTCTGAATATCATCTTGTGTCGATAACCGGAAACTTCCGAAGGATAGGAAACAGTCCAATCACCTTTTCGGAAAGCTGATCATCTGGAGGATCTTGAAGACGAGCGAATCATAGCAGAATTGGAACCCGATAGAAATCCATTTCACATTGCCATTAGATTAATTTATGTTTTTATCTGTTGTGCAATTACCTCTTTCCAGGGATTGCTTCCTGCTGTAAATACCTATTCAGAGGCCACTCAATCAATAAAATCATGTTATTCAGTACATCTCTGTGTTCATTTTCATTTTACTGTTTTGTTTGCAAAAATGATGTTCAAATTTTTGATAAACATCGCATCATGAAACATAAGAGCTTTACAGGTACATGCTTAATAAACATTGAAAATTGCTGTAAATTTTAAGTGTTTTGGATCGTCTATTCAGAACAGGTACACTCGGGGCATTTCCTTAAGGTCCCTATAATATGATCGCAGATGTTTTTCCTCAACAGTTGGAATTTGGTATCTTATCCCTGCAGAGCTGGTCCGAGCGTTGGATTCTTCAATCCCCAACAGGCTCTCACTGTTGTACTTCCCCAAGCATTTGTTTTAGACTACACACTCCCCAGTAGAGTCGACAGTGTCAGACTGTATATCCCCAGCGGAGTTGATAGTGCCAGACTGTATCTTCCCAGCAGAAGCGGCTGCTCCTCAGAGTTCGATGCCAGATCGATGATCTCAATGCTAGACCCATGGTCTCTTTCCTTGAAGCAGAATCTCGGTACCGTATTGGTGTTTTCTTCCCCTGCTGAGTCGTCTCTCTCGCAGATTATGGTTGCCAGAACCACTGTCGCTTTCCTCAGCAGCAAGTTTTCAGTGTCATTCTCTCCCCAATCAGAGCCTCGGTATTTTGTTATTTGCAAGAACACCGTGTGGCGGGTCATTTACCCACAGAGTTCTTTGTGTTGTGCATCTCCAACAGCCTTGCCAGGGTCCAGAAGATTGTGATCATTTCCCCAGCAGAATTCCTTGCCTCAGCTTGGCGTTCTCTCTAATCAAGCATTTCGCATCCCTGCATGTAGAATCATATTGCATTGCATCCTCCCAAATTGCGTAGCATTTCCATTTTCGTGGAGCATTACGCCATTGAAAAGTTCAAACATACGCATGTAAAGCATAAGGCATTCTCGGTATCCCAATGATAAGCCAGAAGTTGTTTCCAGTACTCAGACTAAAGACTGTTCATGACTTATCTTTATTATTCCCAGCAGGGGTCGTTGGCCCACGCGCCGCCTCAATTATCATTTTCCCTATTTCTGCCGATGCTGGCAGGCATGGAAGTTTCCGATATTCAGACCGAAGTGGCATTCAGGCTAGTTTTCCGATGTTCAGATCGAAGAAGTTTTCGACATTCAGGTCGATGCAACTTGTGGCATTCAGGCCAAGTTTCTGGTATTCAGACCAAAGTGGCATTCAGGCCAGTTTTCCGATGTTCAGATCGAAGAAGTTTCCGATGTTCAGGTTGACGCAACTTGTGACATTCAGGCCAGTTTCCGGTATTCAGACCGAAGTGGCATTCAGGCCAGTTTTCCAATGTTCAGATCGAAGAAGTTTCTGACATTCAGGTCGATGCAACTTGTGGCATTCAGGCCAGTTTTCCGGTATTCAGACCGAAGTGGCATTCAGGCTTGTTTTCCGATGTTTAGATTGAAGAAGTTTCCGACATTCAGGTCGATGCAACTTGTGGCATTCAGGCAAGTTTTCCGGTATTCAAACTGAAGTGGCACTCAGGCCAGTTTCCCGGTGTTCAGACCGATGTTTGATAATCTAATATCTTCCGATGTTCAGATCGAAGAAGTTTCCGACATTCAGGTCGATGCAACTTGTGGCACTCAGGCCAGTTTCCCGGTGTTCAGACCGATGTTTGATAATCAAGTATCGTCTGATGCTCAGATCGAAGTCATTTCCAGTATTCAGATTGATGAGCGGCATTCAGGCCATGGTTATTTCTGTGTTACCATTTATTTTGGTATTCAGGCTAACATTCCTTGTTTCGGTGTTCAGACCGACTCTCACCGTACCACACGGATTCTTTTTCAAGACCACCTCTTGGCCGATCCTGACAAGCATTGTTACTTCCTTTTTTCACTTCAGTGTAAATTTTTGGGCTTTTATCGTATTCAATCACTTGATACCTCGAAAGTGTGAAAGTCGTTGCTATCTTCCTTTCGGGTTTCCAGTTGATTGAATAGGGGCAGCTGTAATACCCCAAAATTTACCCTACATTTTTCCTGGAAGCATGAGATTATGTTTTACACTTCATTAGCATCATATTAGGTCATACTCATTGCATACTGCATTAGTGACATGAAGATCAGGTTTTGATCGATCACTCCTTAACAGAAGGAGCCCACACAAAGCAAGATTGAGAATTGGACTTCATTTTCTAAGTATACAAGTCTCAAGGGTCTCAGGGGGCTCTAAGTATCTTATTATGGTCCTTAGTTCATCAGTGAAGGATTCAAAGCTATCAGAGTGTTCATCTGGATTTAATCAGACATTAGGGTTTCATGGCTACCTGCAACAAGCAATGTTTGGTTGGAAGTAGAGGAGCTCATCCATGTCATGATTAAAGAGGCATCTTGGCCTAGGAAGATTCACAATTATCTCAGAAAGATCCATTTTGGCAATCAGTGCAATCAGTTCCTGATCATTTTTCCCTAAAACTAGGGTTTGGTATAAAATCAGTTTATTTCTGATTCTTTGGGAGAAACTCTTTTCCATGGCCCTCCATATGTCCACAAGGGTCTACATACAAAAAATCAGCTCTTTATTTGAGCTAGAAGTGCTTCAATTGATCAATGGAATCCAGAATCAGACAGTTTGGGAAAAGTCAACTGTGGGGCCAGAAAAGTCAACTCCTGACATTTTGAGAGTGGAATCTTAAAATGCATGCCTAGGGGATCCTACATGTGAAATCTGATCAAGGTTGGATCATGGATTCATCATTTAATCAGGAATTGGAAAAGTTACTTAATTTGGAAATGGTTGACTTTCCATTTAGGGCAAGTTTTCATGATCGTTGCACTCACTTTAAGCCAATTTTGCATCAAGATAAAAGCTCCATTTGAAAATTTCTCCAACATGAAAGTTGTTCCTCTTGTTCCAAGATTTCTATAGATATAAAGTTTGCTCCATTTGGATTAGAATTGAGAAAGTTATGCTTAGTCAAAGTGAGACATTTTTTTAGGACACTTAGAAATATTTCTAAGTCCAAAATCTTCAAAATTTGTCAAGACTTCTTGGCCAGTTTTCTTGCACTTCAAGGCATTATTTGAAAATACTTTCTTCACAACAATTGTACCTTGCCATGTCCTCTTTCACATCCTTTTCGAATCATCTCATTTGGATCCATGATTTGAGAGATACATTCATTTAAAGTGGGCACCATGACTTGATTTTCTAGGCAGATTTTGGGCCTAGCTGGCCCAATCAGATTTTCTAAGCATGCTGCACAAATCAGTCACGTTTTTTTACCTATTTTGGCCATGCATTGGACATTCATTCACTTATGTTTGGCCCAAAATAACAATATTTTACACCTCACTTCACACTTTTATTCTTATGGATAAATCACTTATTAAAAAGCCCATGAGAACACCTAATCCACCCTATTTAAGAAGCTGAAACCCTAACCCTAAAGGAGCATTGGAATTTCGTGGCAAGGAGGCAAAGCTTCATCACATATCAGATTTCATTCCACTTCTATTTTCCATTAGGTAATCATCTCTTCCATGGCCATGGTCAACCCCTGACCTTTTCTTGGAATTTTATTTCACATTTTCAATTTATTTTGGATTTATTTTTGACCTAGTTTGGTTGGTGGACTTTTAATTTGACTTCTGTTTTATTTTAATTAATTCACGTACCAATTTTTATTATTTTTAAAATCTTTTTGGGGATGATGATTTCCTGACACCACCTTATTTAGTTTAATTTTTCATAACTTTCTTGATTACTTTACTATTTATTCTTGATTTATTTCTAACCTAGTCTTATTAATTGACTTTTGGTTTGACCTATGTTTTGTTTTAATTAATTCACGTGCCAATTTTCATTATTTTTAAAATCTTTTGGGGGGATGATGATGTCCTGACCCCACCTTATTTAGTTTAATTTTTCATAATTTTCTTGATTAATTTGCTATTTATTTGTTATTTTTTAAGTTGACTTGAATTTTCAATTGACTTCTTTATGATCGATGTTTGACTTAGGGATTGCTTATGGCAATTGAAGAGTTCTTTTGATCCTCCCTCGTTCATCTCATATGCCATGTATTAGAGGCCTTTTACCTTGATTTTATTTTGTCCTTACCTCATTTCCTGATTAAATTATTCAGTGGACCCTTCGTGTGCATATTTTCATCTGTTTGATTCATCTGTTATTTTTTATACTTGTTTCTCTCATTCATGCTTTCTATTGCTTGATTATTTAACATGTTAATACTCCCATGCATTGTTTAAATGCTCCATTATTTGATTCTTTGGTTTGATTATATATTGTTTACTTATCCGATCTGATTGATAACTGTTGCCTACTTGTATGATGTATGAGACATATATTCTTATTGTTTGTTTGCCATGAACAATCCCCATTCATAACAAATGTATCCCTCTCCCATAAAGTGTATAATATTTATTTCTTTATTTCTTTAGTCACCTGTTAATACAAGAATTAAAACGAACATCCGATAACCATTTCAAAATAAGATCAAAAGCTTGATCCAACGTCGAGTAATCATTTTCAAAACTTAACAGAACCAACACGCATTCATCCATCCTCTTGTAAGTCGATTGCCTCAGGCATCGCCATCTACCTGTAAGTCATTTGCCTCCGGCATCGCCATCTACCCTTATCCGTAACTCCTCTTTACGCTCCATCCGTCGACTCTTGTTCCGTTTAGGTAACACCCATTAGGTAGAACCCTTTGTATGATAACATAGGTAGAATTCCCCTATTCTTTGCATGCTAACATTAGGTAGATGTTCCCCTTTGTAAATCCTAACACATAGGTCCATATTGCATGACAACTCTAGAGCAGAGCTTCCCCACTTTTAGACCTTCCGTGCGTCTCCGATCTTGTGGCATGTCAGTCTGTTCTATTGCAAAGAGGTAACTTCCTAAGACTCGATTCAGCAAGCTGCGACACCTACTGCTAGGACGTTGAACACACTGCCCACCCTCCTTTGACACAGCTGGTGTCCTCTTTTGTAAGTCCATGTTCAGATGGCAATCCTTAACCCCTAGTTAGCCGAACTACGTTTTGCTCTGATTCTCATTCCAGATGAGATACGTAGGCATAAGACGCGACGTCTTACCGAGCACACTTCTCTTTAACCCATAGGTAGCCGAGCTACAAAGACTCTGATTCTCATACTCAGATGAGATACGTAGGAAGTGGATGCGACATCCTTGCGAGTCATTTTCTTTTAACCTTCCTTTTAGTAAATAGTACTTTAGATATACCTACACCCTTTAGACTAGAACAACACTTATGAAAAGGGCTCCCTAGGAGTACCTAGGATGTTTTGGGTGCTTAAAACCTTCCCATTGCATAACCAACCCCCTTACCCAGATCTCTGACATTTTTACTAGTTTTTGATTCGATAAAACTTTTAGGTTTTTGTTCGCTTTCTAACCATTCCTTTGGATAAATAGAAGTGCGGTGGCAACTCGACTTGTATGGTTTACCTTGGATTTAGTCAATATCTCTAATGGTAATGAATACCCCGGTACAGAAAAGTGGCGACTCTGCTGGGGACTTATCATTTGCCTAGTGGGTTTTGCCTACTTTTCATATTTGTTGTATTGTATGGTATATTGCTTTGTGACATATTTTTGTGCAATTTGGGATTACTGTATTGTATGTAATGATTGAATTGTTTGAATATTAATTCCTTGTATGCTTGGTGATCTTCGTGAGATGAGTTCTATACCCGAACTCGAGTGCACTTAGGATAGGAGAATGGCATAGTCTTGTTGACTTGTGTGGAGTTATTCCTTAGCAAGTTGACTTGCAAGCCCATTCACTTGGTGGAGGTTATGTTGGGATCAATAATGTCACACGAGTAGTTGTGGTTAGTCATTACTCTTTCCAATATATGCCTTAGAAGCCAAGGACCTTAGTTTACCATGCCCATCTTGGCCTATTTTTAGGACGTAGTGCGAAGATCGTTCAAGTGTAAGATTTGATACGATTGTTACGCGATACTACACTCATAAGAGTCTCTCTTGAGAATATTTTTGGAATACGAGTAAAGGTTTATCCGATAATATCTGAAAGATGGGATGATGACTATGGGAACCTCTTGTAGAACATGATTGTCAGGTTTAACCATAGTACACTCCCTTTGGGTGGTTCTTAACCAAGACTCCATGCTCGCGACTCGCAACAAACCCTTGATTCGTGGTTGATCCGTTCTTGTGTATCCTTAATATCAATGGAACTTGGGTGTTGATAAGGTGTAAACCATAATCCACCAAAATGGATGATTGATATTAAGGATGACTTGATCCATCCCATGACTTTTGTGTGGTGTGATTTGCTTGATCCTTGAGTGTGATTGTTGCATCCATGCATTCATGCATTCATACACATCCATATCATCAACAATGAGAAAAATTTCAAGGAACTTAAGAGGTCTATTTGCAAATTTTCAGACATGGATAAGCAAAGAAGGAATACGAAGAAGTACAGTTTCAGACAACCCGACTTGAAAGAGTTAAGGAGTTTGACATCCTATGTATTAGATCCCTTGGAATTCAAGGCTCGTCATGGGAAGCTTCTGTCTATTCTGGCTACTTAAGTGGATGAAGGTATAATGAGTGTGTTGGTGCAGTTCTATGATCCCTTGTACCGTTGCTTCACTTTTCCGGATTTCCAGCTTTTGCCCACGCTTGAGGAGTATGCTTATCTTGTGGGCATACCTATCCTAGACCAGTTGCCATTCAGTGGCTTGGAGAGAGTTCCTTCTCCTCAAGAGATTGCTGATCTGTTGCGTATAGATGAATCTATTATTGGTGCTCATATGACTACCAAAGGTGGAATTCAAGGTCTCCCGTCTGATTTCCTCATTGATCAAGCTACTATGTTTGGGAAGGCCATGAGTGAGGACGCCTTTGAGGCCATATGTGTACTTCTCATCTATGGGCTAGTGTTATTCCCCAACATCGACACGTTTGTGGATGTGAACGCCATTAGGATTTTCTCTACTTTTAATCTCGTTCCTACTCTGTTGGGTGACACTTATTTCTCTTTGCATATGAGGAATGCAAAGGGCGGTGGTACCATTGTGTGTTGTTTGCCTATGTTGTACATGTGGTTTATTTCGCACTTGCCTCAGACGCTCGCCTTCAAGGAGAACAAAGGATGTCTACGGTGGTCCACGAGACTTATGTCTCTCACTAATGATGATATCTTTTGGTACAACCGTGTATATGATGGTGTGCAGATTGTCGACTCTTGTGGTGAATTCTCCAATGTACCTCTTCTTGGTACATGCGGTGGAATTAACTACAACCCTATTTTGGCACGTCGTCAGCTTGGGTTCCCCCTAAAGGATAAACCCAATAACATTCTGTTAGAGGGTGTGTTCTTCCAGGAGGGTAAAGATCCCCCAAGGCTTGAAGGGCAGGATGGTCCGCGCTTGGCGCAAGATCCATAAGAAAGGAATGAAGGAGCTAGGTCCGAAGAATTGTATCGCTTTGGAACCCTATACCTCTTGGGTTAGGAGGAGAGCTTCCAAGTACCTCATGCCTTATGAGTATCCAAGACCCACACCTTTGGTTGTGGCTGGGCCTTCAACCCTCCCTAGCCAAGGAGTAGAGGAGTTGAGAGACGAAGATCGTTCGCGTGCTTGGATCCGTGAATGAGAGGAGTTGCTTCAGCAGATCAGAGAGAAGGATGCTTTGATAGAGTTCCTTGAGCACCAGGTTATTGATGATCCTGATGACGCATTGACTTCTCTACTTCCTCAGTCTTCCAATTTTTGGAAGAGGAAGTATGATCGACTCGCCAAAGAGAAGGCAGATATGGAGGCAGCCTATGAGAGGGAGGTGAAGAGGCTTCGTGTAGCTTATCTTCCGGTCTCGAGGGCTTTGGACGATTGCTTCTAGGGATCCATAGGATGTTCATTTTCCTTCTCTCTTGTATTGTATTTGGTTACCAAGACTGTACTTCTTTGGCGTAAAAACATTTCCAAATATTAATTGACGTGATATTTCCGTATGTGATAAACGTTTAATATTTCCAAAATTTGCAAATAAGACTCTAAAGTTCCTCTGATATAAAAATTAAATCATAAGCATTGCATGCATCATGTTTATCTATTCCTAGGGGTTTATATCTTCTTCTTGATTCTAGTCGGGGTTTTCTTACACTGTTTATCTAATGTGAGACTGGAATCAAGGGGTAGAATACCCTTTGAAATTGATAAACATGTCATTGCATTTGCATATTCATTAGCATGTCTTGCATAACAGGTAACGCCGCAGTGTTCTCATCTTGTTTGGTATTCCATTAGTAGGATAGCTGACTCAGGCATTCACCGATATGGTACCCGAAAGAATCAACGAAGAAGATGGGGATAGTGATTGCGACATTGACAACTGGGTGCGTCCGAGGGTCCCGGGTGAAGTTATCCGCAATTGGTCTTCTGAAGAGATTATCCAAGTCACTCTTCTTAAAGAGTAATTTTCTTTGTTTATTCATGCATATCCAAGTCTTACGTTCCACCCAGGGCGTGATGACTCATTGTAGGGCTCATCTATGTGGATACCTTCATTTTTTTATCATAAATAAAGGACGTCTTTTTGCATTCAAATATTTTGTCCACTGTCTTTCTATTTTTGCAGTTTTCAAAAATCAAAAATAAAAAAAATACATTTGGCAATGTTTTGTTTAGTTTTCACTTCTTGTTCACACTCATAAGCACATACCATCACTTATGCAGATGCACGTCACCGGATCCTATTGATAACAGTTCTGCTATGGCTCGCTTCGACTTTGAAAATCCAATCTTTCAAGCTGAAGAAGAGGGTGATGAAGACTGTGAACTCCCTGAAGAACTTGCCAGGTTATTAAAATAGGAGGAAAGGGTCATTCAACCGCATCAAGAGTCTGTTGAAGTGATTAATCTCGGCACCGAGGACGCCAAGAGAGAAATCAAGATAGGGGCTGCTTTGGAAGATAATGTGAAGAAGGGGCTGATTGAATTGCTGCAAGAGTATGTTGACATCTTCGCTTGGTCTTATCATGACATGTCAGGGCTTGACACAGACATTGTGGTACACCGTTTGCCTCTCAAAGAGGATTATCCTCCGGTCAAGCAGAAGCTTAGAAGAACAAGACCAGAGATGGCTGTCAAGATAAAGGAAGAAGTGCAAAAATAGTTAGACGCAGGGTTCCTAGCAGTTACAAATTATCCGCCATGGGTTGCAAATATCGTTCCAGTACCTAAGAAGGATGGAAAGGTACGGATGTGTGTCGACTACCGGGATCTGAACAGAGCTAGTCCTAAAGATGATTTCCCATTACCTCACATCGATGTTTTAGTGGATAACACGGCTCAGTTCTCGGTATTCTCCTTCATGGATGGCTTTTCTGGCTATAATCAAATTAAGATGGCACCAAAATACATGGAGAAGACAAATTTCATAACCCCATGGGGCACCTTCTGCTACAAGGTGATGCCGTTTGGTCTGAAAAATGCTGGGGCAACATATCAACGAGCTATGGTAACTCTTTTCCATAATATGATTCATCATGAAATCGAGGTTTATGTTGATGATATGATTGCCAAATCTCAGAAGGAAGAAGAACATTTGGTGAATTTGCAGAAATTGTTTGAGCGTTTGAGGAAATTCAAGTTGAGGCTTAATCCGAACAAGTGTACTTTCGGGGTGAGATCTGGAAAACTGTTGGGTTTTATTGTTAGTGAAAAAGGGATTGAGGTGGATCCGGCCAAAGTGAAAGCGATACAAGAAATGCTTGAGCCAAGAACAGAAAAACAAGTCTGTGGTTTCTTAGGAAGGTTGAACTACATTGCAAGGTTCATCTCTCACCTAACAGCCACGTGTGAGCCAATATTCAAATTGTTGAGAAAAGATCAGGCCATCAGGTAGAATGATGATTGCCAAAGGGCTTTCGAGAAGATAAAAGAGTATTTGCAGAATCCTCCAATCCTTATGCCTTCAGTCCCAGGGAGACCGCTGATTATGTATTTGACAGTACTTGATAATTCCATGGGTTGTGTTCTCGGTCAACACGACGAGACAGGTAGGAAAGAGCATGCCATCTACTACCTGAGTAAAAAATTCACAGATTGCGAGTCGAGATACTCAATGCTTGAGAAGACATGTTGTGCACTTGCATGGGCTGCTAAGCAATTGAGACAATACATGCTGACTCACACAACCTTACTGATCTCCAAAATGGATCCAGTCAAGTATATATTTGAGAAGCCAGCTCTCACCGGAAGGGTTGCTCGTTGGCAAATGGTATTGACAGAGTACGACATCCATTATACATCCCAGAAAGCTATCAAAGGGAGTATTCTGTCAGACTATCTTGCTCAGCAGCCGATTGATGATTATGAGCCGATGAAGTTTGATTTTCCGGATGAAGACATCATGTTCCTCAATATGAAATACTGTGAAGAGCCAGTTGTTGAGGAGGGACCTGATCCAGATGAAAAGTGGACTTTAATGTTTGACGGGGCCATCAATGCCAAAGGAAGTGGAATTGGTGTTGTCATTACCACTCCGAAAGGTGCCCACATGCCTTTCACCGCTCGTCTGACTTTTGAGTGCACCAATAATGAAGCTGAGTAGGAAGCCTGTATCTTGGGTATCGAGCAAGCCATTGATTTAAGAATCAAGACTCTGGACATCTTCGAAGATTCAGCTCTAGTGATCAATCAAGTAAATGGTGATTGGAATACTCTCCAGCCTAATCTGGTCCCTTATAGAGACTACACGAGAAGACTGTTGACTTTCTTCACAACAGTAAGGTTGTATCATATACCTCGTGATGAGAACCAGATGGCAGATGCTCTTGCTACTCTGTCCTCCATGATCAAGGTGATTTGGTGGAACTATGCTCCCAGGATCGATGTTATGTGCCTTGATAGGGCCGCGTATATGTTTGCTGCTGAACTGGTAGTTGATGACAAGCCCTGGTACCATGACATCAAGTGCTTTCTGAAGAATCAAGAGTACCCTGCAGGGGCATCCAACAATGATAGAAAGACTTTGAGAAGATTGACAGACAGTTTCTTCTTGAACAAAGACGATGTGTTGTATAAGAGGAACTTCGACATGGTTTTGCTCAGATGCGTGGATAGATACGAAGCAGACATGTTAATGCAGGAAGTTCATGAAGGCTCCTTCGGTACTCATGCTGGCGGACATGCAATGGCTAAGAAATTGTTAAGAGCGGGTTATTACTGGATGACCATGGAATCTGATTGTTTCAAATATGCTCGGAAGTGTCATAAATTCCAGATTTATGCTGATAAGGTGCATGTTCCGCCAAATCCTCTGAATGTGATGTCTTCGCCGTGGCCGTTTGCTATGTGGGGCATTGATATGATTGGAAAGATTGAGCCAACTGCTTCCAATGGGCATCGCTTCATCCTTGTTGCCATTGACTATTTCACTAAGTGGGTCGAAGCAGCGTCATTTGCGAAGGTCTCCAGACATGTGGTTGCCCGATTCATCAAGAAAGAAATCATTTGTCGTTATGGGATTCCCGAAAGAATCATTACTGATAATGGTTCTAATCTCAATAACAAAATGATGAAAGAGTTGTGCAAGAACTTCAACATTCAACATCACAACTCTTCCCTTTATCGTCCTAAGATGAACGGTGTTGTTGAGGCAACAAATAAGAACATAAAGAAGATTGTGCAGAAGATGGTCGTTACGTACAGAGATTGGCATGAGATGCTACCCTTCGCCTTGCATGGGTATCGTACTTCAATACGTACATCGACCGGGGCAACCCCTTATTCCCTTGTGTATGGTACGGAAGCAGTCCTACCTGTTGAAGTGGAGATTCCTTCTCTAAGAGTCATGTGTGATGTCAAGTTAGACGAAGCTGAATGGATTCAGACAAGGTTCAATGAGTTAAGTCTTATCAAAGAGAAGCGAATGGCAGCCATTTGTCATGGGCAATTGTATCAAAGTCGGATGAAGAGAGCCTTTGATCAGAAAGTGCATCCTCGATGCTTCCAAGTCGGAGATTTGGTTTTGAAAAGGATCCTTCCTCCTCAGACAGATCACAGGGGCAAGTGGACTTCTAACTATGATGGACCGTATATTGTCACCAAGATCTTTGATGGTGGAGCCTTAATGCTTGCAACTATGGATGGTGAAAACTTCACTTCCCCTGTGAACTCAGACGCAGTGAAAAAATACTTCGCATAAAATAGACCCGCTGGACGATAAAAATAATAGTCCAGGCAAAAAAAATGGGCATCCCGGGGAACCAATAAAATGAAAAAGGTTCGGGAAAAAGTTAGGGATTAAAAAATGAAAAGATTGTACACCCGGTAAGTTGAAAACCTGAAAAGGCAACTTAGGCAAAAATGGGTATCCCGGTGGATCGAAAACCCGAAAGGGCGATCCAAGCAAAAGTTAGGGATTAAGCGAATGGCTGTGTTCTGAGTAGTTCTGAATATCATCTCGTGTCGATAACCGGAAACTTCCGAAGGATAGGAAACAGTCCAATCACCTTTTTCGGAAAGCTGATCATCTGGAGGATCTTGAAGACGAGCGAATCATAGCAGAATTGGAACCCGATAGAAATCCATTTCACATTACCATTAGATTAATTTCTGTTTTTATCTGTTGTGCAATTACCTCTTTCCATGGATTGCTTCCTGATGTAAATACCTATTCAGAGGCCACGCAATCAATAAAATCATGTTATTCAGTACATCTCTGTGTTCATTTTCATTTTACTGTTTTGTTTGCAAAAATGACGTCTGAATTTTTGATAAACATTGCATCATGAAACATAAGAGCTTTACAGGTACGTGCTTAATAAACATTGAAAATTGCTGTAAATTTTAAGTGCTTTGGATCGTCTATTCAGAACAAGTACACTCGGGGCATTTCCTTAAGGTCCCCATCAAATGGATCGTCTATTCAGAACAGGTACACTCGACGCTAGACCCATGGTCTCTTTCCTTGAAGCATAATCTCGGTACCGTATCGGGGTTTGCTTCCCCTGCTGAGTCGTCTCTCTCGCAGATTATGGTTGCCAGAACCACTGTCGCTTTCCTCAGCAGCAAGTTTTCAGTGCCATTCTCTCCCCAGTCAGAGCCTCGGTATTTTGTTATTTTCCAGAACACCGTGTGGCAGGTCATTTCCCCACAGAGTTCTTTGTGTTGTGCATCTCCAACAACCTTGCCAGGGTCCAGAATATTGTGATCATTTCTGCAGCAGAATTCCTTGCCTCAGCTTGGCGTTCTCTCTAATCAAGCATTTCGCATCCCTGCATGTAGAATCATATTGCATTGCATCCTCCCAAATTGCGTAGCATTTCCATTTTCATGGAGCATTACGCCATTGAAAAATTCAAACATACGCATGTAAAGCATAAGGCATTCTCGGTATCCCAAGTGATAATCCAGAAGTTGTTTCCAGTACTCAGACTGAAGATTGTTCATGACTTATCTTTATTATTCCCAGCAGGAGTCGTTGGCCCATGCGCCGCCTCAATTATCATTTTCCCTATTTCTGCCGATGCTGACAGGCATGGAAGTTTCCGGTGTTCATATCGAAGTGGCATTCAGGCTAGTTTTCCGATGTTCAGATCGAAGAAGTTTCCGACATTCGGGTCGATGCAACTTGTGGCATTCAGGCCAAGTTTCCGGTATTCAGACCGAAGTGGCGTTCAAGCCAGTTTTCCGATGTTCAGATCGAAGAAGTTTACGATGTTCAGGTCGACGCAACTTGTGGCATTCAGGTCAGATTCCGGTATTCAGACAGAAGTGGCATTCAGGCCAGTTTTCCGATGTTCAGATCGAAGAAGTTTCCGACATTCAGGTCGATGAAACTTGTCGCATTCAAGCCAGTTTTCCGGTATTCAGACCGAAGTGGCATTCAGGCCTGTTTTTCGATGTTCAAATCGAAAAAGTTTCCGACATTCAGGTCGATGCAACTTGTGGCATTCAAGCCAGTTTTCCGGTATTCAGACCGAAGTGACACTCAGGCCAGTTTTCCGGTATTCAGACCGAAGTGGCACTCAGACAGTTTGGGAAAAGTCAACTGTGGGGCCAGAAAAGTCAACTCCTGACATTTTGAGAGTGGAATCTTAAAATGCATGCCTAGGGGATCCTACATGTGAAATCTGATCAAGGTTGGATCATGGATTCATCATTTAATCAGGAATTGGAAAAGTTACTTAATTTGGAAATGGTTGACTTTCCATTTAGGGCAAGTTTTCATGATCGTTGCACTCACTTTAAGCCCATTTTGCATCAAGATAAAAGCTCCATTAGAACATTTCTCCAACATGAAAGTTGTTCCTCTTGTTCCAAGATTTCTAGATATATAAAGTTTGCTCCATTTGGATTAGAATTGAGAAAGTTATGCTTAGTCAAAGTGAGACATTTTTTTAGGACACTTAGAAAAATTTCTAAGTCCAAAATCTTCAAAATTTATCAAGACTTCTTGGCCAGTTTTCTTGCACTTCAAGGCATTATTTGAAAATACTTTCTTCACAACAATTGTACCTTGCATGTCCTCTTTCACATCCTTTTGGAATCATCTCATTTGGATCCATGGTTTGAGAGATACATTCATTTAAAGTGGGCACCATGACTTGATTTTCTAGGCAGATTTTGGGCCTAGCTGGCCCAATCAGATTTTCTAAGCATGCTGCACAAACCAGTCACGTTTTTACCTCTTTTGGCCATGTATTAGACATCCATTCACTTAAGTTTGGCCCAAAATAACAACATTTTACACCTCACTTCACACTTTTATTCTTATGGATAAATCACTTATTAAAAAGCCCATGAGAACACCTAATCCACCCTATTTAAGAAGTTGAAACCCTAACCCTAAAGGAGTATCGGAATTTAGTGGAAAAGAGGTAAAGCTTCATCACATATCAGATTCCATTCCACTTCTATTTTCCATTAGGTAATCATCTCTTCCATGGCCATGTTTTGATATATCTACGCTTGCTTACCATGTTCATCACCATTAATCCTTCCATTTTCATGTTTCTTTTTCTTATTTAAAATATTTTCTTCGTCCATAAAATTACCCAAAAATATTTTTCACTTTTCTTAACGTTTTATTTAATTTTATATAATTTTTATTTTCGTATTTTTTTAATATTAATATTTTATTTTAATTATTTATTCTAAATGGTCCATTTTAACACACTTTTTTTATTGATTTTATTTTTATAACTTAAAATTATTGTTAGCATTTGATTTTTGGGATGAAGGTTGACAAATGTCTCATGGTCAACCTGACCTTTTCTTGGAATTTTATTTCACATTTTCAATTTATTTTGGATTTATTTTTGACCTAGTTTGGTTGGTGGACTTTTAATTTGAATTTTGTTTTATTTTAATAAATTCATGTACCAATTTTCATTATTTTTAAAATATTTTTGGGGGATGATGATGTCCTGACCCCACTTTATTTAGTTTAATTTTTCATAATTTTATTGATTAATTTACTATTTATTCTTGATTTATTTCTAACCTAGTCTTATTAATTGATTTTTGGTTTAACCTATGTTTTGTTTTAATTAATTCACGTGCCAATTTTCATTATTTTTAAAATAGTTTTGGGGGATGATGATGTCCTGACCCCACCTTATTTAGTTTAATTTTTCATAATTTTATTGATTAATTTGCTATTTATTTGTTATTTTTTAAGTTGACTTGAATTTCCAGTTGACTTCTTTATGATCGATGTTTGACTTAGGGATTGCTTATGGCAATTGAAGAGATCTTTTGATCCTCCCTCGTTCATCTCATATGCCATGTATTAGAGGTATTTTACCTTGATTTTATTTGGTCCTTACCTCATTTCCTGATTAAATTATTCAGTGGACCCTTCGTGTGCATATTTTCATCTGTTTGATTCATTTGTTATCTTTTATACTTGTTTCTCTCATTCATGCTTTCTATTGCTTGATTATTTAACATGTTCATACTCCCATGCATTGTTTAAATGCTCCATTATTTGATTCTTTGGTTTGATTATATATTTTTTATTTATCCAATCTGATTGATAACTGTTGCCTACTTGTATGATGTATGAGGCATATATTCTTATTGTTTGTTTGCCATGAACAATCCCCATTCATAACAAATGTACCCCTCTCCCATAAAGTGTATAATATTTATTTCTTTATTTCTTTAGTCACCTGTTAATACAAGAATTAAAACGAACATCTGATAACCATTTCAAAATAAGATCAAAAGCTCGATCCAACGTCGAGTAATCATTTTCAAAACTTAACAGAACCAACACGCATTCATCCATCCTCTTGTAAGTCGATTGCCTCAGGCATCGCCATCTACCTGTAAGTCGATTGCCTCCGGCATCGCCATCTATCCTTATCCGTAACTCCTCTCTGCGCTCCATCTGTCGACTCTTGTTCCGTTTAGGTAACACCCATTAGGTAGAACCCTTTGTATGATAACATAGGTAGAATTCCCCTATTCTTTGCATGCTAACATTAGGTAGATGTTCCCCTTTGTAAATCCTAACACATAGGTCCATATTGCATGACAACTCTAGAGCAGAGCTTCCCCACTTTTAGACCTTCCGTGTGTCTCTGATCTTGTGGCATGTCAGTCCGTTCTATTGCAAAGAGGTAACTTCCTAAGATTCGATTCAGCGAGCTGCGACACCTACTGCTAGGACGTTGAACACATTGTCCACTCTCCTTTGACACAGTTGGTGTCCTCTTTTGTAAGTCCATGTTCAGATGGCAATCCTTAACCCCTAGTTAGCCGAACTACGTTTTGCTCTGATTCTCATTCCAGATGAGATACGTAGGCATAAGACACGACGTCTTACCGAGCACACTTCTCTTTAACCCATAGGTAGCCGAGCTACGAAGACTCTGATTCTCATACTCAGATGAGATACGTAGGCAGTGGATGCGACATCCTTGCGAGTCATTTTATTTTAACCTTCCTTTTAGTAAATAGTACTTTAGATATACCTACACCCTTTAGACTAGAACAACACTTATGAAAAGGGCTCCCTAGGAGTACCTAGGATGTTTTGGGTGCTTAAAACCTTCCCATTGCATAACTAACCCTCTTACCCAGATCTCTGACATTTTTACTAGTTTTTGATTCGATAAAACTTTTAGGTTTTTGTTCTCTTTCTAACCATTCCTTTGGATAAATAGAAGTGCGGTGGCGACTCGACTTGTATGGTTTATCTTGGATTTAGTCAATATCTCTAATGGTAACGAATACCCCACTACATTGTGGCGATTGAAACCTTTGATGCATATCTAAGGAGTGATCATGAACATTGAATGGTGATAATGCCTCTACTCATTCCACACGAATGAATTCGTCGATAAGCAAATGTACCATAAGGGCATGTGAAGGTTGTTTTCTCTTGGTCGTCAGGATGGATAGGGATTTGAAAGAATCCTGAATAACCGTCTAGATAAAAGAAGTGGGAATGCTTAGCCAATCATTCAAGCATTTGATCAATGAAAGGCAGAGGAAAATGATCCTTTCGAGTGGATTTGTTTAATTTCCTATAATCGATGCACATTCTACTTCCGGTCATAACTCTCTGTGCTATAGATTCTCGCTTCTTGTTCGTAACAACTGTAACACCCCCTTTCTTGGGTACTACATGAACGGGGCTAACCCATTGACTATCGGAGATTGGGTATATGATTCTTGCATCTAATAACTTCTTTACTTCATCCTTAACTATAGTACTTAAGATTGGGTTGATCCTTCTCTGGTGTTCTCTAGAGGTTGTACAATCTTCCTCTAGCATAATGCGATGCATACAAATAGAAGGACTTATTCCTTTTAGGTTGGTGATGTTGCAGCCTAACGCAGTTGGATATTTTCTTAAGACATCTAGTAACTTTTCAGTTTCCATCTGTCCTAAGTCCGCATTGACTATTACTGGTCTTTTGAGTTCAATGTCTAGCAATTCGTATCTTAGGTTCTTTGGTAGTGTTTTTAATTCTAAGTCTGGTTTCTTCGGGCATGGCATATGATTTGGTGTAAGTGTTAAGCATTCTCTTAGACTGTCATTTTGGTATGGTTCACGCCAATTATCATCTTCAAAGATTGGAGGGATTTGGATTTTCATTATATCAAAATATGTGCTTTCTTGCATCTCCATCTCTCTTACGTACTCGTCTATGACATCAAGTAGATAACAGGTATCATCTATAGTTGGCGCTTATAAGAATTGTGTCTAGATGAATTCAACCTTTTCTTCTCCAACTTTGAATGTTAGCTTACCTCTTTTCACGTCTATTATGGCTCTGGCGGTAGCCAAGAATGACCTTCCTAATATAATAGGTGTAGTGGCATCTTCTTTGATGTCCATGATTATGATGTCTGTAGGAATGTAGAATTGTCTTACACGTACTGGGAAATTCTCTAGTATACCAACAGGATATTTGATTGAGCGGACAGCTAGTTGAACATGCATCTTGGTTGGTCTTAGTTCTCCCATGTTGAGCCTTTTACAGATGGTTAAAGGCATTACACTAATGTTGGCTCCTAAGTCACATAGAGATTTGTCTATAACGAACTTTCCAATGACACAGAGTATGGAGAAACTACCTGGGTCTTTTAGTTTGGGAGGCATGTTATTTTGGATTATTGCGCTACACTCAGCAGTAAGTGTAACTGTTTCGTTATCCTCGATCTTTTTCTTATTGGATAGGATCTCTTTAAGAAATTTGGCATATGAGGGCATTTGTGTGATGACTTCTGTAAGGGGAATTGTAATATTCAGTTGCTTCAGAAGTTCAACAAATTTCCTAAATTTCCCTGTAGTTTTAGAATTTGCGAGTCTTTGAGGATACAAAATGGGTGGTTTATAAGGTGGTGGAGGAACATAAAGTTTTTCTTTCTCTTCGGCCTCTTGGGTATTATCTTCCTTCTCCTTCAGTTCACTTACCTTCTCAGTTGTTGTTTTGTCAGGTTTTTGGTACATGGCAGGATTTTGGAGTCTTGGATCTACGGGTCCGTCTAGTTCTTTTCCACTTCTCAATATAACGGCATTTGCATGTCCTTTTGGATTAGGTTATGGTTGTCCAGGAAATGTGCCAGCGGGAGCAGCAGTAGATGCTTGTTGTTGAGCCACTTGTGAAATTTGTGTTTCAAGCATTTTGTTATGGGTGGCTAAGGCGTCTACTTTGCTCGCTAATTGTTTAAGTTGCTCATTAGTATGTATGTTTTGGTTCAAGAAGTCTTTGTTTGTTTGAGCTTGGGTAACTATGAAGCTTTCCATCATTAATTCAAGGTTGGACTTCCTAGGCATGTTAGGAGCATTAGTAGCTGGCTTTTGATATCCAGGTGGAACAGCGGGTGCTTGGCCAGGAGCATACAGGGCGTTGTTGTTCTTATACGAAAAGTTAGGATGGTTTTTCCAATCTGGGTTATAGGTATTCGAATAAGGATTTCCTTGTGCATAATTTACTTGATCAGTGGGGACTCCTGCTAATATCTGACATTCTGGTGCAGTGTGTCCAGGAATTCAACATAACTCGCAGTTTGGAGTTACGGCAACCACGGTGGTTGCGGGTGGTATGGTCAAGTTGTCTAACTTTTGAACAAGGGAATCTACCTTTGCATGGACGTGGTCAAGGCTACTTATTTCGTACATTCTACCTTTCGTTTGGGACTTTTCTACTGGAGTTCTTTCACCTCCTCATTGGCAAAGGTTTTGGGCCATGTTTTCGATGAGTTGATAGGCTTCGTTGTATGGCTTATCCATAAGTTCACCGCCCGCGGCAGCGCCTACTGTCAGTCTTGTGTTATACAGAAGCCCATTGTAAAATCTGTGAATGATCACTCAGTCTTTGAGACTGTGATGTGGACATATCCTTATCATGTCTTTGTATCTCTCCCACGCATCATAGAGAGATTCTGCATCTTTTTGTCAAAATCTGTTGATTTGAGCTCTCAGCATAGCAGTTTTGCTTGGCGGAAAATATCGGGCTAAGAAAACGTTCTTCAGTTATTCCCATGTAGTAACTGAGTTGGATGGAAAGGATTGTAACCAAGCCCAAGCTACGTCTCTTAGAGAGAATGGAAAAAGGCGTAGTCTTATCGCATCTTGAGATACACCATTCGCCTTCACAGTGCATGCGTACTGCACAAACTTGGTCAAATGTTCATTAGGGTCGTTCGTAGGACTTCCAGCAAATTGATGTTTTTTGGGACATGAGTATACCAAGTTATAAGACATGTGACTTCACGCACAAGAGGGGGGTGAATTATGTGTTTCAGAAAAACTTTTTTGAATTAAAATCAGAGTTTGAAAATGTTTTAGAATTAAGCAGCGGAAAAGTAAAATTCAAAAAGTAAAAGTTAAGGAAAGAGAGAAGAACACCAGAAGTTATAGAGATTCAATCAAAGAAAAAGACCTACCCCCCCCCCCCCCCCAAGAACTATTATTGTGAGTATCCATTAAACTTAAGAGCTTTTTGTAGGTTGAACTCTCGAACTCACTTATACAAGGAAAATGAAATTTTTGGCTAACTTATAACCAAATATCAAATACGAAGAGAACTTGTGAGTCTTCCTTCTAAATAATGGATCGAGGCGATTAGTCTCCTTCCCACAAGAGATTTGGAGTGGTTAGTCTCCAGGCTTCAAACTAAGATTTCCTTTAGACCGGGAATGCTGAGCGATGGTCGATGGTTGTTATCGACTAGTCTCATTACAATTGGAATATAGGGTATTTTCCTCCGGGCATGCTTGGTGAACATTCACTCTTTGATCTGGCATGAGGAAATCCCGATTCATTTAGTGGAAATCTTGTAGTGCTTATGGGAGGCACCCTAAAACTAGATTGTTGGATTGACGCTCGACGTTAACTATGAACTTATGGTATACGATGTCATTAACTATGAGCTTATGGTGTCTTCTGTTGTCGCCTCGATAAATACCCCGTAGAGGTCATAAGTATGGGAAACATTAGATAAAGTTGAAATAAAAGGCTTTGTATTAACATAGCCCTATTTTAGACCTTCGGTTCGAGAGGATTTAACCCCACCCCAATTAAACCTGTACTTCCACTTACCGCCTGCTATTACTTTTATCTTTTTATTAATTATTTTAAATTTTCTATTGTCTTTATGGGATTTTTTAAAAAAATACTGAATTTTTTTGATATTTTTGAAAAAATTAATGATTTTTGATAAAATTCGAAGAAATACCAAAATTTTAAAAATAAAATTCCAAAAATTTTTAAAAAAATGTACTCTGAAACTGATATATAGTAATATTTAATAATAAAGTAATAATAATAATAATAATTGAATAAAAATCTGGAACTTTGATTAATCGAATATGCCGAATCTTGAAGTACTTGAGCAGTCCTCCACAAGTCGGTAGGATTCTGCTTCTTCAAAACAATTGCTTAAACTAAATTAAATAAATTGCAGTAGTTCCCCAGTGTAGGAAACTACTACTTTTGGCTAAATGAAAAACGGAAAGGGAAGGGAAAAATCAAAGCTCTTAACGGAACGGTAAACAAATTGCGGTAAAAGAAAATAGTGTTGCTGAAGAAAAATAATAGAAAACAAAATTGCTGTGGAAAAAAAGATAAAATAGCTTGAGAGTTTGCTTCAGGGAGGCTCAAAACGTACGTGCCCGTAGGTTTCCAACTTCGATCCTTTTATAGTATCCATTTGGTCTTCATAGTTGAGAGAAATAAGGGTGACTTGGTTGAGTGAGAGATTCACGGGAAAGTGGGTTGAGGAGCGAAAAATGGGGCGTGTGGATCACTTTTGTTGACAATTTCATTACGTTGCCTTTGGCCTTGTGACGGTCGTGGTGGGCTTGTTACGTCCGTCACAACCAGGGCGTGACGGTCGTGACGAGGCTTGTGACAGTCGTCACCTGTACAGAATTCATAGTTTCTGGTTTTTCTGTTGTTTCTTCTTCTTTTCCTTCCTTTTCTATACTTTACTCATTTAAGCATGTGAATTGAAATGCCTGCAAAAACAACTTGAACATTTGCGGAATAATCAGAATACAAATGAAAATGGTATGATTTTTGAATGTAAGTCAAGGCAAATATACGATGTATTTTTGCGTTATCAGAAGATCAACCATTAAAATCTCCACAATAAATTTTGAGCTTAGCCCAATGTAAAAGTTTTGTCGGTTCGAGATTAGCCTGTGTAAAATCTCACATTGCTTCTTGAGCTCATCCTGGCATAAATGCATCATTGATTCGATATTAGCCTTTGTAAAATCTAATATAGGTTCATATGTCAATCTATGTAAGACCCTGGTTCGGTTCGGAGGATATCCAATATAAATTTCTTGTCGTCTTAGAGGATAGTCAATGTAAAACTCCATATTGGTTCGAGATCAACACGTGCAAAATCTCAGTTTGGTTCTAAGGATAAACTCTACTAGTTGTTTGGTTAGAAGTTAGCCATTATACTTCATATCCTTGTAAAAGGAGGTTCGTCGAACATCCTTTTAAAATTTCTCAAGATAGTGATTACTCTCAAGAAGAATTTTTGGGGACATGAGTATACCAAGTTATAAGACATGTGACTTCACGCACAAGAGAAGGGTGAATTATGTGTTTCAGAAAAACTTTTTTGAATTAAAATCAGAGTTTGAAAATGTTTTAGAAATATTTTAGAATTAAGCAGCAGAAAAGTAAAAGTTAAGGAAAGAGAGAAGAACACCAGAAGTTATAGAGATTCAGTCAAAGAAAAAGACCCCCCCCCCCCCCCCCCCCCCCACCCCTCACCCAAGAACTATTATTGTGAGTATCCATTAAACTTAAGAGCTTTTTGTAGGTTGAACTCTCGAACTTCCTTATACAAGGAAAATGAAGTTTTTGGCTAACTTATAACCAAATATCAAATACGAAGAGATGAGTCTTCCTTCCAAATAATGGATCGAGGCGATTAGTTTCCTTCCCACAAGAGATTTGGAGTGGTTAGTCTCCAGGCTTCAAACTAAGATTTTACACGGGATGATCTTGAACCTAGGAGAGCTTTTAACACTAAGTTGAGCCCGCGAACCAAAACTTAGCTTTATACTAGGCTAGCCAAGAAAATGTGAGATTTTAACACCGGGTTGATCTCAAACCGAAACAAGCTTTTAACATCAGACTGAGCTTGAACCGAATCTTGGTTTTATACCGGGCTGACCAAGAACCTATGAAATTTTAATACCGGGTTGATTTCAAAACCTAAACAAGAACTTGATCACAACATCCCCAAACCAAAGTTTTTCACGAATTTAGCTTTGAACCCAAATAAACAATCCATGATGAATATAATAAAAATTGGATATCAGAGATTGTACCAATGCTCGGAAGAAAATTTTGTACCTTTTATGCAGTGGACATATAGTCTAATTGATCATCAATTTAGTTCGTTTGGCCATGCAAGAACGATAATATATAATTAAAGTATTTGATTTAATTCTAGAAATAATTTTCTATATAAGAAGATTTTAATTTTGTATAGTCGATGAAATTAATTTATTGGTTTAGTATATATTAATTTGATGTAAATGATTTATTTTTGTTTGTATTAGGCAAGTTCTTCATTATAATTATTGAAACTTTTTGAGTTATATTTTAAATATTAAACTAGCATTTTATTTATGTTTTTAAATATTTGTACATGAAAAAAAAAATAATTAATATAATTATATTATTTTACGCATGAATATGTAAAGACAATAAAAAGAATAAAATTGAATATATCAAGACATGAATCCAATCTCTAGTAATAAATGTGTACTTTTTAGAAATAGTAATTTAAAAATGTTAGTGTTAGAATTGATTTTTATTTGGGTTCATTAAGGAACTTAGATTAGATGCAGAAGTAAGAAGTAAGAGGTGCTGCAGGATTTGAAAAACATTCTTGCATTATTCAACGTTTAAATGACGTTGTTTTGAACAAATAAACAACAAGTTGATATGGCCGAGTTGGTCTAAGGCGCCAGATTAAGGTTCTGGTCCGAAAGGGCGTGGGTTCAAATCCCACTGTCAACAAATTGTTTTTTTAATTCGAATTTTTGCTTTATTGGTCTCTCAAGTCCTTCATTATTCCTCATCTGCTGCAACCTTCACCCTCCAATAAGCTAGAAACACTTAGAAATGAAACAGATAACAAAAATGTGGGTGTCATCGTCAACCATGCCTCACTCATCTTCTCTCCCCAAACATATTATAATTGCCATTATCACAACCTCCCAAAATTCACAACAAGATCTCCAAATTTCTATGTCATTTCAAACTTGAATAATGTAATAATCGAGCATTTCATTTTTATTTTATTTTATGATCATATATTTAATAAATCATCAAATAGTATACAATTAATTCTTTTAAATATTTTCCATCATATTTTCATTAATTAAATTCAAATATAAATTATATTCTTTTCTTTTATATTTATGATCATTTGTTTAATAAAACATCAAATAACTTTTTTTGGAACAGTATACAATTAAATCTTTTAAATATTTTCCATTATCATATTTTCATTAATTAAATTCAAGTTTAAATTATATTTTATTTTATTTTATATTTATGATAATTTGTTTAATAAAACATCAAATAATTTTTTTGGGGAAGAGTATACAATTATATAATTAAATCTTTTGAATATTTTTATTAAATAAATTCAAGTTTAACTTATATTCTTTGGTTTTATATTTATGATCATTTGTTTAATAAAACATCAAATGATTATTTTTTGGAAGAGTATATAATTAAATCTTTTAAATATTTTCCATTATCATATTTCCATTAATTAAATTCAAGTTTAAATTAATGTTGATCCAGTTCGGTTATCTAGTCATAATCTGGATGCTATTGGTGGTGATGATCACAATGGTGAGCCATATAATTATGTTGATGATCAATAACTTTGAGATGAGGTAAATATTCAAACTAATGATGGCGAAGGGGAGAAAGATATGTCAAATGATGAGAATCTTGGTGAAACTCCAAAATATCTCAAGTTTAACTTAGGAGGTCTAACATGCATATACAACCTTCTACAAGGTATAATTCTGATGAGTATGTGACCTTGAGTGATGAGAGTGAACCCGAGTATTTTCAAGAGGCCATGGAAAGTGATGAAAATCAAAAGTGGATGGATGCAATGTATAGTGTGATGAAATCATTGTATGATAGTGACACTTATGATTTAGTGAAGCTTCCTAAAGGCAAAAGGGCTTTGGGAAATAGATGAATTTATAGAGTTAAATATGAGAGCAACTCTAAGTCTCCAAGATATAAATCCAGATTAGTGGTGAAGGGTTCCCGTCAAAGAAAGAGTGTTGATTTTAATGATATTTTCTCACTTGTTGTAAATATGTCATTAATTAGAATCGTGTTGAGTTTGGTTTCTACTCTTGATTTAGAGGTTGAGCAAACGGATGTGAAAATAACTTTCCTTCATGGTGATTTAGAGGAAGAGATCTACATGAAGCAAACCGATGGTTTTCAAGTTAAAGGTAAAGAAGATCATGTGTGTAGATTGAAAAAGAGTTTATATGGGTTGAAGCAGGCTCACAACACTCATCATTTGCAACACTCCATCTTTACCACACTAAACCTCTGCAACACTCAACCTCTGCAGCATTATATCTCTATTGACTATGGGTGATGAACATCGAGGAACAATCAACAATATCTCGATATTTGTATGTTATTACATCTTCTTACTTATTTCATATTTATTTCGTATATATTTCTTATCTATATTTTTATTATATATTATTTCTTCTTATTTTATTTCTTACTTATGTTTTATTAGGATCCAAAACAATTTCGATGCCATGTGTAAGACCCTAATTTTGGCCTTAAGATCCCTCATGGCATCATGTTGTTGCACAAGTGCATTGCCTCAAGGATCATAGCATGTTTGGCTCCCTAACCCTAGGGTTGGGACTTGTTTGAGTGTTTTGAGACCACCAGGCATGCTTGTATTGTATATTATTGTTTTTTTTATTTGATTACTAACCAAAAGCACAAAAATATGTCATTAACTCTTTTTGTTTTGAAGCTCAAGTGATCGTGTGCTCCACAATGCTCCTAGGAGGATCCTAAGCCCAATGAAATGGCTAGATGAAGATGAGAAAAAGCATGACAATGGTCCACAAAGTTCCTAATCATCATATATTCCTCCCAAGTATCTCAATTTGCCAATTTGATCAAGGTAACCCAAAGGGCTCGAGGTTTGTTTCCCAAAGAAACCCTAAATTCACTATGCTTTGACTGTGCCTTGCCCATGAAGCAATCTCAACCTCTGATCAAATTTCAATCAAGGGAAGTTCTTTCATTCATCATTTTATGCATATATGAGCCTATTTGAGGCCTCTCAATAATTTATTCATCAAGATTGGAAGTTTGGGCCTTGAAAAGTTGACCAGTCATATTGGAACTAATTCATTGAATTTGAAAAAGTTCCCAACTTCAAATGCCTATAACTTTGTCATAGAAAATCCAAATGATGCAAACTTTAAGTCTAAATTGATTAAATTAAAAATATATACAACTTTTATGTTGGAGGTTTTTCCATTTGAAGCTTGCATAATGAAAACAGAGGGGTTTGATTAAGCTTGCTTTTGGGGAAATTTGCCAAAATGACTTAAACATGTTTTATACTTTGATTTTCACAGCCAGTTTTCATCAATTTCCAAATGTCAAATGAATTTTCGCCCAACATGACTTTTGTTCCTTACTTCAAGGGCTTTCCAACCATTACTCACATGACTCTTCTGGACTTACCATTGGTGAGTTTCGAAGACCTTTCCATTTATGTGCATTTTGGTATTTCATGATGAAACTTGAATGTGCAAGCTAGTTCCCTCCAAAATGCACGTCCAAATCCTTTCCATGTGAACTCAACAAGCTTTTGCATCCATCATTGGGCCTTCCACACGCCTGTACAGGACCATGCAATACATTTTCAATTGGCCATGCACATGAAAGAAGCGTGGGATTCAGCTACCTTCAGCTATAAATAACCACTTCTTCTCATTCATTTAGCAACCTTTTGAGATCTGAATTGCTGCAGCATTGAAACCATATCCATACCAAAGGAATTATTCAATTTTTGTTCTCACTTTCGTGCTTGAAATTCAGCATCATTAGCTAAGCTTCAAAGCCTAATTCCTTAGCCTTTCACTTCCCCTACATCCATAGATCAAAGAGGAGCAAAGAACTTGGAGGATTTGTGGCCTGAAGTGCTTCAATTCAGAGGTATACATTCAAACTTTTTGGATCTAGAACTCTCAATTCAATGTAGCATTCTTGTGTTTGTGTGGTTTTCTGAAGTCCTCACACTTGAGGCAAACCATTGGTGCTTTTAATTCATCATTTCATGAGCTTACAATTTGAACACCATTATCTTCTTCTTCACGTTTCTCTCAATATAGGAAGAGTGAGGAAGATCCAATGGTACAGTGATGATCTCCATCAGACGAGCTTCATTTTCATGGCCTTGTTATCTCACTACTTTCTAATGGCTAGGATGAGTCAATTAGGGTTCTAAAGGTCTGGTTAATGCTTTGATGACACCACGCGGAAGCCAAATTTTTCCTCAAGTGAACATGAGGAACATCAGGACGACCAAAGTGTCACATTAACCGTAGCCATCATTTTGACCATTCCGGTATACGCCGGATAGTCGCGATGATCTATTGCTACTTACCTAAGGTACACTAGATCCGGGTGTAGGATCTTTCACTCAGACAATCCCTTAAAACGAAAGAACAAATGCAAACATAAATGATTTTTAAGGTGGACCTCTCTTTATCGTCCCCAGCAGAGTCGCCAGTTCTGTCGTACGGTGAACTGGACTTTATTGGATTTGTAATCGCAATGTCGCGGTTAGCAAGAGTCGCCACCGACTTTTCTTTTATCCCATAAGGAAAGGTGGAAAAGAACAGGAAAGACCTTAATTTTAAATTCTTAGGTTCGGGAGGTACTTTATACAAAGGGAAGGTATTAGCACCCTTTGTATCCATGGTTCTCCATGGGCTCTTAATTGCTCAATCATTTATGTTTTCTTTGTTTGAAAAAGGTGGTTGAGAAATGTATGAAAAATGTTTGAAAAGGAGAATTTAACTTTGTAATGATTCTTGCATGAATGTATACAAAGTGGTTATCTCATTTAGTTTTTTGAAAGTAGCTTAGAAAAATATAACCTGGCAATGATCCTAGTACGGATGTATGCTAAGTGGTGATTTTCCAAAAGAAGACGTTTGAAAGGTGTGGGGTGTGAAAAGCATTTTTTGTTATGAATGAGCAATTAAGGTTATACCTGTCCGAGGTCTTTCCGGGCATTTCCTATCCTTATGAGGGTAAAACTGTCCTTACTATTGAGAAGTAAGTAGTTTTATCCTGGGGATGTAGGAGGGTCATCGTAGGGTCATCGGTTGGTCATTGAAGGCAACAGTTGTGAGGATACCTTAGCATTCGAAGGGACTATCATCATTTAACCGTAGGCTACACCGAAGGGTCATTGAGGGACAAAATCGTATTTTTGAAGGCAACATCCGAGGGACTATGATGATTTTACCGAAGGGTCTTTGCTAAGGATATCCCCATATTCGCGGGACCTGACCGTATTACGTAACCGTGGGGTAATAAAGAGAGGTCCGATATCATTTATTTAAAGTCCATGTTTTAAGTTCATTAGGTAATTATGGTGATACCGCATTGAATCGATACATTAAAATCAACACATTAAAGATCAATACATTAAAATTGGTTAGGCAACCAATATGAATTTTCACATTAAAGTGACATAATTTAGAGTCCATCTCCATGAAAGTCTTCCCATGCATAAAGCGGTGTACCTAGCCGGTTATTTCTTCGGAAGTATGCTAGCCTTTACACCACTAACACACAGATTATAGCATTGAGATAAACACAATTGGAAATTGCATCACAAAATGAATATAACAGCCAGGAATTTAAGCAAAATGATGCAGAGTCATGATTAGGTAAGTATAAAACGGGCAACAAAGGGACAAAGCAGCCCCTGTCCTGTTCGCTTCTGCTTCGCCTAGCGAAGGCTCAGCGAAGGCTCGCTGCGGGCTCGCCTAGCGATGAGCTAGCGAGCGGCCACGGGTTTGAAATTATGACCTCAATCAGCAGCATGGCCTATGGCCTCTAACACATAATTATATGGTTCAGTTTCACAATGTTCAAGCACATTTAAATTCTCATGCAAAGCTTCAAAATGTTTATGAATTCAATTATGATATCCTCCACTAATTAAGAACATGAAGTGGTACCATATGCCAAATGAGAGTACAAAACGATGTCACATGCAAATTAAGACACTAATGCGGTACCACATGCAAAATAAGAATACCAAGTGATAATCATGTGTAAATTAATACCCTAAAGTGATATCATATGCCAATTAAGAAACTAAAACGATAATAGTGAGGCAAACCTGTTTGCAAATCGAGTTGCAACCTTGAATTGGCGAGCCGGATTGAGTTGGGCGGCGGTAGCTTCGGCACGGGTAAGCGGCCTTCAGGGTTTCCGCCTTCTGAACTCTTTGGATCAGCAGGGTTTCTGTGTTTCTCCCTCTGGATGCGTGTTTCCGTCCGTCTTCGTCCGTCTCTGTGTGTCCTTGTTCGTGGCAGAAGAGCATGTATTTATAGTAGTGGCAATGGTGACCTAATGGGCTTAAAATGAGGTCCAAATTTTCAAATTCTCGCAAGCTTCGCTAGGCGAAGGAATTGCTCGCCTAGCGAGCAAACTAGGTTTGGGCTTTTTCTGGACCTGATGCTTCGCTGGGCGAGTGGCATGCTGAGATATTCGCTAGGCGAAGGAATTGCTCGCCTAGCGAGCAAGCTATTTTGGGCCACTTTGGATTAGGCCTGCTGTGAGCTGGGCTTTTGTCCATTTGATATCAGTGCCTTGCAGAACAAGTCAGAGGGTCTTGGAAAATGCTTTGTAATTTCAATGGGCAAATTTTGGGGTATGACAGCTGCCCCTGTTCAATATTCTCGAACCGAGAGAGTAGAATGGCATGCGCCGTTCGTGGTCTGGAGGTGAAAGATTATTGAACACTAGAATGCCCCGAAAATTTGCGCTTGTCCATCAGTCTTGACGGAGATGGGCTTAGAGATGCCATCCAAGAAACTTGCTGAGGAGATTTCCAGATGGTGTCGTACGTTAGACGATATCTGGAGACATGGGTGTCACACCGGGTCATACATCAGACCGTATAGTGAGTCATCCATTATGCTGTCGACTTCGCTGGGGAGTCAGAGTATGCTATACTGCTGGGGATAAGGGATCAGAATGGATCATACGTTAGACCGTGTCTGAATACCAGAGTGAGTTGTTCATTAGGCGGATGACTTTGCTGGGGATGAAAGATCAGAATGGATCGTACGCTAGATCGTATCTGTCCGACGGTAGCATCTGAGGGGATGAAGGTCTAACTTGGTCGTACATTAAACCATATCTGAGCAGAATGAGCCGTACGTTAGGCTGAATCTGCTGAAAAGGGAGTAGTCGTATACTGGACTACCATTCAGGAATGTACCTGTCCGAAGGTAGCACCTGAGCCAGGGAGTAGCCATATATCAGACTACCATTCAGGAATGTACCTGTCCGAAGGTAGCACCTGAGAAAGGGAGTAGCCGTATACTGGACTACCATTCAGGAATGTACCTGTCCGAAGGTAGCACCTGAGAAAGGGAGTAGCCATATATCAGACTACCATTCAGGAATGTACCTGTCCGAAGGTAGCACCTGAGAAAGGGAGTAGCCGTATACTGGACTACCATTCAGGAATGTACCTGTCCGAAGGTAGCACCTGAGCAAGGGAGTAGCCGTATACCAGACTACCATTCAGGAATGTACCTGTCCGAAGGTAGCACCTGAGAAAGGGAATAGTCGTATACTAGACTATCATTCAGGAATGTACCTGTCCGAAGGTAGCACCTGAGAAAGGGAATAGTCGTATACTAGACTATCATTCAGGAATGTACCTGTCCGAAGGTAGCACCTGAGAAAGATGAAGGTCTAACTTGGTCGTACATTAAACCATACTTGAGTTGTTGAAGATCAGACTGGATCGTATGTTAGATCGTATCTGAGCCGGAGGTCCAAATGGGTCATATGTTAGACCGTATTGGAGTTGTTGAGAGTCAGAATGGATCGTACGTTAGACCGTATCTGATTTGAAAGAGTCATGTGTTGGACTGAATCAGAATGAACCGTACGTTAGGCTGTATCTGATAACATTTGCAGAGACTATCTGGGGTGGGCTTAGAGATGCCACCATTGGGAGAATGCCAGAATGAATGTTGACATGGAGTATATTTGAAAAGTGTAGTTGAATCCTGAATGTAACTGATACAGATGTCTGTCCGAATGGACCTTTATTTTGACTGTATCAAGAGGATAATTAACCTGAAAAATAACGTTAGCCTCATGCAATGTCATGATGCATGAGATGTTTTAGGCTTGCGAACCTGGTATGCGTGTATATGCATGTATATGAAATGATGTAAAGTGTATGATGCGGAATGAAGTAAATGTGAGCGCTGTATGCAGGTATGAAATATGAAATGATATAATGAATGCATTAGGCGTCTGAAACATTCTTCCAGGGGACACTACTGGGGGAATAGATCTCAGTCTGCTGGTCGGAGACATTGGTATTGATGGCCCTTCCTTAGCTGGGGATTTGGGTTCTGTCCAACGGGGCCTGGCTGGGGATAGAAGGGATGACCTTTCGGTAAGGCGATGTCGACCTCTTCTGGGGAATAATTGGCGTTGCCGGGGAATCGAATCAGTAACAGCCTCCTTGGAAAGCGTGGTTAGACCTTCTCCTCGATCCTGAAGTCGTGTAGTAATTGCTATTGCTATTTTAGGCACGCATTTTTGTAAACATGGGTCATATTCAAGTGCATAAGTCAATTCAAGTTAAATCAATGGAAGTTTACGCAAACAAAACAGAAAAGGTAAAAACAAAAGCATCTTTTTGGCAATGAAATTGTATTGATTTTGAAAGAGGGCCTATAAACAGGCAATTTGTGTACAAGGAGACAGAAATCCTAGTAAGAGGAAGTTGTCAAGACAACAAAAAGAAAGCTATGCAGAATAAGTCCTATTGATTTTGATTCCACTACTGTCATTATGTCTTCAAGCATCTCATCTCCTGCTGTCGGATAGAAGTGATTGGCTTGTTCAGTCCCTGGAACTTGGTTGAAGCTGACAGAGAATGGGACATAGTCATACGCTTTAATCCCTAATTTTGCCTGGACCGCCTTTTCAGGTTTTCAGTCCACCGGGATACCCCTTTTTGCCCAAGCCGCCTTCTCAGGTTTTCGACTTGCCGGGTATACGTCTTTATATATTTATCCCTAATTTTTGCCCGAACCCTTTTGGTTCGCCGGGATGCCCTTACTTTTGCCTAGGTACGTCGACCTAGCGGGTCTCTTTTATGCGTAGTATTTTTTAACTATGTCCGCGTTCACAGGATGCGGGAAGTCTTCGCCATCCATTGTAGCAAGTATCATGGCTCCACCAGAGAATACTTTCTTAACCACAAATGGCCCTTCGTATGGGGGAGTCCACTTGCCTCTGGGGTCACCTTGTGGTAGAATGATACGTTTGATCACCAAGTCGCCTACTTGATACACCTGTCTCTTGACTCTTTTGTTAAATGCCCGGGTCATGCGCTTCTGATATATCTGCCCGTGACAAACAGCCGCAAGTCTCTTCTCGTCAATCAAGTTTATTTGATCAAGTCGAGTCTGAATCCATTCATCTTCGTCTAAGCCCGCCTCTTTCATGATTCTTAGAGAAGGAATCTGGACTTCCACTGGTAAAACAGCTTCCGCTCCGTAGACTAAAGAGAAAGGAGTTGCCCCTGTCGAGGTGCGTACTGAAGTGCGATAACCATGGAGAGCAAATGGTAACATCTCATGCCAGTCTTTGTACGTTACTGTCATCTTTTGTATGATCTTCTTGATGTTCTTATTAGCAGCCTCCACGGCACCATTCATCTTTGGCCGGTACGGAGAAGAATTATGATGCTTTATTTTGAACTGCGTGCAGAGTTCAGTAATCATCTTGTTATTCAAATTAGTACCATTGTCAGTGATAATTCTTTCAGGGATGCCATACCGACAAATAAGACTATTCTTGATGAACCGTGCCACCACATTCTTGGTGACAGAAGCGAAGGAGGCTGCCTCTACCCACTTTGTGAAGTAATCAATAGCGACGAGAATGAAACGATGTCCATTAGAAGCCGTAGGTTTAATCTCTCCAATCATATCGATGCCCCACATTGCAAAGGGCCAAGGCGCTGTTAACACGTTCAATGGAGCAGGAGGTACATGTACTTTATCCGCATAGATCTGACACTTGTGGCAGGTTCTGGAGTGATGGTGGCAATCAGCTTCCATGGTAGACCAATAATACCCTGATCTCAGAATCTTCTTGGCCATGGTATGTCCATTAGGATGAGTCCCAAAAATACCGTCATGCATGTCTTCCATAATCCTTTCCGCTTCCTTTTGATCCACACAGCGAAGCAGAGTCGAGTCATGATTACGTTTGTATAACACTCCATTACTCAGCAAGAATTTAGCGGAGAACTTCCTCAGGAATTTTCTGTCCTTGATGGATGCCCCTTCAGGGTATTCCTGAGCTTCTAAATATCTTCTTACGTCGTGGAACCAAGGTTTTTGCTGTACCTCCTCTGTGTTAAGTCCGTAACAGTATGCTGGTTCATCTAACCGTCCAATGGTAATCATGGGAGCTTCGCTGCCCCATCTGACTCTGAACATAGATGACATGGTAGCTAATGCGTCTGCCAGCTGGTTCTCCTCTCGTGGAATATGTTCAAATGCTATTTCTTCAAAGTATGGGATTAATGTCATCACCTGCTCTCGATAAGGGATGAGATTTGGGTGTTTAGTATCCCATTCCCCTTTGATCTGACTGATTACCAAGGCCGAATCTCCGTACACATTCAAAAACTTGATTCGCCAATCTATAGCAGCTTTGAGTCCAAAAATACATGCTTCATACTCAGCCATATTATTGGTACAATAAAAACATAGTCTAGCTGTGAAAGGCGTATGGTAACCCTCGGGAGAAATGAGTACAACCCCAACACCATGGCCCAATGCATTAGAAGATCCATCAAAGACCATAGTCCATCGGGATCCCCATTCGGGTCCTTCATCTGGCTTAGGTTTTTCGTAATCCGTAACAAGCATGACATCCTCATCTGGGAACTCAAAATTCATAGATTGGTAATCGTCCACCGCTTGATGAGCCAAATGATCAGCCAGCACGCTTCCTTTGATTGCTTTCTGGGTAGTATACTGGATGTCGTACTCTGTTAAGATCATCTGCCATCTCGCTATTCTTCCGGAGAGGGCAGGCTTCTCGAACATGTATTTGATGGGATCCATCCTAGAAATCAACAAAGTGGTATGATTCAACATATACTGTCTTAGTCGGCGAGCAGCCCAGGCCAAAGCACAGCAAGTTCTCTCGAGCAGTGAGTATCTTGTTTCACAGTTGGTAAACTTTTTGCTCAGGTAGTATATGGCATGCTCTTTTCGACCAGACTCGTCATGTTGCCCCAATACGCACCCCATTGAATTTTCTAACACGGTCAAATACATGATTAGAGGTCTTCCTTCAACTGGTGGTATCAAAATCGGAGGTTCCTGGAGGTAGTTCTTGACTTTGTCAAAAGCTTCTTGGCATTCGTCATTCCATATCATTTCTTGATTTTTCCTCAGCAATTTGAAGATGGGTTTGCAGGTGGCGGTCAAGTGGGAGATAAATCGGGCAATGTAGTTCAAACGTCCCAAGAAACCTCTGACCTCCTTCTCCGTACGGGGAACTGGCATTTCTTGAATAGCTCTTACTTTAGCTGGGTCAACCTCAATTCCTTTACCACTGACAATAAAGCCCAAGAGTTTACCGGATCTTACCCCAAAGGTGCATTTGTTCGGATTCAATCTCAACTTGTACTTCTTCAACCTCTCGAACAGTTTGTATAAATGACCGAGATGTTCCTCTTCAGTATGAGATCTGGCTATCATGTCATCCACATATACTTCTATCTCATGATGAATCATGTCATGGAACAAAACCACCATAGCACGCTGGTATGTTGCCCCGGCGTTCTTTAGACCGAACGGCATTACTTTGTAACAGAAAGTGCCCCATTGCGTCACAAACGTAGTTTTCTCCATGTCCTCAGGTGCCATCTTAATCTGATTGTAACCTGAGAAACCATCCATGAATGAGAATAATTTGTGTTGGGCGGTGTTGTCTACCAGAACATCAATGTGCGGGAGCGGAAAGTCATCTTTGGGACTCGCTTTATTCAAATCTCTGTAGTCTACGCACATTCGCACCTTACCATCTTTCTTTGGCACTGGCACCACATTAGCAACCTATTGAGGATAAGAAGTAACAGCTAAAAAACCGGCATTGAATTGTTTCATAACCTCGGCTTTGATTTTCTCGGACATTTCAGGACGCATGCGGCGAACTTTTTGCTTGACAGGACGGCAGTCTTTCTTCGTAGGCAGCCGATGTACCACTATATCAGTATCCAACCCGGGCATGTCTTCATAAGACCAAGCGAAAACCTCTACATAGTCATGTAACATCCGAACCAATCTTTCCTTGACACTGCTTTCCAATCCTGCTCCTATTTTGACTTCTTTTCTGTCTACCTCAGTACCCAGATTTACAATTTCGAGGGACTCTTCATGCGGCTGTATAGTCCTTTCTTCTTGCAGTACCAATCTGGCAAACTCTCCAGGGACTTCACAATCTTCCTCACTTCCATCTTCGGCTTGGTAGATCGGATTTTCAAAGTCATAATGAACAGTAGCGGAATTATTATCAATAGGATCCAGAGTGAGTACGGATCTGCAATTTGTTACGTGAGTGTGTGTAAGAAAACATAGCTCGTTTGAAAGACGACAGGAAAAATAAAGAGCGCAATATTTGAATGCGAAAAGGTCCATTGATTTATTGAATATGAAAATATACTTATGAAATGACAAAACCCTTAACAAATTAGCTATTGTGCCCCGGGTATAGACACAATGCTTTAAGAAGTTCAATTAGAATTTGCAATACTAAATAGACAATAACAATTACTCCTGACTAAAGGAAATCGGGATAATGTCTTCAGTCTTCCAATTGTTGAGTCCGTCACCAATTGTTGGGAAAATCCAGCTATCTAAGTCGCAATCACTATCAGCATCTTCCATAGCATTAATCTGATTTTTGACTATCTTTCCAGAGTTAAACCCCAGGCCAGCTTTATCAGACTTGTACGGTACATTGATCAGTTGACCCCAACCAGCACGATCACCATTTTCAATCGCGGCTTGAGCATCTTTCAGAGAGATCATGACAGGGGGAGCACGAACAACCTTGGGCACAAGGGGAGTTGGCTTAAGGACAGGACTGGGTGGAGGAACCACTTCAAATGACTGAGAAGGAGTCTCGAAGAATTCACCATCCATCTCAACGTATCTGAAGGTATGCACACTACTGACAATGTATTCCTCTTCCCCACACACGGTGACGATTTTACCCTCTATTGGATACCTCAGCTTTTGATGGAGCGACGAAGCCACAGCACCTGCCTCATGAATCCAAGGGCGCCCCAGTAGGCAGGAGTAGGCAGGACGAATGTTCATTACATAAAAGGTAGTGTTGAAAACTTGAGGTCCTATCTTGATAGGGAGAACAACTTCACCGTGGACAACACTCTTTGCACCATCGTAAGCCCGCACCACAATATCACTAGGCTTCAGTTCAACGCTCTTGCAGTCAAGTTTCTCGAGCACGGCTTTCGGTAACACATTCAAAGAAGAGCCATTATCGATCAGCACATGAGACAGGGTGATGCCTTTACACTCAACGGAGATATGCAGGGCCTTATTATGGTTCTTTCCCGCTGGTGTCAGATCAGCGTCGGAAAATCCTAGGCCATTGTCAACAGCCAAGTGAGCCACATAATGTTCGAACTGATCGACAGATGTTTCCTGAGGCACATGAGCAGTCTTCAAGAATTTTATCAACGCATTGGCATGAGATTCAGAAGATAACAGCAATGATAACATTGAGATCTTAGATGGGGTATGCCCCAACTGCTCTACAACATCAAAGTCACTCTTGCGAATGATTTTCAACACTTCTTCCATTTCTCGTTTGGCAACGTCTTCAGTAGTATCTTCGACCGGTGTCTCTGACTGAGAAGGATTGACTGGTTCCTTTCCTCGAGTCTCAGGAGCTGGGGGTGAGATCTCTGGAGAGAAGATCCTTCCGCTTCGAGTAATTTTACTAGTCCCAACGATGTCATTAGGATTAGCAGAATCACCAACTTGCTTTACGCCATGGATGTAAACCTCACCTCCATAATTCCACGGAATGGCCTTGCTTGAGGAGTACGGTATTGGGCCAGGTGCAGTAATGATCAGGGGAGCTACCTTGGGCTCAGCAATGATCTTCACAGGTACCCTGGGAGCGGTAATCTTAACCGGAACTTTGGACCTTGCAATCATAGATATTTCTTCAATAGGGTTTTCCGCCTTAGAAACCCTTTCAAAGAGAATTGTACGGTCGTCCATCAGCCGTTGAATGCCATTTTTCAATTTCAAGCAGTCCTCGGGCCAAAGTGTGCAGAGATTGCAATCTTCAGTACAACCTGGAAATAAACCAGCTTGCGATAAATTCCGCTTTATGACCGGGAGAGGAGATGTTAAGTCCGCTACAGTAGTGATGAGAGAATCGTCATTGAGAGCATTAACAGCCTTGTCATGATTAGGCATAGGTGCATTGATGACATTAGGAGTCTCCGGAGGCTCGAACTCGATTTCCCCAGCATCGATCATGTCCTGAATCTTATTCTTCAACAGCCAACAATCGTTTGTATCATGCCCGGGGCTATCGGAGTGATATGCACACCTGGCATTGGGATTATAACGAGGCGAAGCAGTGTTGGCATTTGCAGGAGGACCTCTGAGAGTGATCAGGTTCACCTTTAGCATACTTTGCAATGCTTGTGCTAAAGTCATATTGAGCTTGGTAAACTGCCTTCTTGGTCTGTCTTGTCTTTGCTGGAAGTTTTGAGCTGGCGGGGCCGCGATCGTCACTGCTCCAATGGCATGGTCACCGATTTTCTTATTATGATTCTTTTGACCATACACAGCATTCGATTCGTTCTTCCCATGGTAGGACTTTTTACTGCTTGTAGAAGTAGTTGCCTGTAATTTTCCACTTCGAATGCCGCTTTCCACCCGTTCACCTGTCAGTATAAGTTCAGTGAAACCTGATGAAGAACTCCCCAGTAGGTGGCTGTAGAATGGGCCAGTCAGGGTACCCATGAACAGGTCTACTAATTCTCGGTCAGTCATAGGGGGTTTGACTCTGCCGGCCAAATCTCTCCATTTCTGAGCATACTCTTTGAAGCTTTCTTTAGATCCCATGGCCATATTCTGCAACTGCAGCCGAGTAGGTGCTAATTCAGAATTGTACTGGTACTGCTTGTAGAAAGCCGTTGCTAAATCAGTCCAGGTGCGGATGTCAGAGCTCTCGAGCTGATAATACCATTCCAACTGAGTGCCAGATAGACTCTCTTGGAAGAAATGGATCCACAGCTTCTTATCAGTGGTATGCGGCTGGATCTTTCTCACATAAGCCCTTAGATGCATCTGAGGACAAGACGCACCATCGTACTTAGTGAAAGTGGGGATTTTGAATTTGCGAGGAATGGTCACATCGGAGACCAGACCCAAACTTTCGAAATCCAGACCAGGTGTTTTCTGACCCTCCATGGCTAGCATGCGCTCTTCCAGCAATTTGTACTTATCATCTCTTGGAGAGTACTGTTCATTCTCATACTCCTCATCATCATCCTCAGGGTTAGAGAAATCAACATTCTCCTCCTCTGAATCATTTTCCGCCCCCTCTTCTGGGCCATTCGGGATTCCAAATTTGATTCCCGTAGCCTGTCCTTTACGCCTTCTGCCCGGGTTAATGAAGCTCACAGCTTTCTTGTCCTTCTTCTTTTCAGCCAAAAGAGCCTTCAGCTCCTCCTGCCCTTTGGATAAGCTTAACATCATCTCCTTGAACTGAGCATTATGAGTCTGGAGATCTTTGACAGTCTGTTCGAGATCCATTTTTCTGTTTAAGAGGCAGACCGTGAGAATATGGTCTTTTAGAACACCTGTTATGCAATGTTATGCGATGCAATGTATGAAATGTTTTCAAGGACTTTTGGAATTTAACTCTGCATAAATCCCCAACAAGAGGGAAATGTTTTATTGCTACTTTTTTTTTTTTATCAATGTTCATTACAAAAGGAATAATAGTAAAAATACAAAGCTCAAGTCTCCCAGGGGCGACTTCTTTTCGGGCGAAGATATGCATTGAGTCTTCGTTCCTCATTAAGCTGACTGGTGAGCTCTAACACTTTCTTCCTTTCTGCATTGAACTGAGCTTCGAAAGTATCTCTCTCTTCTCTCAACTGGGTCCAGGATCTTTTCAATTCCTCAACATCAGTAGGCATATCTGGATAAGGAATGATCTGGGAAGTAGCCCCTTCGGCCTCTGATTCAACAATCAATGGTCCGACTGTAAGATATGGCATGACAAGTTCGTGAGCTCTGGCGCGTACCCATCTGAGATAAGGCTCCATAGGAATAGAATTTTTCTTTCCTAAATTGCTTCTTTTCACCATGCCCCAAGCTCGTACAAACCTTTGGCGGAGACCTTGAGAGTCATTGTCATAGTCAAACACTGTACCTTGAATAATCATTTTATGTGGACCATCTCTTCGAGCATGCCCAAACTGACGTAGGGCTAAGGCAGGATTATAAGTAATACCTCCTCTTATCCCCAGGAGTGGTACATTAGGGAATTCTCCACAACGGTCGATGAGAGTGACGTTTTCTCTGAGATTGGAACACCAACGGATGTCTGAATGGGAGAGTGCCATTATCCTTTGAGACCATTTCAGATTTTGATCATTCTTCAAGACTGATCGAGGGAGGTGCGAAATAAACCACCTAGACAACAAAGGTACGCAGCACATGAGAGTCCCTTGCCTCCTCATAGTACGAGTGTGAAGGGAATGCAAGACATCTCCAAGCAAGGTAGGCACAGGATTATGAGTGAGGAATATCTTAATAGCATTCACATCTATGAATTGGTCCGGATTAGGGAATAGCACCAAACCATAGATTAGCAATGCTAAAACATCTTCGAAAGCATGGACATTCACAACTTTTAGGAATTCTCGGGCCTTACTTATCAGAAATTTGGCAAGTAAACCTTTCGTTCCACTCCTTGTTACCCAATTGGTCTCAATATCAGATTTTGTCATGCATAAAGCTGCGGCAACTTCTTCAGACTTTGGCATCTTTTCTAGACCACTGAAAGGTATTTGGTCCAGGATAGGTATCCCGAGCAGCTGGGAGAATTCTTCTAATGTGGGTACCAACTGATAATCTGGGAAAGTGAAGCAATGATGTTTAGGATCGAAGAACTGGAATAGAACTCTCATCATATCTTCTTTGAAACCGGTGGTAACTAAGTTGAGAAGATGACCATGTTTCTTGTGGAACTGAGCATGATCGGGGAGTTCTGACACCAAATCCTTGAGTTGAGGAGAGATCGTTACAAGATTGATCCGGATAGTCTTCCTGGAAGCCATAACCTGTTCGACAGAGCAAAGCTAAATTCCTAAGTCCTTGAAATGGTTAGTATAATGCCATGATGTTATGATGTTATGATGTTATGCAAGCACAAGCATGTCACACAACAATTATTCCTAGGTTTTAAGGCTTGCATGAGTTCCATAGGTAAGTACCCTCCCCACTGAAGTTTGGTTGGTTCAACCTGTCCTAGAATAGTAACCGGGTTCTAGAAGGATCTCAAATCATCGACCTTTCCTTAAGTCCACTTCAGTGCAACACCAAGTGGTTGACCGAAGCTTCCCTAAAGTCCAATCTCAAAGAGTGTAGTATCGAGTATCAACCAACCTCAGTCGGAACCGAAGCCAGTTATCTCACTACTTTCTAATGGCTAGGATGAGTCAATTAGGGTTCTAAAGGTCTGGTTAATGCTTTGATGACACCACGCGGAAGCCAAATTTTTCCTCAAGTGAACATGAGGAACATCAGGACGACCAAAGTGTCACATTAACCGTAGCCATCATTTTGACCATTCCGGTATACGCCGGATAGTCGCGATGATCTATTGCTACTTACCTAAGGTACACTAGATCCGGGTGTAGGATCTTTCACTCAGACAATCCCTTAAAACGAAAGAACAAATGCAAACATAAATGATTTTTAAGGTGGACCTCTCTTTATCGTCCCCAGCAGAGTCGCCAGTTCTGTCGTACGGTGAACTGGACTTTATTGGATTTGTAATCGCAATGTCGCGGTTAGCAAGAGTCGCCACCGACTTTTCTTTTATCCCATAAGGAAAGGTGGAAAAGAACAGGAAAGACCTTAATTTTAAATTCTTAGGTTCGGGAGGTACTTTATACAAAGGGAAGGTATTAGCACCCTTTGTATCCATGGTTCTCCATGGGCTCTTAATTGCTCAATCATTTATGTTTTCTTTGTTTGAAAAAGGTGGTTGAGAAATGTATGAAAAATGTTTGAAAAGGAGAATTTAACTTTGTAATGATTCTTGCATGAATGTATACAAAGTGGTTATCTCATTTAGTTTTTTGAAAGTAGCTTAGAAAAATATAACCTGGCAATGATCCTAGTACGGATGTATGCTAAGTGGTGATTTTCCAAAAGAAGACGTTTGAAAGGTGTGGGGTGTGAAAAGCATTTTTTGTTATGAATGAGCAATTAAGGTTATACCTGTCCGAGGTCTTTCCGGGCATTTCCTATCCTTATGAGGGTAAAACTGTCCTTACTATTGAGAAGTAAGTAGTTTTATCCTGGGGATGTAGGAGGGTCATCGTAGGGTCATCGGTTGGTCATTGAAGGCAACAGTTGTGAGGATACCTTAGCATTCGAAGGGACTATCATCATTTAACCGTAGGCTACACCGAAGGGTCATTGAGGGACAAAATCGTATTTTGAAGGCAACATCCGAGGGACTATGATGATTTTACCGAAGGGTCTTTGCTAAGGATATCCCCATATTCGCGGGACCTGACCGTATTACGTAACCGTGGGGTAATAAAGAGAGGTCCGATATCATTTATTTAAAGTCCATGTTTTAAGTTCATTAGGTAATTATGGTGATACCGCATTGAATCGATACATTAAAATCAACACATTAAAGATCAATACATTAAAATTGGTTAGGCAACCAATATGAATTTTCACATTAAAGTGACATAATTTAGAGTCCATCTCCATGAAAGTCTTCCCATGCATAAAGCGGTGTACCTAGCCGGTTATTTCTTCGGAAGTATGCTAGCCTTTACACCACTAACACACAGATTATAGCATTGAGATAAACACAATTGGAAATTGCATCACAAAATGAATATAACAGCCAGGAATTTAAGCAAAATGATGCAGAGTCATGATTAGGTAAGTATAAAACGGGCAACAAAGGGACAAAGCAGCCCCTGTCCTGTTCGCTTCTGCTTCGCCTAGCGAAGGCTCAGCGAAGGCTCGCTGCGGGCTCGCCTAGCGATGAGCTAGCGAGCGGCCACGGGTTTGAAATTATGACCTCAATCAGCAGCATGGCCTATGGCCTCTAACACATAATTATATGGTTCAGTTTCACAATGTTCAAGCACATTTAAATTCTCATGCAAAGCTTCAAAATGTTTATGAATTCAATTATGATATCCTCCACTAATTAAGAACATGAAGTGGTACCATATGCCAAATGAGAGTACAAAACGATGTCACATGCAAATTAAGACACTAATGCGGTACCACATGCAAAATAAGAATACCAAGTGATAATCATGTGTAAATTAATACCCTAAAGTGATATCATATGCCAATTAAGAAACTAAAACGATAATAGTGAGGCAAACCTGTTTGCAAATCGAGTTGCAACCTTGAATTGGCGAGCCGGATTGAGTTGGGCGGCGGTAGCTTCGGCACGGGTAAGCGGCCTTCAGGGTTTCCGCCTTCTGAACTCTTTGGATCAGCAGGGTTTCTGTGTTTCTCCCTCTGGATGCGTGTTTCCGTCCGTCTTCGTCCGTCTCTGTGTGTCCTTGTTCGTGGCAGAAGAGCATGTATTTATAGTAGTGGCAATGGTGACCTAATGGGCTTAAAATGAGGTCCAAATTTTCAAATTCTCGCAAGCTTCGCTAGGCGAAGGAATTGCTCGCCTAGCGAGCAAACTAGGTTTGGGATTTTTCTGGACCTGATGCTTCGCTGGGCGAGTGGCATGCTGAGATATTCGCTAGGCGAAGGAATTGCTCGCCTAGCGAGCAAGCTATTTTGGGCCACTTTGGATTAGGCCTGCTGTGAGCTGGGCTTTTGTCCATTTGATATCAGTGCCTTGCAGAACAAGTCAGAGGGTCTTGGAAAATGCTTTGTAATTTCAATGGGCAAATTTTGGGGTATGACAATAGGGTTAACCCCTCACTAGTATGTTGAAGCCTTCCTCACATGGTGGATTGTTGGTTTAGGTTGAGTTTTCTTCCCTTGATAACAAAAGACCTTAAGGTTTTTGATCAAATCAATTCACCAATCTTTGAGATTTTTACCCCGAACTACGAGGTTTTGATCCTCCTTTGTGATGGTACGTAGGCAATGGGTTCATCCATTCAAACAACAAAATTTATAAATATAATTTATTCTCTTCTCATCCCCCCAATCTTTTGTTCAAATCTTTTCACAAATACCAACCTACAACACATATTTGCAAAAAAGGTTCCCTTAGAGTACTAAGGATGTTTTAGGTGCGTAAAACCTTCCCATTTCATAACCAACCCCCTTACCCAGATCTCTGACATTTTTATTAGTTTTTTATTTGAAAAAACTTCTTACTTGGCTTTTGTTCGCTTTTCAGCCTTTCCTTTGGACAAATAAAAGTGCGATGGCGACTCGAATTGTATGTTGACTTTTGGTTTAGTCAATAAACCTAAAGGTAACGAAAACCTCGCTACAGAAAAGTGGCGACTCTGCTGAGGAAAGGAGCCCCGTGGGTTTAGCCTACTTTTTGCTTGTATGTGTTGTATGTTTATATTTATTTGTGGCATATTTTTGTGCAAATTTGGGATGAATGTATTGTTTGTAATGTGTGAATTGCTTGATATATTAATTGCTTGTATGCTTGGTGGTTTCTTGTGAGATGAGTTCTATACCCGAACTCGAGTGCACTTATGATAGGAGAATGGCATAGTCTTGTTGACTTGTGTGGAGTTATTCCTTAGCAAGTTAACTTGCAAGTCCATTCACTTGGTGGAGGTCTTGTTGGGATCAATAATGTCACACGAGTAGTCATGGTTAGGCATTACTCTTTCCAATAGGATCCTTAGAAAGCAAGGACCTTAAATACCTAGCCCATCTTGGCCTATTTTAGGACATAGTGCGATGATCGTTCAAGTGTAAGATTTGATACGATTGTTACGCGATACCACACTCATAAGAGTCTCTCTTGAGAATATTGTTGGAAGACGAGTAGTCATTTCATCAGATAATATCCGAAAGATGGGATGATGACTATGGGAACCTTTTTAGAACATGATTGTCAGGTGTAACCATAGTACACTCCTGTTGGGTGGTTCTTAACCGAGACTCCATGCTCGTGACTTACAACAAACCCTTGATTCGCGGTCGATCCGTTCTCGTATATCCTCAATATCAATGGAACTTGGGTGTTGATAAGGTAGAAACCATAATCCACCAAAATGGATGATTGATATTGATGATGACTTGAGCCATCCCGTGACCTTTGTGTGGTGTGACTTGCTTGATCCTTGAGTGTGTTTGTTGCATCCATTCATTCATGCATTCATTCGCATTCATGTCATCAACAATAAAGATTTTACAAGGAACTTAAGAGGTATATTTGCAAATTTTCAGACATGTACAACACTAAGTTGGTCTCCACACATCTTCCCAAAACCACATCAAGATGTTTTAAGCACAAATCAAAAGACGATCCATAAACGGAGAAATCATCCATGAACACCTCAATGCATTCTTCTATTAAATCCGAGAATATCGCTTGCATACACCGTTGAAATGTTGCCGGTGCATTACATAACCCAAAAGGCATTCTTCGGTAAGCAAAGATGCCAAAAGGACATGTAAAAGCCGTCTTCTCATGATCTGTCGGATTGACCGAAATTTGGTTGTACCCCGAATAACCATCCAAGAAACAATAGAAATTTTTGTCGGCTAACCTTTCCAACATTTGGTCCATGAAAGGTAGTGGGAAGTGATCTTTCCTTGTAGCTTGGTTTAGCCTTCTATAATCAATACACATCCTCCACCCGGTTACCGTTCTTGTTGGAATCAACTCATTTTTATCATTTTTGATAACCGTCATGCCACCTTTTTTTGGAACTACTTGCACCGGACTCACCCATTCACTATCGGAGATAAGATAGATCATTCCGGATTCCAAGAGTTTGACAACTTCTTTCCGAACTACTTCTTTCATTGATGGATTTAGACGCCTTTGAGGTTGTGCAACGGGTTTGAAATTTTCTTCCATCATGATCTTATGCATACAATAGGCCGGACTAATACCCTTCAAGTCGGATAACACCCACCCTATTGCACCCTCATTCTTTTTCAGCACTTGTATCAATTTGTATTCCTCTTTTGTGGACAAGGTGTTCCTAATGATCACCGGTTTAGTACACTCATCACCAAGGAACACATACTTCAAATGTGAAGGTAGCATTTTCAACTCCAGTTTTGGTTCTTCCATTTTCTTTGTCGCATCCAAGTCTTCATTTGTTTCTTCATGATAAGCAAGCTCCCCACAAGACTCTAATTCATGCAACATTGCTTCAATCTCTTTTTCTTCATTTTCGGTCAACACATTGTAGGCTCCGATAAGAGATCTTTCTAAAGGATTAGAAATATGAACTTGGTTTGCGACCTCCACTATTTCCTCTTCGGTTGCATCAATTCGGAAAGAATCATGCTTGTCATTAGGATGCTTCATGGCTTCAAAAAGATTGAAGGTCACCTCTTCATCTTGCACTCTCACTTTCATCAGTCCATCATCAATGTCAATCATCATCCGGGCTGTTTTCATGAATGGTCTTCCAAGAATTAGAGGAACATCACGATCCTCATCCATCTCCACTATCACGAAATCTACCGGAAACAAGAATTTGTCCACCTTCACTAGCATGTCTTGAGCAACTCCATATGGTGAAGTGGTAGATTTATCGGCTAGTTGTAAAGTCATCCTTGTAGATTTGATCTCAACATTTCCCAATTTTTTAATAATGGATAGGGGATTAAATTGATGCTAGATCCCAAGTCAATCAAACCATTACCAATGTAGGTGCCTCCAATGGTTACCGGTAAAACGACTCGGCCCGGATCGGATTCCTTCCTTGGGAGAGTTTTTTGGATGATGGCACTACAACGTGCATCAAGCAAGATTGTCTCGTCTTACATATGTCTCCTTTTCTTTGTGAGAATATACTTCATGAACTTTGCATACCGTGGCATTTTCTCTAATGCATCGGCAAATAGAATATTGATTTGAAGTTGTTTGAATATGTCCATGAACCGTGCATAATGTCTAGCATTGTCCTTCTTTGATGGTGCATGCGGATAAGGTAGATGTTAAGTTGGAATGACGCTCACAACTTTTTCTCCTTTCTTCTTCTTTCTTGGCTCTGCTTCCTTCTTCCTTTCTACCTCGCCCTGCTGATCTGTTGTCATTTGCTGATCCTGCTCTTTTCGCGGCGCGAAGGGAGATCGCGGCGGGAACTGAAGAGTTTCTGCCACTTTCTCCTTTCCACAAGCCGCATCCTCATTTTCCAGTACAACATCCATATCATTCTCTACTGTAATTTCCTCACTTTTTCCACTTGTCAACTCTTTACCGCTTCTCGTGACAATTGCTTTACAATGTTCCTTTGGATTAGTTTGAGTGTTAGCGGAAAAAGAAGATCCCGCGTTTTGTTCCAACAATTGCTTCGCAAGTTGGCCTACTTGATTTTCCAAATTCTTAATTGCTGCCTCATTGCTCTTCTGATTTGCCATGGAGGCTTGCATGAATTATTGAAGAGTGTCCTCTAGCTTTGAATTTCCTCCTTGCGATTGTTGCCCTTGAGAGTTTGGGTGTTGATAATGACTTTGTTGCTGAAATTTTGGTTATTGAACCTTGATGGTTGATAACCTTGATTGTTTCTTGGATATGAGTTGTTGGGAGGTTGTATTTGGTAGCCTTGATTTTGATTGTTCACATAACTCACTTCTTCTAGTGGAGGGCAAAAACCGATTGGATGATCTCCTTGACATAATTCGCAACATGCTACTTGATGTCAAACTTGAGACCCTTGAATTTCCTTCATTTGTTGTGGAAGCTTGGCCATTTGTTGAGTGAGAAACTCCACTTGTTGAGAAAGTAGCTTGTTTTGAGCAAGAATAGCATCATTGGTATTTAACTCAAGAACTCTCGGTTTACGTTGTGAAGGACTACGATCATGTTGACTTTGACGATCATTGAGTGCCATCCGGTCAATAATGACTTTTGCTTCTTCCGCATTCTTTGGCATAAGAGAGACACCCGCGGTAGCATCCAAAAGTGTCTTGTGAGTTGATTGGAGCCCATTTAGAAAAATATGGATTTGAGTGAGCTCATCAAAACCATGGCCTTTGCATTTTCTCAATATTGACTTGAATCTTTCCCAAGCCTCATTTAGAGACTCGTTGCTTCCTTGAGTGAATACCGCAATAGCCGTTTTGGCTTCCATGAATCGGGATTGAGGGAAACATCTTTCTAAGAACTTTTCTTCTAGCAAATCCCAATCCGTCATCACTCTTGGTGCTTGATCAAGATACCACTCTTTTGCCTTTCCCACTAAGGAGTGTGGGAACATCCTCTTGAATAATGCTTCTTCGCCCGTTTCGTCAATTCCCGTAGAACCCGCAATCTCATAGAATTTGATGAGATGGGTATACGGATCCTCATGGTCCATTCCGGTGAATGGATTTGCATAAAGAAGTTGGAGGATTCCGGTCTTCATCTCTGTATTCCTTCCTCCACGAGTAAATTGAGTATTCCTTCTTGGACTATTAGCAGACATTTCGGTAGGAGTGTCATCCGCCATGTTTCCTTCACAAGCCTCTACAACCACTTCTTCGATTTGAACAAGTGAAGAAGTAGATACTTCCTCTCTCCGGTTCCTCTCTTCGGCTAGTTTCCTTCTTCTTCATGCTTCATGTGAATGTATCTGACATTGTTGCCTATATGACTACCAAAGGTGGAATTCAAGGTCTCCCTTCTGATTTTCTGATTTCCAAAGCTACTTTGTTTGGGAAGGCCACGAGTAAGGAAGCTTTTGAAGCCATATTTGTACTCCTCATCTATGGGCTAGTGTTATTTCCCAACATCGACAACTTCGTGGATGTGAACGCTATTAGGATTTTCTCTTCTCTTAATCCCGTTCCGACTCTGTTGGGTGACACTTATTTCTCTTTGCATATGAGGAATACAAAGGGTGGTGGTGCCATTGCGTGTTGTTTGCCTCTGTTGTACAAGTGGTTTATTTCGCACTTGCCTCAGACGCTTGCCTTCAAGGAGAACAAGGGATGTCTACGGTGGTCCAAGAGACTTATGTCTCTCACTAATGATGATATCTCTTGGTATAATCGAGTTTATGACAGCGTTCAGATTATTGACTCTTGTGGTGAGTTCTCCAATGTACCTCTTCTTGGTACATGTGGTGGAATTAACTACAACCCTGCTTTGGCTCGCCGTCAGCTTGGGTTCCCATTAAAGGATAAACCTAACAACATTTTATTGGAAGGCTTGTTCTTTCAAGAGCGTAAAGATCCCCCAAAACTTGAAGGATAGGATGGTCCACGCCTGGCACAAGGTTCATAAAAAAGGGAGGAATGAGCTTGGTCCGAAGAAATGTATTGCTTTGGAACCTTACACCTCTTGGGTGAGGAAGAGAGCTCTTGAGTACCGCATGACGTACGAGTATCCGAGACCTACCCCTATGGTTATGGTTGGGCCTTCAACCCTCCCTAATCAAGGAGTAGAGGAGTTAAGAGACGAAGATCGGTCGCGTGCATGGGTTCGTCAGCGTGAGGAACTTCTTTAGCAGCTCAAGGATAAGGATGCAATGATAGAGTTTCTAGAGCATCAGGTTATTGATGAGCCCGATGATATGGTTACTTCTCTCCTTACTCATTCGTCTAGGTTTTGGAAGAGGAAGTACGATCAGCTCGCCAAGGAGAAGGCCGACATGGAAGCAGCTTATGAGAGAGAGGTGAAGAGGCTTCGTGCGACTTATCTTCTGATCTCGAAGGCTTTGGACAATTGCTTCTAGGGCTCCATAGGATGTTTATTCTCCTTTTCTCTTGTATTGTATTTGGTTACCAAGACTGTACTACTTCTTTGGTGTAAAAAGTTTCCAAATATTATTGCTATGAGTATTCCATATATGTCTTAAAAGTTCAATATTTTTCAAACATTTGCAAATATATCCTTATAAATTTCCTTCGATAAAAAAAATCATATGCACCAGCATTGCATGCATCATATGCATAAGCAGGCTTTGTTCTGAGCTCTTGATCAGTGGTCTAACTCTTTGCTCTTCATTTATTTTGAAGACAAGCCATGATCAGTGGTATAACACCTGAGAAAATCATCAGAAGATCATGTAACACCTCGAACAAGAGAACAAAGATCTAAAGGAAGAGATTGCTAGACTGACTGCCATGATGGAGTCAGTCCTTGCTGTGCAAAGTCAAGCTTCACCAACTCCTGTAACTTCTCTCGCGAGGACAGTCATCTTTGAAGTGGCTACTTCGACAGTGCCTGCTGCCACCACCCACTTCGCTCCTAATATGCCAACTGGATTCCCTTGGGGAATGCCATCTAACTTCGTGCCAGAGGGCTTCGCTCCCACCTTCGCTTCTTTGCCGACATCTAACCCGATCCTGTCTGTGCCACCTCCCGTTGTGCACACCTTACCTCATGTGGAAGACACCATTTATCATTCTGAGCCATCTGAGGGCCCGGACGTATATGAGAAAATGGATGAAATGAAAGATCAATTCCTTGAGCTGCGCAAGGAACTGAAGACTTTGAGAGGTAGGGACCTTTTTGGGAAGAGTGTTGCTGAATTGTGCCTGGTGCCCAACGTTAAAATCCCAGTTAAATTCAAAGTGCCTGACTTTGAGAAGTACAAGGGAAACACGTGCCCACTCAGCCATCTTGTGATGTAAGCTCGCAAGATGTCAACCTAAACAGACAACAATCATTTGTTGATTCACTATTTCCAGGACAGCCTGATAGGTGCTACGCTCCGGTGGTATATGGGGCTGGAGAGTGCAAGCATCCACACTTTCAATGATCTTGGAGAGGCTTTTGTAAAGCAGTATAAATATAATGTAGACATAGCTCCAGACCGGGATCAGCTGAGGGCGATGTCCCAGAAGGACAAGGAGGCCTTCAAGGAATACACCCAGAGGTGGCGAGAATTGCCAGCTCAGATAGTGCCACCCTTGGAGGAGAAGGAGATGACAAAGATCTTCTTGAAGACTTTAAGCTCTTTATACTATAAGCGCATGATTGCTAGTGCTCCCTCGGACTTTACCGAAATGGTAAATAATGGGATGAGGCTAGAAGAAGGGGTCCGTGAAGGACGCGTGTCTCGTGACGATGGTTCCTCGGCAAAGAAGTATGGGGGATTCGCCAGGAAGAAATAAGGGGAGACTCATGTTGTTTCTTCCCATGTTAAGAAAAGGCCCTCTGTGAGGAGGAAAGAGGTCTGACCAACTGTTAATCAACACCAGGTGGCTCATATAGCACCTGCTTTCAGAGAAGTTCAACAACAACCACAACAACAACATCGTCAACAACAGGCTTACCAACCTCGCAACAATAACAACACCAGCACCAGCAACTCTGAGAGGAAGAGGGTAACTTTTGACCCAATTCCTATGACATATGCTGAACTTTATCCTTCCTTAATTGATAGGAAGCTGATAACTTCGCGTGATCCTCCTGCTGTGCCAGCCAATCCTCAATGGTGGTACAAGCCCGAACTTCACTGTGTGTATCATTCCGGTGCTCCCGGACATGACGTGGAGAATTGTTTTCTTTTGAAGACCAAGGTGCAAGACCTTGTGAGGAGCGGGATACTATTCTTTGAGGATGTAGGCCCAAATGTGAAGAAGAACCCATTGCCCGAGCATGGGAAGTCAACTGTTAATATGGTTCAGGGGTGCCCTGGCAAATACAAAGTCCTTTATGTGAATGACATAAGGAAATCCTTGGTAGAGATGCATAAGTTGTTGTGTGAACACAATCATTATGAGCATGATCATGATAGGTGCCAGGTGTGCACTATCAATGAAAGAGGATGTCGTTAAGTCAGAAAGGACATCCAAGAGATGATAGACCAAGGGATGATTGAGATACTTCAGAATCGTAATGAGGACGAAGTTGATGTTATTACTCCAGTATTCAATATTCCTGATCCTATTGTTATCAAGTATGATGACAGCAAGAAGAAGATGTTGCCAACTCTTGTGATCAAGCCAGCGGGCCCTGTCCTGTATGTATCAAATAAAGCGGTCCCGTACTGTTATAATGCAGTTATGCTGGAGGATGGGAAGGAGGTGTCGTTGACCTCAACCTCTGTGGTAAGCATTTTCGACGTTAGTGGAGTGACCCGTAGTGGTCGTGTTTTCTCGGCTCATCCGAAATCCCATGAAGATGTCGTGAAGGGGGGCATTGTCAGTCCTGCTGGTCCTATGGGGACTTCTTCTTTGAATCATTCTACTCCTGTTGTGATGGGTGTTGACCATGTTGTTGATAAATCTGTTAAAGCTCCTATCCTGGTTGGCTAGTCTGGCATGTTAAAAAAGGATGGTGATGAGATGTTGAGGCTCATCAAGAGGAGTGAGTATAATGTTGTGGATCGGTTGCTTCAAACTCCATCAAAGATATCTGTCTTATCTTTGTTGATGAATTCAGAGCCACACCGTGAAGCGTTGCAAAGGTTGTTGGACGTGGCATGCGTGGACCACGATGTCACAATTGAGCAGTTTGACAGCATTGTTGCAAATATAACTGCCTGCAACAATTTGAGCTTCTGTGATGATGATCTTCCCGAGGAGGGAAAAGACCACAATTTGGCTTTACATATATCTATGAACTGTAAAGATGATGCCATGTCCAATGTGTTTGTGGACACAGGGTCATCACTCAATGTATTTCCAAAATCCACTCTTGCCAAACTTTCATATCAGGGACCTCCCATGAGGCAAAGTGGAATGGTAGTGAAGGCTTTTGATGGATCGTGCAAAACTGTGATCAGTGAATTAGACCTCCCGATCAAGATTGGACCTAGTGATTTCCAGATCACTTTCCAGGTCATGGATATACATCTGTCGTACAGCTGTTTGCTTGGTAGACCATGGACTCACGAGGCAGGCGCCGTGACATCCACCCTACACCAAAAGTTGAAGTTCGTCAAGAACAAGAAGTTGGTGGTGATAGGGGGAGAGAAGGCTCTCTTGGTCAGCCATTTATCTTCCTTTTCCTACATTGATGTTGAGGATGAGGTTGGAACTCCGTCCAAGCCTTGTCTATTGATGAGCCTTCAAGGAAAGGACTTTCTTCATTTGTCTCTTATAATGACGCGAAGTTGGCCATTGAGCATGGTGCAACTAATGGTTTGGGGAAAATGATCAGGTTGAAAGATAATAAGTCTCGGACTGGTATAGGGTTATCTTCTGGTGTTTCCAATGATCTTGGGCTGTTTTAGAGTGGAGGTTTCATCCACACCATTGAAGATCAGGAAGCTGTTGCCATCGTTGAAGAAGATGAAGAGGAAGACCTTGGCAACTTTGTCATACCTGGAGGAATCTACAATAATTGGGTCGCTGTTGATGTTCCAAGAGTTATCCATAAGTCAACGTAATGTGTTCATTTTGTTTAAAAACCTTTCTCCCATGCCAAAAGGAGAAGTGAAGACATTGTTGGCATAATTGATTAATACAATGATATTCATTTAATAATCGCATGTTAAATGTTTGTTTTCCAAATTATTTTTCATTTTTTGCTTTTCACATGAAATTGGTGATCACCATAAAACGCTAAAAAAAAGAAAATAAAATCAATTTTTCATCTGCATAATGATTTGCCTTGTTTGAAATCTGAAATCTCTTTTATACTCAAAATCATTATGCAGGTTAATCAAACCCATTGAACATAATGATCCAACACCATCTCCCAACTTTGAGTCCCCTGTATTTGAGGCAGAAGAAGATGACGTTGAAGATATTCTTGATGAGATTACCCGTCTGCTTGAGCACGAGGAGAAGATCATTCAGCCACATCTTGAGAATTTGGAAACAATCAACTTGGGGTCTGAAGATTGCATTCGTGAAGTGAAGATTGGGGCACTCCTTGAAGAGTCTGTTAAGAAGGGGTTGATTGAGTTGCTACGAGAATATGTCAACGTCTTTGCATGGTCGTATGAAGACATGCCTGGTCTAGATACTGATATCGTGCAACATTTCTTGCCATTGAAGCTTGAGTGTGTGCCTGTGAAGCAAAACCTCAGAAGAACTCATCCCGATATGGCAGTGAAGATTAAAGAAGAAGTGCAGAAGCAAATCGATGCGGGGTTTTTGGTGACTTCTACATATCCTCAATGGGTGGCCAATATCGTGCCCGTGCCTAAGAAAGATGGAAAAGTCTGAATGTGTGTGGATTAGCGTGACTTGAATAAAGCTAGTCCAAAAGATGATTTTCCTCTGCCACACATTGATATGTTGGTAGACAATACGGCTAAATTCAATGTCTTTTCATTTATGGACGGATTTTCCGATTATAATCAGATTAAAATGGCACCCGAGGATATGGAGAAGACAACATTCATCACACCTTAGGGAACATTCTGTTATCGAGTGATGCCCTTCGGTTTGAAGAACGTCGGAGCCACGTATCAACGTGCTATGACTACCTTGTTTCATGATATGATGCACAAAGAGACCGAGGTGTATGTTGATGATATGATTGCAAAGTCGAAAACGGAAGTTGAACATGTAGAACACTTGTTGAAGCTTTTCCAGCGTTTGAGGAAGTACAAACTCCGCTTGAATCCGAACAAGTGTACATTTGGAGTCCGTTCCGGCAAATTATTGGGCTTTCTTGTCAGCGAGAGAGGTATTGAGGTTGATCATGCCAAGGTCAAAGCAATACAGGAGATGCCTGCGCCCAAAACTGAGAAGCAAGTCTGAGGTTTTCTTGGCCGCTTGAATTACATTTCGAGATTTATATCCCACATGACTGCCACATGTGCGCCTATATTCAAGCTCCTCCGGAAAGATCAGTGTCATGATTGGACCGAGGATTGCCAAAAGGCCTTTGACAATATCAAAGAGTATATGTCCGAGCCTTCGATTATGTCCCCTCCTGTTGAAGGGAGACCATTGATTATGTACTTGACTGTGCTTGATGATTCCATGGGGTGTGTCCTAGGTCAGCAAGATGAATCAAGAAAGAAAGAATATGCGATATACTACTTGAGTAAGAAGTTCACTGACTGTGAGTCTCGGTACTCAATGCTTGAGAAGACATGTTATGCTTTGGCTTGGGCCGCTAAACGTTTACACCAGTATATGTTGAATCATACAACTTGGTTGATATCCAAAATGGATCCGATCAAGTATATCTTTGAGAAGCCTGCTTTGACTGGGAGAATTGCCCGTTGGCAGATGCTGTTATCTGAGTATGATATTGAGTATCGAGCTCAAAAAGCTATTAAAGGTAGTATCTTGGCTGACCATTTGGCGCATCAACCAATTGAAGATTATCAATATGTTCAATACGACTTCTCTGATGAGGAGATTCTGTATTTGAAAATGAAGGATTGTGATGAGCCTACGCTCAATGAAGGGCCAAAGCCTGGTTCCCGATGGGGTATGGTGTTTGATGGCGCTGTTAATCAGTATGGAAATGGTATTGGGGTAGTGATTATTACTCCTCAAGGCACACATTTTCCTTTTATAGCAAGGCTAACTTTCAAATGCACGAATAATATGATGGAATATGAGGCGTGTATTATGGGTTTGGAAGAATGTATTGATCTTAGGATCAAACATCTTGATGTTTATGGCGAGTCAGCCCTTGTTGTTAATCATATTAAGGGTGAATGGGAGACGAATCAGCCTGGCCTCATCCCATATAGAGATTATGCGAGGAGGATTTCAACTTTCTTTACTAAGGTTGACTTTCATCATATTCTCGAGATGAGAATCGGATGGCGGATGCTCTCGCTATGCTTGCTTCAATGATTGCTGTCAATTATTGGAATGAAGTCCCAAATATTACTATGATGCGCTTAGATAGATCAGCTCACGTGTTTGCAGTTGAAAAGGTGAAAGATGATAAGCTGTGGTATTATGATATCAAGTGTTTTCTTCAAAGTCAAACTTACCCGCCTAGGGCATCTGTTAAAGATAAGAAGACTTTGAGGAGATTATCTAGCAGTTTCTACCTTAATGGTGATGTGCTTTACAAGAGGAATTTTGACATGGTTCTGCTTAGGTGCATGGATAGACACGAAGCAAACATGTTGATGACTGAAGTCCATGAGGGTTCATTTGGTACTCATTCAAAGGGACATGCTATGGCGAAGAAGATGTTGAGAGCATGCTACTATTGGCTGACAATGGAGTTTGACTGTTGCAAATACGTGAAGAAATGCCACAAGTGTCAGATTTATGCGAATAAGATTCATGTTCCCCGGAAACTTCTGAATGTTATTTCCTCACCATGGCCTTTCTCCATGTGGGGAATTGACATGATTGGCATGATTGAACCTAAGGCGTCGAACGATCATCGTTTTATTCTCGTAGCCATTGATTAATTCACCAAGTGGGTTGAAGCGGCATCGTATGCAAATGTGACCAGGTAGGTGGTTGTGAAGTTAATCAAGAACCAACTCATATGCCGATATGGTGTGCCAGACAAGATCATTACTGATAATGGATCCAACTTGAATAATAAGATGATGAAAGAGCTGTGTAGCGAGTTCAAAATTGCACATCATAATTCTTCTCCCTATAGACCCAAGATGAATGGGGCTGTTGAAGCTGCTAACAAGAACATCAAGAATATTATTCAAAAGATGGTTATTACATACAAAGATTGGCATGAGATGCTGCCATTTGCTTTGCATGGCTATCGTACATCCGTCCGCACTTTAACAGGGGCAACCCCTTTCTCGCTTGTATACGGCATGGAGGTTGTGCTCCCCGTAGAGGTCGAGATCCCATCAATGAGAGTCTTGATGGAGGCCAAGTTGACTGAGGCTGAATGGGTTCAGAGTCGTTTTGACCAACTGAATTTGATTGAAGAGAAGAGATTAACTACCATGTGCCATGGTCAGTTGTATCAACAGAGGATGAAGAGAGCTTTTGATAAGAAGGTCAAGCCTCGTGTATTCTTGAAAGGTGACCTCGTACTCAAGAAAGTCTTATCTTTCGCGCCCGATTCCAGGGGCAAGTGGACTCCAAACTATGAAGGTTCATACGTGGTTAAGAGAGCCTTTTCAGGCAGTGCTTTGTTGCTTACAACTATGGATGGGGAGGATTTCACTCGTCCTGTGAATTCAGATGCAATCAAGAAATAATTCGCCTAAAAATAAAAACAGAATAACTCGCTAAGTTGAAAACCCAAAAGGGCGGCTTAGGCAAAAATGAGCGTCTCGGTGGATTGAAAACCCGAAAGGGCGGTCCAGGCAAAACTTAGAGACATGGAAAAAATATATATGTCCCGCTAGATTGAGTACCTCTCCTGGGGAAATCTAGGCAAAAAAAATTAGGGATTTGGCAAGTAACTGCATCCAGACAAGACTTTGTTCTACAACTGTCATCTGTCAAAGATTCTCGCTCAGTTATCATCAACCGAAGTTTCAAATACAGTGGATTCAGAGTTGGTGGAGAAATGGTCATTATGTTCAATGTAGCCCTTTTTCCATGTATATCACCAATTTCAAATTTGTAAAGATCCATGGAGTCTCGCCATTTGCGGACTACCATTCTTTTAAATAAATTTGAGCCTTTATCCAATTCTTTGCACTCTTATTTGTTTCTGTTTAACAAATGTTTTCATGTTTTTAATTGATGAATATCATTATTTTAAACAAATAAATTTTTCATAAATAAATTGTTTTAAACAAAATGAACATTCACAATGATTGAAAGGATAAGTGGAATGTCTTCAGTGCTTTCCCAAGGATAGTATGATCATCAAAAGGGTAAGACATTTGTTGATATTCTGGCATTTTATCCTCTTCATCAACTTTCAAGTTGTCTCCCCAGCAAGCGCAGGAAGAATGATACATCATCAGCTTCCCAGAGAATCTGATATGAGAAGTTCTCTTTGATGACAGTAGATTGATCTATCTGATTGGATTGTTTTCTCCTAGCGGAGTTGGTGGATGTTCATCCAACGCACTCCCGGATAGTTTGTTTGTGCATACATGCTTGTTTCCCCCGAGGAGTCTTAACAATCCATGATTGGTTGTATGGTTGATCTATGGATGATCCCTTTTGTTCCAATTCTTGCTTTGATCTTTTAGAGACGTGTATCCCTCTATATCAGGCCCTAGCATTTGGGTTTTATCAATTATATGGTTGTCATCCCTTATGTGAACTAACCTAAAATCCCTTATAGATTGATAAAATTTGATATTCTATCTACTCACGAGAAAGTTTGTCTTTCCCTAGCATGAGTAGAAGTCCCTAGCGGAGTAAGCATGTGTTCCCTGCAGAGCTATCTTTCCAGATAATTGTCTCCTCAGTAGGAAGTTGCCTAGAGAAATTGATGAAGGGCTTGTTTCCATTTTCATCCCTAGAATGTCGCTTGTTGCCGAAGGATTCATTTCTGATTTCCTCAGCCAGGGTAGTTCCATCGAGAACATTTGCAGCTTGTCCTCAGTAGGGTTGCCTGAGCCAAGTTTGATGTTGGTATCTTCTCTGGGTCTGAAGATTTCTTCTAGCATCGAGAGCTGGTGTTGAAGATGTTTATTTCCTTCCCCAGTGGAGCAAAATGTTATTTCTCCCCTTAGTAGAGTTTCCTCTCCAGCAGATAGAAGGGAGTGTTTTGATTGATGTGCATCTAGTTGGTGGTTGTTCCCCACAGAGTTTCATATCGTTCCTTGTTAAGCTTCCCCAATAGAGTGTCTTCTCTGGTGAATCTTATCGTTATTAACCACCTATCCCCGAGAGAATTGATGGAAACTCCCCGGCAGGTTCTTTTGCATCTTCCTTATATCAGGATTGTTTGCCGAGTGTCCATTTGTGATTCTTGGACTTGTTTGTGTCAGATATGTCTGTTTGTCATAATTAATCATACACAAATCATGCATATACATGCATAATCATAGCATTCAGATATTCATGATTGCATCCTTTTCCATATATCTTTGCTTGTTACCCGCTGCTATTGGTGAAATGTTCATCCCCAAGCAGATGTTTGAGTCTGATCTCTCCATATAGAGTCCGCACCATAGGCAGAAAGTGTCTATCTTTTTCTTCTTTCTTCCCCACTGAGTTATGTCCTCGTGGATGATTATTGTTTCAGTTTCCTCCCCAGTTGCATATCGGGACGGAATTACTCCCCTGAGTTATATCCTCATCGGGTTGAGTCTTGTTTGATTGTGTCTTTCTAGTTTGTTCCTGGATTGACTTTCCTTTCTTGTTATCCCCTGCAGTTCCCTGTGGTTTAGTTTCTCAATTTCTCAGTAACCAGTAATTGTTTATCCTTTCCCCAGCGGACCTTGTGGTTTTCTACCTAGTAACCGGTAGATGTAATCCCCTCTTTGTTGGTTATCTTTACCCAGTAACCGGTTTTGATATTCCTTCGTTTTTGAGTATACCACCCAGTAATCAGTGATATATCTCTTGGATAATTGCTTTTGTCAGGAAATTTATCCCTTGCGAGTCATCTTTCATTTACCCTTGTTTGGTAATGATTGTTTCTCCTTCTGATTGCTCATCATTATATACCCAGTAACTAGTATCCCGATGTCCTTTCTTTTCGGTCAATTTATCCTTCATTAACCCAGTAACCGGTTATGGATAATCTTTCATGCGAGTATGTTATCTACGTCACGACGGTAATAGATAATATATCTCATGCGCTCTTCAGTCGAAGTCTTTCTCCTTCCCCAATCGAGTAAGATTCATATTTCCTTGTGGAATCGAATGTCCACCCTGTAAGTCGAGTTTGCTTTTTCATCCCTCCTTTCGGATGATGAGTGTCTTGGATATGTTCCCAATTCACGCCTGGTTGGTCACCTATTATATACCCAGTAACCGGTATCCCTGGTGTTCCTTCCTTCTGCTCCCTATTATGACTTTTTGTCCCCTGTGGAGTCAGATTTTCCTGAGTTGAGATGTACCTTTTGGGTCCTCAGATGTTCGGATGATTGATATCTCTCACCCTTATACCGGTCTTAGATATTCTTTCTCCCTGAGTGTGTTATTCTCTCACCCAGTAACCGGTGTTTTGATAACATGTCTCACTTTGAGTTTATTACCCACTAACCGGTAATATCTTGTTGTTTCTTCCTCAGTTGAGTCCTTTGTGAACATCCCCGTCTGATTCCGGATTTCATCCGATGTATCCTTTGTGGATAGTTTTATTATATTGGTATATTCCCCAATACATGCATCTTTGCGTCAGCTCGAGTCTTTCCATCGATTTATTTTCGTGGAATCCCTTCGTATATCCCAACAAGTTTTCAAGTCGTGACCTGCTCACACATTTTTACCTTATTTCCCCCCAGAGTCTCTGTCTCCCTAGTGAGCGTGTTACTCCTATGGATTTTCAGTTTCTCCCGATTTCTTTTCCTTAGTGGAAATTATTCACCGTGAAGATTTTATTTTGCATGCATACATTTGCATCATGAGGTCTCTTAGGGACCAAAATTCGTCTCTTTGTTTTTATTTAAGCTCATTCTATCTCATCGAGACGAAGATTTTAACCTTTATATCTCCAGCTAGAACGACCTTAAATAGGGGCATCTGTAAGACCCTAATTTTGACCCTAAGATCCCTCATGGCATCATGTTGTTGCACAAGTGCATTGCCTCAAGGATCATAGCATGTTTGACTCCCTAACCCTAGGGTTGGGACTTGTTTGAGTGTTTTGAGACCACCAGGCATGCTTGTATTGTATATTATTTCTTTTCTTATTTGATTACTAACCAAAAGCACAAAAATATGTCATTAACTCTTTTTGTTTTGAAGCTCAAGTGATCATGTGCTCCACAATGCTCATAGGAGGCTCCTAAGCCCAATGAAATGGCTAGATGAAGATGAGAAAAAGCATGAGAGTGGTCCATAAAGTTCCTAATCATCATATATGCCTCCCAAGTATCTAAATTTTCCAATTTGATCAAGGTAACCCAAAGGGCTTGAGGTTTGTTTCCCAAGGAAACCCTAAATTCATTATGCTTTGACTGTGCCTTGCCCATGAAGCAATCTCAACCTCTGATCAAATTTCAATCAAGGGAAGTTCTTTCATTCATCATTTTATGCATATATGAGCCTATTTGAGGCCTTTAAATCATTTATTCATCAAGATTGGAAGTTTGGGCCTTGAAAAGTTGACCAGTCAAGTCATCTAACTAAACTGAGGTCCATGGAGATACAACTTTTGATGTGTTTGTCAAATGTAGATGACCAAAAGAAAAAAATTGTTCTTAAGAACCATATGAACAACTTTAATGTTCATCAAAAATCCATTTGAAACTTGGAAGATCATCATTCATTTCAAAACATTATAGGTCATTTTGACGGAAACCCTAATTTTGGGTCAACTTACCAAGGACATAACTTCCTTAATTTTTATGATTTTGAGGTGATACCAAATGAATTGGAAATCATGAGATGTCTAATTCAAATTTTATGTTTGACAAAATTTCATAATCCTAAAATAAATACATGTGATAATACAAAACATTATAGGTCATATTGGACCTAATTCATTGAATTTGAAAAAGTACCCAACTTCAAATGCCCATAACTTTATCATAGAAAATCCAAATAATTCAAACTTTGAGTCTAAATTTATCATATTGAAACTATCTACAACTTTTATGTTGGAGGGTTTCCCATTTGAATATTGCATCATGAAAACAGAGGGGTTTGATTAAGCTTGCTTTTGGGGGAAATTTTCAAAATGACTTAAACATGTTTTGTACTTGGATTTTCACATCCAGTTTCCATCAATTTCCAAATGCCAAATGAATTTTTTCCCAACATGACTTTGGTTCCTTACTTCAAGGGCTTTCCAACCATTACTCACATTACTCTTTTGGACTTACCATTGGTGAGTTTCGAAGACCTTTCCATTTATGTGCATTTTGGTATTTCATGATGAAACTTGAATGTGCAAGCTAGTTCCCTCCAAAATGCACACCCAAATCCTTTCCATGTGAACTCAGCAAGCTTTTGCATCCATCATTGGGCCTTCCACACGCCTATACAGGCCCATGCAATGCATTTTCAATTGGCCATGCACATGAAAGAAGCGTGGGATTCGGCTACCTTCAGCTATAAATAACCACTTCCTCTCATTCATTTAGCAACCTTTTGGAGATCTGAATTGCTGCAGCATTGAAACCATAGCCATACAAAAGGAATTGTTCAATTTTTGTTCTCACTTTCGAGCTTGAAATTCAGCATCATTAGCTGAGCTTCAAAGCCTAATTCCTTAGCCTTTCACTTCCCCTACATCCATAGATCAAAGAGGAGCAAAGAACTTGGAGGATTCGTGGCCTGAAGTGCTTCAACTCAGAGGTATAAATTCAAACTTTTTGGATTTAGAACTCTTAATTCAATGTAGCATTCTTGTGTTTGTGTGGTTTTCTGAAGTCCTCACACTTGAGGCAAGCCATTGGTGCTTTCAATTCATCATTTCATGAGCTTACAGTTTGAACACCATGATCTTCTTCTTCACGTTTCTCTCAATATAGGAAGAGTGAGGAAGATCCAATGGTACAGTGATGATCTACATCACACGAGCTTCATTTCCATGGCCTTGTTTTTAATTTTCAATAAAGTTCATTTTCATGCAACTGGTGGCCGGAATTAGTTGTCTGGCCGGAGAAGATGGTGGTTTCCACCACCATCACCATGTGTGTGCTCTTGTAGCCATTGGATCCAGTTGCCACGTTTTAATCCTGATCATTCATTGTGTTTACTTATTTTAATACACGTTATGGCGCGCTTGACTTGTACATACCGTGTTCCTTATGATCTGGACCATTCATCCTTGCCACGTCAATTAATGAGCTCCATCACGTGGTTGTGGTTTTTTCCATTTATTCTACTTTATTTTATTTTCAGTTAATTCATTTGATTTTCAAAAATTCATTAAAAATTCATTTGAAGTCATAAAAATGTGAGACCAACTCCAAAATATTTCTTGAAAAATCTAGTTTTATATTTTGATTTTTAATTATTTTTGTGACTTCATTTGATATTATTAATGGATTATTTGATTTTTTTAATAGTTTTAATTCATTTTAAAATACTTTCTGATTTTTGAAAAATCCAAAAATATTTTCCTAGCATCTATGGATCATGATAAGTCAATGAAAAATAGTCTTATCAATATCTTATTTGACTTGAGATTTATTTGAGATTTTAATTCATGTTGTGCTATTTTTAATTGTTTTTAAATACTTTCTGATTTCAAAAATTTGTGAGAAAATTACTCAAAGCTTGTTTGACTATGTTGAACCTATGAGAATTTAATGGGACTCTTTGAAGTTGATTTGAATTGAATTTGAGGTTTGACTTTATTTGTTTATTTTTTTATTTGCATTTTATTTTAATTCAAAAATACCAAAAAAATACCATTGACTATTTGACTTGTTATCTTCATTTCTCTTCTGTTTGGTGTTGGTTGATGTTGATTTGATTCACATTTGATCAATTGGATTTGATTATGGTCTTCTTTTTCCCTCCCTTTCATCTTCATCCCTTTCTTTCCATCAATGGCCAATGAGTTAAAGTCCTATGATTCGTCTTGACAAATGAGAGATTTAACCTTCTTTTATCCAAACCAAACTCAACTTGATCCATGATCAAGTGAGTTGTTTTGTTTCCAAGATAGGTTGCTTCTTGGTCAAGCAAAAAACTTAAAGTCAATACAAGGCCCTTCCCCATTTGTTTTGGCATGGCAAGTTTATGGAGCTTGGCTTACTAGTCATGATCTCTAACTTGTGTTCTTTACCTATATTTTTATTGACCGACCTCAGATAGGTGTGACTACTACATTAGTCCACTTACGATTGCTTAACATAGCACTACATTGTCTTATGACAAGCTAACATAACCTTACTAACTAATAAATTTAATTTGAGCATTTAATTTCTTGTCATTTAATTTTAATGCCATTTATTTCTTGCTCATTATTCATATTGATTTTCACTTTGCTCACTTGAGCACATATTTTATGTTTATGTCATTTTTCTTTTGCTCATTTGAGCCCATTATTGTATATATATTGATATCTTGTGTTTGCTTTGTGTTTGTTTTTTGTGAACCAAGTGCAAAAGGATAAAGGACTTAGAATTAGGACTTACCTATGCTTAAAGGAGTTCAAGAGAAACTAGGCCTCATGCCTTTAGAATGCAAAATTTGTTGAAGAGCAACTAGGCCTCATGCCTTTAGAATGCTAAACTCAAAGTTGATCTCAAAGGACTTCTCCATCAAACTTATTCTTTGTCCATTCCCTTTATTGTGTTGTGAACTTTTTGATGTTTACTCTTATGTGATAGGGATCCCACTATGAGATTGTGAAAAGAGGACCATTGTCATGAATAACCAAGTTAAGAGCCAAGCCAAATGGAGATCCTAGGAGCTTGAATTCAAAGTGTTTGATTGCTTGTTTTGTGTGCTAAGTCCAAAGGAAACGAGCATCTTGAGTCATCTATATGACTTCAAGAAAAGGAACTCCAAGGGTTTATCTTTCCCCTCTTATCTTTGTATGCTTTTAGGACTAACCCTTCTCTTCTTCTCCTCACTCTAACCAAGCCAAAAATCATTTTTTCAAAACTTTGACTTTGTTTCAAATTAGAAACCTAGGCCTTAAGCCTTTGACTTTTCAAAAACACTTTTCATAAACACTTATTGTGAATAAACTTTAATCCAACTTTGACCTCATTTTGTAAATAACTCTAACTTGTAAATATAACCCATTTCAAGTTGTTTTGTGGTTCCAATGGCCATTTTGTTAAAACCTTTTCAAAAACATTAGTCATAGGTTTGAGTTATCATAGTGGTTGATGTAAATCTCACTCTCTCCTTAGTGATTGGATTATAAGTCTTCCATGCTTATTATAGGGTTAACCCCTCACTAGTATGTTGAAGCCTTCCTCACATGGTGAATTGTTGGTTTAGGTTGAGTTTTCTCCCCTTGATAACAAAAGATCTTAAGGTTTTTGATCAAATAAACTCACCAATCTTTGAGATTTTTACCCCGAACTACGAGGTTTTGATCCTCCTTTATGATGGTACGTAGGCAATGGGTTCATCCATTCAAACAACAAAATTTGTAAATATAATTTATTCTCTTATCATCCCCCCAATATTTTGTTCAAATCTTTTCACAAATACCAACCTACAACACATATTTGCAAAAAGGGTTCCCTTAGAGTACTAAGGATGTTTTAGGTGCGTAAAATCTTCTCATTTCATAACCAACCCCCTTACCCAGATCTCTGACATTTTTATTAGTTTTTTATTTGAAAAAACTTCTTACTTGGCTTTTGTTCGCTTTTTAGCCTTTCCTTTGGACAAATAAAAGTGCGGTGGCGACTCGAATTGTATGTTGACTTTTGGTTTAGTTAATAAACCTAAAGGTAACGAAAACCCTGCTACACCGTGTACATTAATATGTACCCCACGATCCTTTGATAGAACCATATATTCGAGGATGCAGTTTTGGAAATCTCCTCAACATAGTTTACGATGTTGTACTTATTTCATATATATTTATAGTCATTGAGTCTCTCAGAATTAATTCTTTGCACATCTCTTAGAATAATCATCTTCAATAAAATGTATTTTACATACATAAATCAGGCATTTAACTAAATGTCAATGCAAGATTATTCAAATCAAGATGTTTGTGATTAGAATAAAGAAACTCATGTAAGCGTGATTTGAATCATGAATTTTTTTGAATTGAATCATGAAGAGCGGCCTTTGAGAGGCCCCTCCCGGAGATACCTTTGACGATGATGCTTGTTGCATCATGCAAGACTCTGTTTGTCATCTCCTGAGAGAAAGAAAAAAAAGGATGATAGGATCGGAGTGAAAGGTGTGACCTATGTTAGTTTTACTAGGAGGCCACTGTATTGTCTAAAAAGTACATGTGTGTGGGTGTTCCACTTGTAAGGGTAGGGAGACTCAGACGCCATAGTAGGTAGGTTACTAGTTGGGACTGTGAGAGCTAGCTCACTGCAGCGAGTATCCCTTTACGATGATTTGTGAGGCTATTTGAGGGACTAGCTTCCACGAGGTGAGAGCCCCTGTTGGTGGTCGGCGCTACTAGGTTGCAGGCGGGCGATTAGCTTTACAATGTTAAGGCTACTATGAGCGTGGAACTCTTTGCATAATAATAAGTGTGTATGACTTTTGAGTTTGTCAAATTTGAGGGATAACATATTTATAGGACTTCCCGATACCTAGGTTTTTCTTGGAAAAGGTCACCGCCCACCTAGTCAAAAGGTGGATAGTTCAATCCATATTCCCAAGGGAGACGTGGGTCAGTAATAACTATGACTTTCTCTTATTCAAAACACCTTATCCCACATTTTTTCACTCAAAGTCGAGGAAAACTTAAGAGAGAGGCGGTACCTCCCTTCGGGAACCTCATGTTGTTGCCTTTCCCTAGGGCGGTCCTAATTTGTTGCCCTAGGCAAGGTTATTTGAAAGTATAACACTACACAAAGTAAACGAAGTGTGGAAGTTGATCATGCTAAGAAAGAAGATGATATTACCATTGATAACATCATGAAGAGGATTATTGAGAGTGTTACCAAGCCTCTAGAGAAAATTGTAGCTAAAGACATGGTGGATGTTGATAAGGAAACCGAGTCTGACGAAGCACCTACTATTAAAGTTATGAAGAGTAAAGCTAGGTCTATGGCTGAAAGGGTGAAATAGAAGAAGAAAAAATTGTCCTCCCTAGAGAACATTGAAATTGTGAAGAAGAAAACTCTTCAAAGGACACCTGTGAGTAAGAAAAGAAAGGTTGAAGAGAAACCTATTGAGAATAATTCTCTAAAGAGAAAGCTTGTTCAGTCAAGTGACTCTGAGACAGATGCTGAAGCAGATGTCCAAGATATTGTGTCTACCATAAGGAGAAATACAATGGAAAATGGATTCTTGTGAATGTTACTGCTGTTACTCTTTATAATGTGTCATTCCATTCTGAAACAAGTATTTAGAAGTGGAAATATGTATCAAAGAAGAATGGCTTATGAGAGAGAGCTAGACACAAAAGCTCTTGATTGTAAAGAGATTGTGAACTTGATCAAAGTTGCTGGTTTGATGAAGATTGTAATTGATCTTGGCCCTTGGTATGAGAAGCTAGTCAAGGAGTTCATTATGGACATGTCACCTGATTTCAATGTTGTAGGAAGTCAAGAGTATAAGTAGGTTTATGTTAGAGGGAAGTGTGTGAAGTTTTCTCCCTTTATTATTAATGAGTATCTGGCAAGAAGCAAGTCAGCAAGGTCTGAAAAAGTTACCTCCATTTACAATATTTCAAAGGAAATAACTACTGGTGAAATGAAACAATGACCCAACAAAGTATTACTCTCTTGTGGAAAACTAAGTGTGAAGTTTGTTGTTCTGAATAAAATGGGTGCATCTAATTGGGCACCTACAAATTACAGTTGCAGTTTAACCACAACTTTGGCTAAACAGATCTTCCTAATATGAACCAAAGCAAAGCTGAACTTTGGAGAGTATGTGTTTGATCATACCATGAAGCATGTTGATACTTTTCCTGTGAAGCTACCTATAGCTTTTCCTTGCTTGATCCCTGGAATTATCTTGAAGCAACATCCTAAAATTTTGGATCCTCAAGACTCTCCACGCGAAAAGGTTGGGCCTCTGACCCTTGATAAGAAGTTTTTTATGGGGACACATATCCCAAAAATTATGGTAAAGCATCAAGGGAAAAGTTCTTCTCCAATTTCAAAAGCCACGAGAAAGGATGTCTTACTTGAGCTAATGGAAGTATCAAACAATCTGCAGGAGACAATTACTACAAGTACCACCCGGAAGAGGAATGTGAATGAATTGATGAAAATGATGACCAAGGAGAAGGAAGTTGAGGATGAAGAAAAGCTAATAGTGAAGAGGAAGAGAAATAAAATTCTTCTAGTGATGGAGAAGTTGACAACTTAGAATCCTTAAGTGAAGAAGAACAATCAAGCTCTAAAGATTGATGCCATCAAACTGAAGATGTTTTGAAGTTGCTTTTTTTTGCCTTTTGTTCTTAGGCTTATTTTTGTGGTTTTATAATAAATTTGACTTATGTTACTCTAGTTGGTACTCATTTGTGTTTATGGTTATGTTTCCACTAACAATGTATGAGTCGCTTTTTTGCACCTGGTTATTTGATACCTTATGATCTAGTTTTTCTTCTTTCAACATCTTTGCCAAGTTATGGGAAAAAAGGGAAGTAGGAGTATATGCCTAACTAACTGTGGTGTGTGTACTAACTTGAGTGTCTAATGTAATCATGCATGAATGCTTGTATGATCCTGTGGAATCTTGTGAACTTATGGTAATTCTTATGATGTTGTTCTTATGTGTGTTTGTGGAGTATTCTATGCTCACATGCTGGAGCATCTGGCCTTCAATTATGAGCATGTGTGAGCTAATATCTATGAGTGTGGGAACTATGATGATTGATGCAGTGGCAGTTATGAATGTTCTAACTAACTTGAGTGACTACTGGATTTGTTTGTGTGCAAGCATGACTGATTGTGTGCCTGACCATGGGCGCATTGAGATTATATAGCAACCATATTTTATAATTTCTGAGTTTATGTTACTTCTGCTACTGCAGTTTTCTCTGTGTGTTTTATTTGTGGTTTGCTTATGTTGCCCATCTTGTGTGTTATGCTTTGAATATTTTCTCATGCCCATCATGACAAATTTTGAGAAAGTTATTTTGCCAAAATTTGCTAAAGGGGGAAAATGTTGTTCATTTTAGATTGATTGCATTATGTAATACAACATGGAGTGTACAAGACATTTTGGTGAATAAAGGACACATGTAGGGCCATATGTTCTAGCATGTGTGCAACATCTAGCCTTTGTTAGCAAGCCATGATAGATGTTGTTCTGAGTGTATTTTTTTTATTGTAATTCAATCAAATTTTTTGCTATCTTTTAGCAATGCATTAATTAGATTTGTTTGACAGATTAAAAGGATAAAATAAAATCAATTAGAGATTTAAATTTGAATTTAAACAAATCAAATCTTTTGTTAGAGATTTTTTGAAAAATAAATCAAAATAGAATCCTCTATTATTCTTGATGAGATCAAATTTTATGCCCAGGGAAGAAAAGACCAGAGTTACATTGCTATTTAAAGAGACTTAAACCCAATGTTTAAAGTGTGTGCAAATATTGTAGATTTTATGTGTGAGGGTTTTTATTTGAGTCATTTGTTTGTGTTATTGCTTGTACACCATGTTATCCCCTACATTTGGATCATAAGGCATAATTGTTGGTTTGTTTAGTTTAGTTGTAGTTCAACATTCTTGATTATGATTATTGTAGTGCCCATCTGGATTATTGATTTGAGTCCTTATGTTTATTAATAATTTACAAATAATATCAACTTTAATAATACTTAAGATATAGAGCGTTCCAAGTTTCGGGTAAGAGTTGTTCGTCTAACTCCTGCAAGTTGTATGCCCCGTGAGGGAACTTCTGGAATATGTCATATGGAACCTCCCATTTGGGTTGTAGTTTTACCTATTGTGATGGAAAACCCACTTTCTTTAAGACCATATATCCTTCTTGCGTCTCCCTTGGCTTGACGTTGAAGTTGTATCTTCTAGTGGCTATATTCTTAGTGAAGAATTCTCCTACATGGGTGACCTCTCTCAATTCATCGATCAGGTTCGCTACACATTTCAATCCTGCCTTGTTTACCTCTTGATCAAACAGGGAGAGTTGCCACAAGGGCGGGTCAATCTCCATGGGCAACATGACGTCCTCTCCATACACCATGGAAAATGGATTTTCCTTTGTGGTAGAGTGAGGGGTGGTTTGATATGACCATACGATTTCATGAAATAGTTCTACCCATAAACCTTTGGAAACATCAAGCTTCTTCTTGAGTCCTTTCAAATTTACCTTGTTTGCAGATTTAGCTTTCCCATTGGTTTGTGGTTGTATAACAGATACAGACTTTGTTTGTACTACCAGATCTCGATTAAAGTCAATGACCATAAAACTAGCGAATTGGGTCCCGTTGTTAGAGACAATGGATCTTGGAAGCCTGAACGTGCATATAATTTTCTGTCATTAGAAACAGAAAACTCTTTCTGTTGTGATTTTGGAGACAACTTTTGCCTTTGTCCATTTTATGAAGTAATGTACTCTCAATATCAACAATTTTAGTTGGCCTAGTGCTAGGGGGAATGGACCTAAAATGTCCACCCTCACTAGTATAAAGGCTATGGTGCCATCATGGACTGAAAAAGCTCAATTGGGAATGATGAAGGTTGGCATGCCTTTGAAACTGATTACCCTTCTTGATGAAGGCAATGTTATCCTTCATTAGGGTATGCCAATAATATCCTTCCCTTAGAAACTTGTGCGCAATTGCTTTTTCGCCAATATGATTGATGCAGACACCCTTGTGTACTTTGGCAAGTACCATGGAGGTTTCATGCTTGCCCAGACACCATAGCATTGTAGACATTGTCCTAATTTTATAAAGCTTTCCCGAGATAAGGGTGTACTTAGTGGTCTACTTTCGTACTCTCCTTGCTTCCCTCTCGTCCAAATGGAGTTCGTCCACCTTCAAGAAGTGCAATATGGGCGACATTCAAATGGACTCAGGAACAACTCCTAGGGAATAAACCTGCTTCGATGTTGGGGAAAGAGAGAGTCTTTTGGATCATTGTTATTATAAACCATGTCGCCTTCGAGGTGATGAGTTTAGACAGAAGGTCTGCTCTAAATTTTTGTTCATGTGGAACATGCTCTATTTCAAAAGAAGTAAAGCGAGAGGATACATTTATTACCTTTTACAAATATCTTACCAGTTGGGATTCTTTTGTATGGTACTGTCTGAAGACCCAGGTTAGAAACAAATCGGGAGTCGCTATTGGCTTTCAGTCTAAAGTCTACCATTTCTAAGGCGAGAGCCATGTCATCAATGATAGCCTCGTATTCTTCCGGATTGTTGTTGGTCGTGAACTCAAACTTCAATGCTTGCTCGATGAGTATGTCTCTAGATCCTTTCAAGACTATTTTCATGTTGCTCCCCTTCATGTTTAAGGCACCATTAACTGATAGTGCCTACTATAAGGGCGTCTCGTCATCCATATGCGAGCTAAATTCTGCCACAAAATATGCATAGCTTGGGATTTCATGCTTCCTCTTGGGACATACTGGATATTACATGCTAAGAGTTACACCACTCAATACACCATCATTCCCTCCAAATCTAGCTTCTTTGGGGCCTGTCGAACATGATAGTTGGTTTTCACGAAGATTTTGTGACCCTGAAAAATGAGGTATTAGGTTCCTCGTTGCGAGGATGACAACTAACATTAGATTCTTGTGAATTTTAGTACCTATGAACACCCTTCTCACAAAATAGACAAGCCTTTATACCTTATCCGTCTCATGGACAGGTACTGAGTTCATCGCCTAATCTGTGACTGAAAGGTATATGAGTAGTGGTGATTCCTCTATCGGGTGATTGAGAATGCGAGGCGATGCGAGGAAGGATTTTACCTTCTACAATGCCTCCTTGAATTCTAATGTCGACTCTAATCTCTCTTTTTTCTTTAGGGTGACAAAGAAAATGAAAGCCTTGTCACCTATACATGAGAGGAAGCGAAATAGGGCAGCGAGGTAACTAGTGAGTTGTTGCATTTATTTGACGTTGGTGGGGCTTCTCATAAAGATGGCATCCTTACATTTATCCAGGTTGGCTTCAATGCCTCTTTTTGTCACCATGAACCTTAGAAACCTATCGGCTTGAACTCTGAAAGACCAGTAGAAGGGATTTAAGCACATATTATACTTCTTGACTTACTGCAGAACATCCTCTAAATCTTCAGCATGGTTGTACCCCTAGGTAGTATTTAATATAATATTTTCAACATAAATCTTTAGGTTCCGCATAATTTGGTCGCTGGTAGGTGGCGCCGATATTCTTGAGTTTGAAGGGCATGACATTGTAGTAGTAATTGTCGTGATTTGACATGAAGAAGGTTTTAGTGGTGTCCATGGGATCCATCTGAATGTGGTTATACCCCGAATAAGCATCCATGAAGCTCAATGTGTAATAGCCCGAGGACCCATCAATAAGGCGATCAATGTTTGATAGTGGATAGGCGTCCTTGGGACAGGCGTCGTTCAGGTTGGCGACGTCTGATAGTTTGCCTACTTCCTCATCAATGGTGGCCCTATTCTCCTCTCCAACTTTCTAATTCCTCTACACCATTGGTTTGGCAAAGGGATGGATGGTGAGATGATGGCTCACTACCTTAGTGTCTATCTCAGGTATATCATAGGGGCCCCAGACAAACAAGTTGACATTTTTAATGGGTTGGTCGACTAGCTCATGTTACTCTTCCTCGATAAGCAAAATACCTATCTTTGTCACCTGATGGGATGAATGGCTTATTAGGATCTCCCTTAAGTCCTTCGTGAGCATGAGTCTTTCAACATCCAAGCCTAATAATCGAGGTATAAATTTGGGACTTTAGGGAGGGGATCTAACAAGGGAGAGCTCTTCACTCTCTAACGCTATGCTATTTTGATAGCATTCTTGAGCGATCTGCTAGTCTCCATTGATCGTACCAACTTGCCCTTCAGGAATCGGGTACTTAAAGACCAAATACTATGTGGATATAACTGCTCTTAGTGGATTGATGGTGGGTCAATCTAAAATGATATTATAGGGCGACATGGCATCTACAATAAGGTAACTAATGTTAATTGCCTTGTCGATTTCTCCCTCACCACAAGTTACCTTTAGGGTCACGTGGCCCCTTACTTGTACCTGTTTTCCTGACAATCCTATTAATGAGCCACTGAATAGTTTGACATTGTTAGGATTGAGTTGAAGTTTTGAAAACCATCCCAAAATAGGATGTCCGTAGATCTCACAAGATCTATCAAGACTCATTTGATATCTTAGTTTCCATGTAGCACGATGATGACCAGGGGGCCATTATCATAAGGGTTGACTCTGTTTTCATCCCTTTTGGAAAAGGTGATGTTAACCCATGTTTCCCCTCGTCCGCACATGGGAAAACCAGGTGATATCACATTTATAACAAGCACATGCCTTGCGTATTTCTTTTGGGAGGAGTTGGAACTACCTCCACTTTCGAAACCCCAAATATGGTGTTTATGTTAGAGCACATAGCTTTATTGGACATCTTTAGAAGGAAGATGGAAGGAGTGAGAATGAAAGAGGTGTGACCCAGGTTAGTTTTATCGGAGCCACACGGTGGTCGTCACTGTACTGGTCAAAAAGTACAGGTGTGAATGGTATCCTTACAAGGATATGGGATACTCAAAGGCCTTAATAGGTCTATAATAATTTAGGGTGGTTGGGGCTTGTCCATGACGGCGAGAAACCTTGTATGGTGTTGTTACGGTGGTTTTATAGGACCTGCTCACGTCAGGTGAAAAGCTTTGTATATTAGTGTAGTACTTAGGGTATTATATGCAAGTTATGATATGTATGTCACCTGTTAGGAAGAAGTATTTATAGAGGATTTTGGGCCTATGGTTTCCTTGGGAAGGATCCCCGCTCACTCAGTCAATGGTGGGCCGTTGAATTTCTATTTCATGGGGAGACATGGACCATATACTAGCCCTAAGTTCTCTCTAGCCAAGTAACATATTTTCACATGTTTCCCAAATATGGACGCGTGGGTGGTACTTGGAGTGAGGAGACACTGAAGGTGAGAAAAATACATAAGAATGGGGGTTAAATTGTGTATGCCAAAAATTCATTTCACTTTTGAACCAGTAAGTTCAGATTCTGAACAATGTTCAGAGTTTGATATCAGAATTAATCACAACAACGGAAATAAAATATTCAGAAGTAAATGCTAGCAACATACAAAGATTATCTTGGTTGTAATCCTCAATTGAGAGTAGTCCAATCCCCTTGCCTCAACAAGAGCTTTTCACTATAACCAAACAAGTTACAAATTACTCAAGAACACTTGCAAGAGACTTCAATGCTCAATCAACCTAGAAATAAACTTATGCTCAAGCAACCTTGCAAGAGACTTCTGCTCAATCAACCTAGAAAGAGACTTCCTTTCTCAAGTCCTCAGACAAGAGACTTCCTTGCTCAAGCACGTAGTCAAGAGAATTCCTCTACTTTAAACAAATAGTTTAGTAGAAAAAGTAACCACTATACTTAGATACACAATCAGAAGTATAATAGTTGTGCAACAATCACAAAGGTTTTACTACCTCTTAATATTTCTAAGATAAACAAAGATAAGAAATCTTAAGATCTTAGGCAATAACAGTTATAAGAAATAACAACTCAGAGTTATGTGCAAGATATTTCAATGTGTTGGGATATTTTAGCCTTCCTTTTAATATTCAGAGGTAGAGAATGAGTGGCTGGAGGATTTGAACATAACGAGCAAACTTAGTGAAGAAGCATGCCAAGAGAGACGTTGGAGAGTGTATCTGTTTTGAAGCATTGTCCACTGAATAATGGTATTGTTCACAACATGTTTTTAAATACCAAGTACCAAAAGGTATAATATATTGATGATGTCACATCACCACTCCTTGAGCCTTGCAAAACGAAACCCTAGTCGACTATGTCCATAAATCTAGGGCTTTGATAAGACAAGTCTTATTTGGTACAGTGTATGAATCAGATGCTCTCCAAACCTTCATAATCTAAGATGTCATCAGAAGATGGGTCGTGAGACCAAAGTCTGAATCTTTAGAGTCTGATGCCTTCAAAGGCTGATGAACCAATTCAGATTCTGATCAATGAGAGTTAGATTAGTATTTCTTATCCATATATGCTTTCAATCAGGATTAATTATATGCTTATAATCCTACACACTTAAAGATATGTTAGCATACCCATTTGTTCTTTAAATACTTTGTTATCATCAAAACCTAAGAGATATGAACAATCTTGTTTCAATAATCTCTCCCTTTTTTATGATGACAAAAAAATGTATTTAAGAACAATGGTTGGTCAGTTTTAACTAACTTGACAACATCAGAGTCTGAGGTTTGTAAGCTCTCCTTTAGTATAATAGTCCATAGGTTGGATTTTGTAAGCTCCCCCTAAGTTTTATCCAAGTTAATTTAAACTTATTTTGATATAAAAATGCTCAGAAGAAAGTAATCTATAAATAATTGAATAGTTAGGGTTCAGGATTAATTAAAAGCATTTAAAAAATACTTTTAACCTTCTTAAATATAACCATAATTTTATCCCCCTTTTGTCATCAACAAAAAGTGAGTTCAAACAGGTCAGCAAAGAAGAGGACAAAATAACTAATAATACAAACAAGTACATGGAAAAATTTGATTATGATACAACACAATATGAACAACCTTTATACTTCCCAATACTGAGAATCAACTAAAATGGTTGAACTATTTCTACATTTCTCAAGGTGTCACACGTCTTTCAAGAGTCTCAATTGTCATAAGTCATCATTGTAGGTATTAAATGATTAGATTTTCCATCTATCCAATTGCAACGTACAAGACACTCAACTTCCTCTATTAAAGCACGCCATCAGAGACATACTTCTCATATTTTAATCCAACTCTTCTTCTCTTCTTAGCAGTATAAGTGTCATACCCCAAAATTCACTTTACCCTTCACAAAGTTCATCTAGGTCACTAACCTTAATCATATGCATATCATTGTGATCATTCATTTCATCTGCATAGCCATTGGTCCAATACAAGAGGACATGTATCATGGATTCCAAGCTTTGTGCTTGCACCTAGTGGAAACTAGGTTTTCTCTGAAACTAGAGGTGACTCAACAACTGAACCCTAATATGAGGGTGTCTCTTGAGGCTTGTGTATGTGCTTGACATTGAAGATTCAACTAAGGCTTCTTGGTGAAGCAAAACCCTAATTTGGGGGATCCTCACTTGACGATGGCTCCACAAACCCCAATTATGTCCCATGCCCTTGTGGATAGCCTCGTAACCCTAGTTTCATCTGACTCCTCCAACATCCACTATGCCTGGTGCATTGGTTGGTTTGAGATTCATCACATGGAATTTTGTTCTTATCCATTCATGTTGGTTCTTTGGTTTTGGTTTAATTAATTTCATTATCTCACATGTCCATCTTATGTTTTCTTATGACCTTTGGTTCTAGTTCAAGTCCATGGTCCCACAAATTTCATCTGACCATCTCCTCATGCTCATATCTTGCTCATGTCTTGTGTCATTCCATCTAGCCATTATTCACAAATTCAATTCATGTCATTGATGTTTGGTCCATGGGTCCTTGGTTAAGTCATATTCATTTTACTGTATCTTTAGCTTTGATTCTAAGCCCATGGTACTTTCAAATTCCTAGGTCCTTGGTCATTGATTCATGTTGCCTTGATACATTGATCTTTAGTCCATTGATTGACTTTGGTCTATTTTGATTCATAAGGGCATTTATTATTGATCCATCTACATGTCTTGGTCCATTTGGTTCATTTCTTATCATATTTATATCCTTATAATTCAGTTGATCAAAAGTATTTGATTCATGCATATGTCAATTTGGTTCCTTCAAAGATCATTCAAAAAGTCATGTCCATAGTTCATTACAATGTTCAAATTCGTCCATTCTAATTCATTACAATCCATGTTCAAGTTATTATTCAAATCCGTCCATTCAATTCAAACATCAAGTGCAAATCATGTCCACATAAATTTCATTCAAGGTGTCTTATTCCATTTGTCGCATCTCGAAAATTGAGAACACGACCTAGCAAAGCGCAATCGCACGCTCACAATGATGGACTGAATATAGTCGCCAATGAACTTTATTTATTCCTAAAAGTAAAGATGAAATATTGATAAAACCCTAGAAAATAACGACAATGATTATGGTTGTCGCAACCAATATCAGGGTTCGGGAGTCGGTTACGGAAGAGGAAGGCATTAGCATCCCTCACGTCTGTTGTACTCAACGAAAACCGTTTAGTTAGTTTTGAATTGGATGTTAGCTTATGTTAGTTCGGGATCTTCTACTTATTTAGGATAGAAAAAGAGAAAATAAAAATATTTTAGAATCTTATTAATGAGAAGGGACCTAGAAGATTTTCATTATTAGAGGGCAAAGAAGGGGAGAAAGGAACTAAACCTAAAAAGTAATTTTATTAATGAGCCTTACAAGATTTTGCAATCCTGCTGTCGTAACCTAAAAAAGGAACGCGAAAAAAACAACCGGGGAAAAAAACAATGACAGAAGATTCGCCACCGTGCTTTATTTATCCCAAAGGAGGGAAAGGAAACGCTCGAAGTAAACCTGGAAAAAGGAAAGGAAAAGACAAGGTCTCGCAACCAAATCTTGGGTTCGGGAGTCGGTTATGCGAAGGGAAGGTATTAGCACCCCTACGCATCCGTAGTACTCTACGGGATCCACTCTTGTTTTTCTTGTCTAAAGGGTGTGGGTTTATCTAATGTACTATTTACTAAAAGAGGGGTCAAAAGAAAATGACTCGCACGGATGTCGCATCCACTGCATACGTATCTCATCTGAATATGAGAATCAGAGTCTTCGTAGCTCAGCTGACCTATTTGTTTGTGTTTTTAGATGAACGACGTTACTATGCAATCTACCGGATGCTCGACCTTTGGAGACTTACTCGCCTGTAGTAGAAGGAGTTAACGTGTTCTTAGGAGAAGAAAAATCAATGAGTTTGTTTGTGTTTTAAGAATGCTCATGCAAAAAGGAAGTCCTAGACGAAGGAACTGTGCTACCTTAATTGACATACAAACGAGAGACTGTATGAAGCCTAGCAATCCTATGGGGAGACGATCACACTACACAAAAACATATAGCATAAAGTAAACACACCAACAAGGGGTTCAAACATACACGGGTAGGGCTTTAGTCAAGAGGGGTCATATCAACCTCGACAAACAAGCCATGGAAAGGTAATCAAATGGGCTCTTAACCACTGACATTGAACGTCAGGGTGAGCAGATCAAAGGGGTAATGAGGATAAGACCTCATAGCTCTTAACCCTGGACAGGGTGGGCTCATGACAAAAAGTGGGGATTCAGAAAGGTGGAACCCTCTCCACCGACTGACCGGACAAAAGATCTTGGGCTTTTGTTCTGAAGCATCGACACGTAGTGCGAGCATAAAGAACGACACACTGAATAACAGGGGATTGACTACTAATCCCTTTTATCCGTCAATTGCCTCTTCATGGAGGTCTTTAGCACTGGTGCCTCTTCTTAGAGGTCTTTGGGCACAAAAGTAAACGCACAAAAACATTGCCTCCTATCGAGGTCTTCCAGCTAAGAAAGCGGTAAAATGCGGGAAAGATAAAGGGGTCAAGAGATCTACCACACGGATAAAGATCCGAAGTAACAGCAACTAAAGAAATAAGAAACCCGTAGATCTCTCAGGCTAGCACCATCAAAGAAAATAGGTCAGCAAGGTAATCAGAATAAATCTCCCAAATGGTATCCCACAAATAAAGTGGAATACCAAGCAAGCTATCTCTTCCGGAGGCATGTGAGCCCTCACAAAAAACTCAACAAACAAGTTAGAATAACAAGACGAGGTGCAATCAAGAGTTACACAAAAGAAACATAACAACAACAGTGTCAGGTAGACAGTGCACGGATGCAATAGAAAACATGTCAGAACAAAACACAAAACAGATTGGAGAGCAAACAGAAAAAAAACAGCTACTGTCGCGATCGCTACTGCTTCGCTTAGCGAAGCTTCGCTACATGTTCGCCTAGCAAAGGTGCTAGCGAATGCCTGCGGGTTTTGGATTCTCCATTGATAACAGTACGATTTCAGAGACCCCAAACCCTATGGTATCCATCTCAGCAACGAAGTGATTAAACATTCAAGGCATTGTTCTACACATTCATACACATCTAAACCCACATGCAAAACCTAACTATACTCACTCTCCCGGATTCAACCATAATACCTCATGCTTCAGGAATTTCAGATTGAAAGCGTAAAGTAATGGGAATAAGGCAAACCTGATTGGAGAGATCGGTTGAAATTGAATTGCACCGTTGGGTTTGCAGAACAATCTTAGGGTTTGTGTGAGAAGTGTGTGAGTCAGAGTGAAAAGTCCCAGAGTCCGAGTGAATTTTTTTCTCTTCAGTGTCTGGAGGCTGCTCTGAATTAGTTAGAATCTCTCTAGGGTTTTGTTTCAATAAAATTTAGAATTTATAACCTGATTTTCGTGGCTTTGTGGGCTCAAATGAGAGAGGTCCAAGTCCAAGATTTTTCTGTTATATTTTTAAAACGCGTGGGCTTCGCCTAGCGAGCATGACAGTTCAGACTCTGGTGGCTCGCTAGGCGAACCATTCTGCTCGCCTAGCGAGCATGACAATTCAAGTCATCTTTTCCAAATTTGTAACCTGTGCGCTGGACCTTTGTTCCTTCAAGAGTAATATGTCGAATGATGAATAGGCCTCATTTGAACATGTTGGAAGTAACTCAAGTTTTTCCCTAGCCGTTTGACCTTCAGTAGACCAAAGTCGACCAGAGGTAATTCAGATGAACTTTGCTGAAATGCAATATGAAATTTTAAATGACCTAAAAATGAATGCATGAATGAGGGGGGCAAATTTGAGGTGCTACACCTGCTCCTACGTATCTCCGGGTGCAATAGAGAATTCAAGGCTTACGTAGTTCAGGGTGGAGAATGTTTGTTTGTTGGTTGATTTTAGCGAAATTTATCTTGTACTAATCGATACGAAACATTGCTTTACCCAAAATAGATGAGGAACAGACGTATACATCACATCAAATAGATTTACAAATCAACATTCAGAAAAATTTCACTTACCTCGACTCAATAATTATGGATGAAACATTGTTTTGCATCATCTTAAGACAAGATGTCTTTCATTTATGAAAAGATTTTGAAGATTAATCGCACGACGAAGAGAAAAAGAGTTTGGTTGGTTGAATATTTTTTAAGTGAAGGATGAATGCTCGATGAGAACGAGACCTAAGCCTCGGGATCAATCATTCGGGCTTCCACCGAAATGCTAGATTCCAACGATCCATTTTTATTCAAATTATTTAAGAAAATTGTTTGATGGACAACGAACACTTGATACTAATCAATTGTTCAAAGAGTTACGCCAGAATGCTTGATCCCAACGACCCTTATTTTGTCCAAGTTAATTTAAGTGTTTTTAAGAACGAAAGAAAAGAATGAACGGTTAACCCAAAACACATGGCTCGGGACCGATCATTCGAGGATTCTCACCGGAATGTTAGATTGCAACGGTCCTCTTCTTTCGTATTTGTTTTGAAAAAGATTTGATATTACGTTTGATTTATGAAAAGTCACTCGATGTGATTGAGGTTTGATTTACGAACGTATAAATGATATGAAAAATGGTTGAATTTTTTTAAAAAATATATTAAAATAAAAAAAAAGGAGTTTAATTTTGATTGATTTTATTATATAATAAACATCCATTAAAAACAAAGAATTAGTGGCTTATTCCTTAGTTTCTAGTGAAAGTGTAATGCATCATAGGATTAAAGTGATATTCCTACTAAAAATGCAATGTGTATTATAATGTAAATATATAACCACACCATACTTTATCATGTGAAAGTATAAACCAGAACGTTTCTCCACACATACATATTTACACACATATACTACTCAACATACTCATACAAATAATAATGAATAAATAATTAAATGGATGACAAAATTTCTTTGAACTTAATGTTTAAAAAAAACGTTTGAGTCTGAGTTCAAATTCTTGAACTATTATAAAATAAAATATTTGTTTTATCATGAAGTAAAGAATAATAAAATAAAAATGATAAATAATAAAATAGTAAAATAAAATAAAAGGATAGAAAATAATGCTCAAAGTAAAAACAATGTCTACCATTTATTTTGAATTTCCAAAGCAACGATGCTGAAAGTAGAACAATGTCTACCATTTATTTTAAATTTTCAAAGCAACCTATCATCTTTTGACACGTGGCATACCATAATAATAATAATAACAAAATTAAAATCTTCATTCTCTTCTTGGCTTCACCTGAGTAAGAAACTTAGACTCATAAAGCAGTAAAATGAAAATCTCCTTTCTTTTTCAGTAATAAAAAAACAGAGGATGTAAACTATGCTCTTTCTCAAAACAACATAATAAAAAACAAATATCCCCCTCTCAAATCCTAACTTAATCAATTTCAAAACAAAAACACAAATACATTATCACCTGTTGGTTTTTAGTTTAAAATATGCAACTCAGTAAACTATAATCGAAGAGTGAAAAGGGAACTAACGTCATTTGATCAGAAACGGCGAAAACGGGCGTCGGCAATGAGACTCGCGTATAATTCACGGATGGCACAGGTGAGTGGCAAGTAACAGCTTGGTATGTGTTATTACAACAGTGGTTTTGAAGTTGTGTCACTGGTAAAGTGGTTGTGTTGCGTTCGCTTATGGTGAGTCACGGTGGTGGTTGTGCGTGGAGTTGGCCGGCGACAAGAATGAGTATGTGAAGGTCTATGTGATGATGTTTTAAAGTTGCTCGTGAGGTTGGTTTTTTAGATGTTTTGATATTGTGAGTTTTCTATATGTTGGAGAAATTATTGCAGGAGGATTTGTATCGATGTTTATGTGTGGTTCAATTAGGAGAAAATGGATGAACAATGAAAAATGAAAAATGAAAGAGGGCGTCGCTTTATGGTTCTTGGTTTTTCTCCTCTCCCTCTAATCAATGGCCATGTGTATATATAGTGAGAAAATAGGGTTTTAAGAATTTTAAAAATACCAATATTACCCTTTTGGATAATTTCTAGATAAAAATCAACACTTCAAATTAATCAAAACAAAATCAAAATAAAATCACACTTAATCCTAATTACTTTTTATAAACACGTTGACAAAAAGACAAAAATAAACGGACTCACAATGAATAAAAATCGCGTGCAAAAGTACCCAAACAATTAAACTGAGTGCACTAAAATGATCAGCGCAAAATAAACTTCTCAGAAACATACATCGTTTGATCCAATTTTAAAATGGAAAACGCCCGGTTAAAACACTCAGACGGACCAAAATGTGACCAAAAAATTAGCCAAAAATAAATTGAGCACACCAGGTTAAACTACGTTAAACGTAGATTAATGAAACTGATGTTTGCAAACTTGATTTTGAAATTTTTCTCCCGTTGTTTTAACATATTTGATAATTGATTCAGCCGATTTACTTGTAGATCCAAAAATTTATTCCGACTGACATTTTATGCATTATGCGGTATGAAATGCATTTTATGCTATGCAGATGATGCAAATGTCATTATGTATGTATGGATTTATAGAATGAGGGGAAAGATTGAGGTATGACACCATTCAAATGACCAATTCCATCATTACAATCCATCATACATTGTTCGTTACATGGAAAATTACAAAAAATAGCATTTTGACCAAATGTTAACTTTGGTCAACAGTTGACTTTTTGGTCAACTTTGACCAAAGTCAACCTAACCCCTTTCCATCCTAAAATCCTAAACCCCCAATTATAATTATGATCCTATCTTAAAAATTAACCATTAATCCTTTGGTTTGCTATGTGTACACGATTGCCTTAAAGTCCAATTGGATGACATGTTGCATTATTCAACTACCATGCCATAAACCATAATCCAAATGAAGTATATGCAGAACTATGTCCAAGACAATGAGCTTACACATGCTGCAAAACCAAGTTAGAGCATGCACACAAGACTATAAGCTATCAGCATGAGCAAGCAAGGCATAAGAACCATAAGCCAAAGTCGCACCCTGTTGCATAACCAACATGGTCTGATGCAGAATAAATTCAGAATATGAACCATATTACAAAACCTTGCTGCAACATAGAAATATGATCCACAAGCTAATGAACCTACTTGCAAACCTGTAGCATGCCTAAACACATTCTCTAGCATCCATCATAATGCCAAATCAGACCTACAACAGGTTCAAAACCATAGCAGTTAATACAAGCATCTTGCAATGCAATCAATAACATGTCACACTTACAACCAAGCCTTAAACCAATCCAAACACACTAGCCCGCAACATGAAGCTGAAGCTATCGGAAATATACCCGAACGTATCGCACACTCAAACATACAACATAGTCGCCATCGAACTTTATTTATTCCCGAAGGAAAGGGAAAACATCGATAAAACCCAGGGGAAAGAGATATGTTGGGTAAGGAAGTCGGTTATGCAAGGGGAAGGTATTAGCACCCCAAACATCCATGGTACTCTATGGGAACCATTTTGATTGTTCTCGCTCGAATGGGTGTTATCTAAAGATTACTCGTAAAAGAAAGGGAAAAGGAAAGATAAATAGATAAAGTGCTTGGTGAGGATTGGGGCCCTCATGCCTACGTATCCTCATAGTGCAATGAGGAATTCAGAGCTCCGTAGTTCAAAGAACTAGTGGTGAAAGATGAAAAGAAGTGTGATAACAGTATGGTCTAAACCAAAGGATAGTGTTTGAACTCCAAAAGGGGTGAAAACATGAACCCAAAAGTAACCAAGTATGAACCAACAAGTGAGGGCCTACAACACTATATTGGAACAAACGAAAAAGAACGAATTAATTGTTTGGTTTTATAGCACAAACAACTCTTAGTTCACAAGGAGATACAAGATGAATCTCAAAGGGATATTATATTTGGCTCCAAGATAACTGATATATCACATGGAGTGAATGAAGGTACTGTTAGAGAATAGCGATCCAAAATGCAACGGAAATTAAAAATTTCTCCTTTAGTGATCCTTATGAATGAGCATGATCAGTGATAGAATCGTAACCTCTTGTGTGTAATACCCCAAAATTTACCCTTCATTTTTCCTGGAAGCATGGGATTATGTTTTACACTTCATTAGCATCATATTAGATCATACTCATTGCATACTGCATTAGTGACATGGAGATCAGGTTTTGATCAATCACTCCTTAACAGAAGGAGCCCACACAAAGCAAGATTGAGAATTGGACTTCATTTTCTAAGTATACAAGTCTCAAGGGTCTCAGGGGGCTCTAAGTATCTTATTACGGTCCTCAGTTCATCACCAGACATGTGGTTGCCCGATTCATCAAGAAAGAAATCATTTGTCGTTATGGGATTCCCAAAAGAATCATTACTGATAATGGTTCTAATCTCAATAACAAAATGATGAAAGAGTTGTGCAAGAACTTCAACATTCAACATCACAACTCTTCCCTTTATCGTCCTAAGATGAACGGTGTTGTTGAGGCAGCAAATAAGAACATAAAGAAGATTGTGCAGAAGATGGTCGTTACGTACAGAGATTGGCATGAGATGCTACCCTTCGCCTTGCATGGGTACCATACTTCAGTACGTACATCGACTGGGGCAACCCCTTATTCCCTTGTGTATGGTACAGAAGCAGTCCTACCTGTTGAAGTGGAGATTCCTTCTCTAAGAGTCATGTTGGATGTCAAGTTAGACGAAGCTGAATGGATTCAGACAAGGTTCAATGAGTTGAGTCTTATCAAAGAGAAGCGAATGGCAGCCATTTGTCATGGGCAATTGTATCAAAGTCGGATGAAGAGAGCCTTTGATCAGAAAGTGCGTCCTCGATGCTTCCAAGTCGGAGATTTGGTGTTGAAAAGGATTCTTCCTCCTCAGACAGATCACAGGGCAAGTGGACTCCTAACTATGATGGACCGTATATTGTCACCAAGGTTTTTGATGGTGGAGCCTTAATGCTTGCAACAATGGATGGTGAAAACTTCACTTCCCCTATGAACTCAGACGCAGTTAAAAAATACTTCGCATAAAATAGACCCGCTGGACGATAAAAAGAATAGTCCAGGCAAAAAAAATGGGCATCCCGGCGAACCAAGAAAATGAAAAAGGTTCGGGCAAAAGTTAGGGATTAAAAAATGAAAATATTGTACACCCGGTAAGTTGAAAACCTGAAAAGGCAACTTAGGCAAAAATGGGTATCCCGGTGGATCGAAAACCCGAAAGGTCGATCCAAGCAAAAGTTAGGGATTAAGCGAATGGATGCGTTCTGAGTAGTTCTGAATATCATCTTGTGTCGATAACCGGAAACTTCCGAAGGATAGGAAACAGTCCAATCACCTTTTTCGGAAAGCTGATCATCTGGAGGATCTTGAAGACGAGCGAATCATAGCAGAATTGGAACCCGATAGAAATCCATTTCACATTGCCATTAGATTAATTTATGTTTTTATCTGTTGTGCAATTACCTCTTTCCAGGGATTGCTTCCTGATGTAAATACCTATTCAGAGGCCACTCAATCAATAAAATCATGTTATTCAGTACATCTCTGTGTTCATTTTCATTTTACTGTTTTGTTTGCAAAAATGATGTTCAAATTTTTGATAAACTTTGCATCATGAAACATAAGAGCTTTACAGGTACATGCTTAATAAACATTGAAAATTGCTGTAAATTTTAAGTGCTTTGGATCGTCTATTCAGAACAGGTACACTCGGGGCATTTCCTTAAGGTCCCTATAATATGATCGCGGATGTTTTTCCTCAACAAATGGAATTTGGTATCTTATCCCTGCAGAGCTGGTCCGAGCGTTGGATTCTTCAATCCCCAGCAGGCTCTCACTGTTGTACTTCCCCAAGCATTTGTTTTAGACTACACACTCCCCAGTAGAGTCGACAGTGTCAGACTGTATATCCCCAGCGGAGTTGACAGTGCCAGACTGTATCTTCCCAGCAGAAGCGGCTGCTCCTCAGAGTTCGATGCCAGATCGATGATCTCAATGCTAGACCCATGGTCTCTTTCCTTGAAGCAGAATCTCGGTACCGTATTGGTGTTTTCTTCCCCTGCTGAGTCGTCTCTCTCGCAGATTATGGTTGCCAGAACCACTGTCGCTTTCCTCAGCAGCAAGTTTTCAGTGTCATTCTCTCCCCAGTCAGAGCCTCGGTATTTTGTTATTTGCAAGAACACCGTGTGGCGGGTCATTTACCCACAGAGTTCTTTGTGTTGTGCATCTCCAACAGCCTTGCCAGGGTCCAGAAGATTGTGATCATTTCCCCAGCAGAATTCCTTGCCTCAGCTTGGCGTTCTCTCTAATCAAGCATTTCGCATCCCTGCATGTAGAATCATATTGCATTGCATCCTCCCAAATTGCGTAGCATTTCCATTTTCATGGAGCATTACGCCATTGAAAAGTTCAAACATACGCATGTAAAGCATAAGGCATTCTCGGTATCCCAATGATAAGCCAAAAGTTGTTTCCAGTACTCAGACTAAAGACTGTTCATGACTTATCTTTATTATTCCCAGCAGGGGTCGTTGGCTCACGCGCCGCCTCAATTATCATTTTCCCTATTTCTGCCGATGCTGGCAGGCATGGAAGTTTCCGATATTCAGACCGAAGTGGCATTCAGGCTAGTTTTCCGATGTTCAGATCGAAGAAGTTTTCGACATTCAGGTCGATGCAACTTGTGGCATTCAGGCCAAGTTTCTGGTATTCAGACCAAAGTGGCATTCAGGCCAGTTTTCCGATGTTCAGATCGAAGAAGTTTTCGATGTTCAGGTTGACACAACTTGTGACATTCAGGCCAGTTTCCGGTATTCAGACCGAAGTGGCATTCAGGCCAGTTTTCCAATGTTCAGATCGAAGAAGTTTCTGACATTCAGGTCGATGCAACTTGTGGCATTCAGGCCAGTTTTCTGGTATTCAGACCGAAGTGGCATTCAGGCCTGTTTTCCGATGTTTAGATTGAAGAAGTTTCCGACATTCAGGTCGATGCAACTTGTGGCATTCAGGCAAGTTTTCCGGTATTCAAACTGAAGTGGCACTCAGGCCAGTTTCCCGGTGTTCAGACTGATGTTTGATAATCTAATATCTTCCGATGTTCAGATCGAAGAAGTTTCCGACATTCAGGTCGATGCAACTTATGGCACTCAGGCCAGTTTCCCGGTGTTCAGACCGATGTTTGATAATCAAGTATCGTCTGATGCTCAGATCGAAGTCATTTCCAGTATTCAGATTGATGAGCGGCATTCAGGCCATGGTTATTTCTGTGTTACCATTTATTTTGGTATTCAGGCTAACATTCCTTGTTTCGATGTTCAGACCGACTCTCACCGTACCACACGGATTCTTTTTCAAGACCACCTCTTGGCCGATCCTGACAAGCATTGTTACTTCCTTTTTTCACTTCAGTGTAAATTTTTGGGCTTTTATCGTATTCAATCACTTGATACCTCGAAAGTGTGAAAGTCGTTGCTATCTTCCTTTCGGGTTTCCAGTTGATTGAATAGGGGCAGCTGTAATACCCCAAAATTTACCCTACATTTTTCCTGGAAGCATGAGATTATGTTTTACACTTCATTAGCATCATATTAGGTCATACTCATTGCATACTGCATTAGTGACATGAAGATCAGGTTTTGATCGATCACTCCTTAACAGAAGGAGCCCACACAAAGCAAGATTGAGAATTGGACTTCATTTTCTAAGTATACAAGTCTCAAGGATCTCAGGGGGCTCTAAGTATCTTATTATGGTCCTTAGTTCATCAGTGAAGGATTCAAAGCTATCAGAGTGTTCATCTGGATTTAATCACACATTAGGGTTTCATGGCTACCTGCAACAAGCAATGTTTGGTTGGAAGTAGAGGAGCTCATCCATGTCATGATTAAAGAGGCATCTTGGCCTAGGAAGATTCACAATTATCTCAGAAATATCCATTGGCAATCAGTGCAATCAGTTCCTGATCATTTTTCCCTAAAACTAGGGTTTGGTATAAAATCAGTTTATTTCTGATTCTTTGGGAGAAACTCTTTTCCATGGCCCTCCATATGTCCACAAGGGTCTACATACAAAAAATCAGCTCTTTATTTGAGCTAGAAGTGCTTCAATTGATCAATGGAATCCAGAATCAGACAGTTTGGGAAAAGTCAACTGTGGGGCCAGAAAAGTCAACTCCTGACATTTTGAGAGTGGAATCTTAAAATGCATGCCTAGGGGATCCTACATGTGAAATCTGATCAAGGTTGGATCATGGATTCATCATTTAATCAGGAATTGGAAAAGTTACTTAATTTGGAAATGGTTGACTTTCCATTTAGGGCAAGTTTTCATGATCGTTGCACTCACTTTAAGCCCATTTTGCATCAAGATAAAAGCTCCATTTGAAAATTTCTCCAACATGAAAGTTGTTCCTCTTGTTCCAAGATTTCTATAGATATAAAGTTTGCTCCATTTGGATTAGAATTGAGAAAGTTATGCTTAGTCAAAGTGAGACATTTTTTTAGGACACTTAGAAATATTTCTAAGTCCAAAATCTTCAAAATTTGTCAAGACTTCTTGGCCAGTTTTCTTGCACTTCAAGGCATTATTTGAAAATACTTTCTTCACAACAATTGTACCTTGCCATGTCCTCTTTCACATCCTTTTGGAATCATCTCATTTGGATCCATGATTTGAGAGATACATTCATTTAAAGTGGGCACCATGACTTGATTTTCTAGGAAGATTTTGGGCCTAGCTGGCCCAATCAGATTTTCTAAGCATGCTGCACAAATCAGTCACGTTTTTTTACCTATTTTGGCCATGCATTGGACATTCATTCACTTATGTTTGGCCCAAAATAACAATATTTTACACCTCACTTCACACTTTTATTCTTATGGATAAATCACTTATTAAAAAGCCCATGAGAACACCTAATCCACCCTATTTAAGAAGCTGAAACCCTAACCCTAAAGGAGCATTGGAATTTCGTGGCAAGGAGGCAAAGCTTCATCACATATCAGATTTCATTCCACTTCTATTTTCCATTAGGTAATCATCTCTTCCATGGCCATGGTCAACCTGACCTTTTCTTGGAATTTTATTTCACATTTTCAATTTATTTTGGATTTATTTTTGACCTAGTTTGGTTGGTGGACTTTTAATTTGACTTCTGTTTTATTTTAATTAATTCACGTACCAATTTTCATTATTTTTAAAATCTTTTTGGGGATGATGATTTCCTGACACCACCTTATTTAGTTTAATTTTTCATAACTTTCTTGATTACTTTACTATTTATTCTTGATTTATTTCTAACCTAGTCTTATTAATTGACTTTTGGTTTGACCTATGTTTTGTTTTAATTAATTCACGTGCCAATTTTCATTATTTTTAAAATCTTTTGGGGGGATGATGATGTCCTGACCCTACCTTATTTAGTTTAATTTTTAATAATTTTCTTGATTAATTTGCTATTTATTTGTTATTTTTTAAGTTGACTTGAATTTTCAGTTGACTTCTTTATGATTGATGTTTGACTTAGGGATTGCTTATGGCAATTGAAGAGTTCTTTTGATCCTCCCTCGTTCATCTCATATGCCATGTATTAGAGGCCTTTTACCTTGATTTTATTTTGTCCTTACCTCATTTCCTGATTAAATTATTCAGTGGACCCTTCGTGTGCATATTTTCATCTGTTTGATTCATCTGTTATCTTTTATACTTGTTTCTCTCATTCATGCTTTCTATTGCTTGATTATTTAACATGTTCATACTCCCATGCATTGTTTAAATGCTCCATTATTTGATTCTTTGGTTTGATTATATATTGTTTACTTATCCGATCTGATTGATAACTGTTGCCTACTTGTATGATGTATGAGACATATATTCTTATTGTTTGTTTGCCATGAACAATCCCCATTCATAACAAATGTACCCCTCTCCCATAAAGTGTATAATATTTATTTCTTTATTTCTTTAGTCACCTGTTAATACAAGAATTAAAACGAACATCCGATAACCATTTCAAAATAAGATCAAAAGCTCGATCCAACGTCGAGTAATCATTTTCAAAACTTAACAGAACCAACACGCATTCATCCATCCTCTTGTAAGTCGATTGCCTCAGGCATCGCCATCTACCTGTAAGTCATTTGCCTCCGGCATCGCCATCTACCCTTATCCGTAACTCCTCTTTATGCTCCATCCGTCGATTCTTGTTCCGTTTAGGTAACACCCATTAGGTAGAACCCTTTGTATGATAACATAGGTAGAATTCCCCTATTCTTTGCATGCTAACATTAGGTAGATGTTCCCCTTTGTAAATCCTAACACATAGGTCCATATTGCATGACAACTCTAGAGCAGAGCTTCCCCACTTTTAGACCTTCCGTGCGTCTCCGATCTTGTGGCATGTCAGTCCGTTCTATTGCAAAGAGGTAACTTCCTAAGACTCGATTCAGCAAGCTGCGACACCTACTGCTAGGACGTTGAACACACTGCCCACCCTCCTTTAACACAGCTGGTGTCCTCTTTTGTAAGTCCATGTTCATATGGCAATCCTTAACCCCTAGTTAGCCGAACTACGTTTTGCTCTGATTCTCATTCCAGATGAGATACGTAGGCATAAGACGCGACGTCTTACCGAGCACACTTCTCTTTAACCCATAAGTAGCCGAGCTACAAAGACTCTGATTCTCATACTCAGATGAGATACGTAGGAAGTGGATGCGACATCCTTGCGAGTCATTTTCTTTTAACCTTCCTTTTAGTAAATAGTACTTTAGATATACCTACACCCTTTAGACTAGAACAACACTTATGAAAAGGGCTCCCTAGGAGTACCTAGGATGTTTTGGGTGCTTAAAACCTTCCCATTGCATAACCAACCCCCTTACCCAGATCTCTGACATTTTTACTAGTTTTTGATTCGATAAAACTTTTAGGTTTTTGTTCGCTTTCTAACCATTCCTTTGGATAAATAGAAGTGCGGTGGCGACTCGACTTGTATGGTTTACCTTGGATTTAGTCAATATCTCTAATGGTAATGAATACCCCGGTACAGAAAAGTGGCGACTCTGCTGGGGACTTATCATTTGCCTAGTGGGTTTTGCCTACTTTTCATATTTGTTGTATTGTATGGTATATTGCTTTGTGACATATTTTTGTGCAATTTGGGATTACTGTATTGTATGTAATGATTGAATTGTTTGAATATTAATTCCTTGTATGCTTGGTGATCTTCGTGAGATGAGTTCTATACCCGAACTCGAGTGCACTTAGGATAGGAGAATGGCATAGTCTTGTTGACTTGTGTGGAGTTATTCCTTAGCAAGTTGACTTGCAAGCCCATTCACTTGGTGGAGGTTATGTTGGGATCAATAATGTCACACGAGTAGTTGTGGTTAGTCATTACTCTTTCCAATATATGCCTTAGAAGTCAAGGACCTTAGTTTACCACGCCCATCTTGGCCTATTTTTAGGACGTAGTGCGAAGATCGTTCAAGTGTAAGATTTGATACGATTGTTACGCGATACTACACTCATAAGAGTCTCTCTTGAGAATATTTTTGGAATACGAGTAAAGGTTTATCCGATAATATCCGAAAGATGGGATGATGACTATGGGAACCTCTTGTAGAACATGATTGTCAGGTTTAACCATAGTACACTCCCTTTGGGTGGTTCTTAACCAAGACTCCATGCTCGCGACTCGCAACAAACCCTTGATTCGTGGTTGATCCGTTCTTGTGTATCCTTAATATCAATGGAACTTGGGTGTTGATAAGGTGTAAACCATAATCCACCAAAATGGATGATTGATATTAAGGATGACTTGATCCATCCCATGACCTTTGTGTGGTGTGATTTGCTTGATCCTTGAGTGTGATTGTTGCATCCATGCATTCATGCATTCATACACATCCATATCATCAACAATGAGAAAAATTTCAAGGAACTTAAGAGGTCTATTTGCAAATTTTCAGACATGGATAAGCAAAGAAGGAATACGAAGAAGTACAGTTTCAGACAACCCGACTTGAAAGAGTTAAGGAGTTTGACATCCTATGTATTAGATCCCTTGGAATTCAAGGCTCGTCATGGGAAGCTTTTGTCTATTCTGGCTACTTAAGTGGATGAAGGTCTAATGAGTGTGTTGGTGCAGTTCTATGATCCCTTGTACCGTTGCTTCACTTTTCCGGATTTCCAGCTTTTGCCCACGCTTGAGGAGTATGCCTATCTTGTGGGCATACCTATCCTAGACCAATTGCCATTCAGTGGCTTGGAGAGAGTTCCTTCTCCTCAAGAGATTGCTGATCTGTTGCGTATAGATGAATCTATTATTGGTGCTCATATGACTACCAAAGGTGGAATTCAAGGTCTCCCGTCTGATTTCCTCATTGATCAAGCTACTATGTTTGGGAAGGCCATGAGTGAGGACGCCTTTGAGGCCATATGTGTACTTCTCATCTATGGGCTAGTGTTATTCCCCAACATCGACAAGTTTGTGGATGTGAACGCCATTAGGATTTTCTCTACTTTTAATCTCGTTCCTACTCTGTTGGGTGACACTTATTTCTCTTTGCATATGAGGAATACAAAGGGCGGTGGTACCATTGTGTGTTGTTTGCCTCTGTTGTACATGTGGTTTATTTCGCACTTGCCTCAGACGCTCGCCTTCAAGGAGAACAAAGGATGTCTACGGTGGTCCACGAGACTTATGTCTCTCACTAATGATGATATCTTTTGGTACAACCGTGTATATGATGGTGTGCAGATTGTCGACTCTTGTGGTGAATTCTCCAATGTACCTCTTCTTGGTACATGCGGTGGAATTAACTACAACCCTATTTTGGCACGTCGTCAGCTTGGGTTCCCCCTAAAGGATAAACCCAATAACATTCTGTTAGAGGGTGTGTTCTTCCAGGAGGGTAAAGATCCCCCAAGGCTTGAAGGGAAGGATGGTCCGCGCTTGGCGCAAGATCCATAAGAAAGGAAGGAAGGAGCTAGGTCCGAAGAATTGTATCGCTTTGGAACCCTATACCGCTTGGGTTAGGAGGAGAGCTTCCAAGTACCTCATGCCTTATGAGTATCCAAGACCCACACCTTTGGTTGTGGCTGGGCCTTCAACCCTCCCTAGCCAAGGAGTAGAGGAGTTGAGAGACGAAGATCGTTCGCGTGCTTGGATCCGTGAACGAGAGGAGTTGCTTCAGCATATCAGAGAGAAGGATGCTTTGATAGAGTTCCTTGAGCACCAGGTTATTGATGATCCTGATGACGCATTGACTTCTCTACTTCCTCAGTCTTCCAAGTTTTGGAAGAGGAAGTATGATCGACTCGCCAAAGAGAAGGCAGATATGGAGGCAGCCTATGAGAGGGAGGTGAAGAGGCTTCGTGTAGCTTATCTTCCGGTCTCGAGGGCTTTGGACGATTGCTTCTAGGGATCCATAGGATGTTCATTTTCCTTCTCTCTTGTATTGTATTTGGTTACCAAGACTGTACTTCTTTGGCGTAAAAACATTTCCAAATATTAATTGACGTGATATTTCCGTATGTGATAAACGTTTAATATTTCCAAAATTTGCAAATAAGACTCTAAAGTTCCTCTGATATAAAAATTAAATCATAAGCATTGCATGCATCATGTTTATCTATTCCTAGGGGTTTATATCTTCTTCTTGATTCTAGTCGGGGTTTTCTTACACTGTTTATCTAATGTGAGACTGGAATCAAGGGGTAGAATACCCTTTGAAATTGATAAACATGTCATTGCATTTGCATATTCATTAGCATGTCTTGCATAACAGGTAACGCCGCAGTGTTCTCATCTTGTTTGATATTCCATTAGTAGGATAGCTGACTCAGGCATTCACCGATATGGTACCCGAAAGAATCAACGAAGAAGATGGGGATAGTGATTGCGACATTGACAACTGGGTGCGTCCGAGGGTCCCGGGTGAAGTTATCCGCAATTGGTCTTCTGAAGAGATTATCCAAGTCACTCTTCTTAAAGAGTAATTTTCTTTGTTTATTCATGCATATCCAAGTCTTACGTTCCGCCCAGGGCGTGATGACTCATTGTAGGGCTCATCTATGTGGATACCTTCATTTTTTTATCATAAATAAAGGATGTCTTTTTGCATTCAAATATTTTGTCCACTGTCTTTCTATTTTTGCAGTTTTCAAAAATCAAAAATAAAAAAAATACATTTGGCAATGTTTTGTTTAGTTTTCACTTCTTGTTCACACTCATAAGCACATACCATCACTTATGCAGATGCACGTCACCGGATCCTATTGATAACAGTTCTGCTATGGCTCGCTTCGACTTTAAAAATCCAATCTTTCAAGCTGAAGAAGAGGGTGATGAAGACTGTGAACTCCCTGAAGAACGTGCCAGGTTATTAAAACAGGAGGAAAGGGTCATTCAACCGCATCAAGAGTCTGTTGAAGTGATTAATCTCGGCACCGAGGACGCCAAGAGAGAAATCAAGATAGGGGTTGCTTTGGAAGATAATGTGAAGAAGGGGTTGATTGAATTGCTGCAAGAGTATGTTGACATCTTCGCTTGGTCTTATCATGACATGCCAGGGCTTGACACAGACATTGTGGTACACCGTTTGCCTCTCAAAGAGGATTGTCCTCCGGTCAAGCAGAAGCTTAGAAGAACAATACCAGAGATGGTTGTCAAGATAAAGGAAGAAGTGCAAAAATAGTTAGACGCAGGGTTCCTAGCAGTTACAAATTATCCGCCATGGGTTGCAAATATCGTTCCAGTACCTAAGAAGGATGGAAAGGTACGGATGTGTCTCGACTACCGGGATCTGAACAGAGCTAGTCCTAAAGATGATTTCCCATTACCTCACATCGATGTTTTGGTGGATAACACGGCTCAGTTCTCGGTATTCTCCTTCATGGATGGCTTTTCTGGCTATAATCAAATTAAGATGGCACCAAAAGACATGGAGAAGACAAATTTCATAACCCCATGGGGCACCTTCTGCTACAAGGTGATGCCGTTTGGTCTGAAAAATGCTGGGGCAACATATCAACGAGCTATGGTAACTCTTTTCCATAATATGATTCATCATGAAATCGAGGTTTATGTTGATGATATGATTGCCAAATCTCAGACGGAAGAAGAACATTTGGTGAATTTACAGAAACTGTTTGAGCGTTTGAGGAAATTCAAGTTGAGGCTTAATCCGAACAAGTGTACTTTCGGGGTGAGATCTGGAAAACTGTTGGATTTTATTGTTAGTGAAAAAGGGATTGAGGTGGATCCGGCCAAAGTGAAAGCGATACAAGAAATGCCTGAGCCAAGAACAGAAAAACAAGTATGTGGTTTCTTAGGAAGGTTGAACTACATTGCAAGGTTCATCTCTCACCTAACAGCCACGTGTGAGCCAATATTCAAATTGTTGAGAAAAGATCAGGCCATCAGGTGGAATGATGATTGCCAAAGGGCTTTCGAGAAGATAAAAGAGTATTTGCAGAATCCTCCAATCCTTATGCCTCCAGTCCCAGGGAGACCGCTGATTATGTATTTGACAGTACTTGATAATTCCATGGGTTGTGTTCTCGGTCAACACGACGAGACAGGTAGGAAAGAGCATGCCATCTACTACCTGAGTAAAAAATTCACAGATTGCGAGTCGAGATACTCAATGCTTGAGAAGACATGTTGTGCACTTGCATGGGCTGCTAAGCAATTGAGACAATACATGCTGACTCACACAACCTTACTGATCTCCAAAATGGATCCAGTCAAGTATATATTTGAGAAGCCAGCTCTCACCGGAAGGGTTGCTCGTTGGAAAATGGTATTGACAGAGTACGACATCCATTATACATCCCAGAAAGCTATCAAAGGGAGTATTCTGTCAGACTATCTTGCTCAGCAGCCGATTGATGATTATGAGCCGATGAAGTTTGATTTTCCGGATGAAAACATCATGTTCCTCAATATGAAATACTGTGAAGAGCCAGTTGTTGAGGAGGGACCTGATCCAGATGAAAAGTGGACTTTAATGTTTGACGGGGCCATCAATGCCAAAGGAAGTGGAATTGGTGTTGTCATTACCACTCCGAAAGGTGCCCACATGCCTTTCACCGCTCGTCTGACTTTTGAGTGCACCAATAATGAAGCTGAGTATGAAGCCTGTATCTTGGGTATCGAGCAAGCCATTGATTTAAGAATCAAGACTCTGGACATCTTCGAAGATTCAGCTCTAGTGATCAATCAAGTAAATGGTGATTGGAATACTCTCCAGCCTAATCTGGTCCCTTACAGAGACTACACGAGAAGACTGTTGACTTTCTTCACAACAGTAAGGTTGTATCATATACCTCGTGATGAGAACCAGATGGCAGATGCTCTTGCTACTCTGTCCTCCATGATCAAGGTGATTTGGTGGAACTATGCTCCCAGGATCGATGTTATGTGCCTTGATAGGGCCGCGTATATGTTTGCTGCTGAACTGGTAGTTGATGACAAGCCCTGGTACCATGACATCAAGTGCTTTCTGAAGAATCAAGAGTACCCTACAGGGGCATCCAACAATGATAGAAAGACTTTGAGAAGATTGGCAGGCAGTTTCTTCTTGAACAAAGACGATGTGTTGTATAAGAGGAACTTCGACATGGTTTTGCTCAGATGCGTGGATAGACACGAAGCAGACATGTTAATGCAGGAAGTTCATGAAGGCTCCTTCAGTACTCATGCTGGCGGACATGCAATGGCTAAGAAATTGTTAAGAGTGGGTTATTACTGGATGACCATGGAATCTGATTGTTTCAAATATGCTCGGAAGTGTCATAAATTCCAGATTTATGCTGATAAGGTGCATGTTCCGCCAAATCCTCTGAATGTGATGTCTTCGCCGTGGCCGTTTGCTATGTGGGGCATTGATATGATTGGAAAGATTGAGCCGACTGCTTCCAATGGGCATCGCTTCATCCTTGTTGCCATTGACTATTTCACCAAGTGGGTCGAAGCAGCGTCATTTGCGAAGGTCACCAGACATGTGGTTGCCCGATTCATCAAGAAAGAAATCATTTGTCGTTATGGGATTCCCGAAAGAATCATTACTGATAATGGTTCTAATCTCAATAACAAAATGATGAAAGAGTTGTGCAAGAACTTCAACATTCAACATCACAACTCTTCACTTTATCGTCCTAAGATGAACGGTGTTGTTGAGGCAGCAAATAAGAACATAAAGAAGATTGTACAGAAGATGGTCGTTACGTACAGAGATTGGCATGAGATGCTACCCTTCGCCTTGCATGGGTACCGTACTTCAATACGTACATCGATGGGGGCAACCCCTTATTCCCTTGTGTATGGTACGGAAGCAGTCCTACCTGTTGAAGTGGAGATTCCTTCTCTAAGAGTCATGTGTAATGTCAAGTTAGACGAAGCTGAATGGATTCAGACAAGGTTCAATGAGTTAAGTCTTATCAAAGAGAAGCGAATGGCAGCCATTTGTCATGGGCAATTGTATCAAAGTCGGATGAAGAGAGCCTTTGATCAGAAAGTGCATCCTCGATGCTTCCAAGTCGGAGATTTGGTGTTGAAAAGGATCCTTCCTCCTCAGACAGATCACAGGGGCAAGTGGACTCCTAACTATGATGGACCGTATATTGTCACCAAGATCTTTGATGGTGGAGCCTTAATGCTTGCAACTATGGATGGTGAAAACTTCACTTCCCCTGTGAACTCAGACGCAGTTAAAAAATACTTCGCATAAAATAGACCCGCTGGACGATAAAAATAATAGTCCAGGCAAAAAAAATGGGCATCCCGGGGAACCAATAAAATGAAAAAGGTTCGGGCAAAAGTTAGGGATTAAAAAATGAAAAGATTGTACACCCGGTAAGTTGAAAACCTGAAAAGGCAACTTAGGCAAAAATGGGTATCCCGGTGGATCGAAAACCCGAAAGGGCGATCCAAGCAAAAGTTAGGGATTAAGCGAATGGCTGTGTTCTGAGTAGTTCTGAATATCATCTCGTGTCGATAACCGGAAACTTCCGAAGGATAGGAAACAGTCCAATCACCTTTTTCGGAAAGCTGATCATCTGGAGGATCTTGAAGACGAGCGAATCATAGCAGAATTGGAACCCGATAGAAATCCATTTCACATTGCCATTAGATTAATTTCTGTTTTTATCTGTTGTGCAATTACCTCTTTCCATGGATTGCTTCCTGATGTAAATACCTATTCAGAGGCCACTCAATCAATAAAATCATGTTATTCAGTACATCTCTGTGTTCATTTTCATTTTACTGTTTTGTTTGCAAAAATGACGTCTGAATTTTTTATAAACATTGCATCATGAAACATAAGAGCTTTACAGGTACGTGCTTAATAAACATTGAAAATTCCTGTAAATTTTAAGTGCTTTGGATCGTCTATTCAGAACAGGTACACTCGGGGCATTTCCTTAAGGTCCCCATCACAGTGCATGCGTACTGCACAAACTTGGTCAAATGTTCATTAGGGTCGTTCGTAGGACTTCCAGCAAATTGATGTTTTTTGGGACATGAGTATACCAAGTTATAAGACATGTGACTTCACGCACAAGAGGGGGGTGAATTATGTGTTTCAGAAAAACTTTTTTGAATTAAAATCAGAGTTTGAAAATGTTTTAGAATTAAGCAGCGGAAAAGTAAAATTCAAAAAGTAAAAGTTAAGGAAAGAGAGAAGAACACCAGAAGTTATAGAGATTCAATCAAAGAAAAAGACCTACCCCCCCCCCCCCCCCCAAGAACTATTATTGTGAGTATCCATTAAACTTAAGAGCTTTTTGTAGGTTGAACTCTCGAACTCACTTATACAAGGAAAATGAAGTTTTTGGCTAACTTATAACCAAATATCAAATACGAAGAGAACTTGTGAGTCTTCCTTCTAAATAATGGATCGAGGCGATTAGTCTCCTTCCCACAAGAGATTTGGAGTGGTTAGTCTCCAGGCTTCAAACTAAGATTTCCTTTAGACCGGGAATGTTGAGCGATGGTCGATGGTTGTTATCGACTAGTCTCATTACAATTGGAATATAGGGTATTTTCCTCCGGGCATGCTTGGTGAACATTCACTCTTTGATCTGGCATGAGGAAATCCCGATTCATTTAGTGGAAATCTTGTAGTGCTTATGGGAGGCACCCCAAAACTAGATTGTTGGATTGACGCTCGACGTTAACTATGAACTTATGGTATACGATGTCATTAACTATGAGCTTATGGTGTCTTCTGTTGTCGCCTCGATAAATACCCCGTAGAGGTCATAAGTATGGGAAACATTAGATAGAATATGGACTGTGAATTCTCGACGTGACCTTTATGGACATAGCCTTCACACCCCAGAGCAACCCTAGATTTGAATCTCAGATCTATCCCTTCGCCACTTTGTGGAGTTTCCAAGAGGACCGAAGATCTGGATTTTGGAGAATCGCGACTTAGAAGATGATAAGTCGAATCAGTTGCGATATGTTTCAACGTTCACTTATGAGCGCCCCTCTATTTTGAGATCTAAGGAGGTTGTGAACAATAGAGTTGTAATGCGAACGAAAATTCGTGGAAAGCATATGAATCAGAGGTTGATTCGTCCTTGATTCGATTTTGTACCTTTTATGCAGTGGACATATAGTCTAATTGATCATCAATTTAGTTCGTTTGGCCATGCAAGAACGATAATATATAATTAAAGTATTTGATTTAATTCTAGAAATAATTTTCTATATAAGAAGATTTTAATTTTGTATAGTCGATGAAATTAATTTATTGGTTTAGTATATATTAATTTGATGTAAATGATTTATTTTTGTTTGTATTAGGCAAGTTCTTCATTATAATTATTGAAACTTTTTGAGTTATATTTTAAATATTAAACTAGCATTTTATTTATGTTTTTAAATATTTGTACATGAAAAATAAAAAATAATTAATATAATTATATTATTTTACGCATGAATATGTAAAGACAATAAAAGAATAAAATTGAATATATCAAGACATGAATCCAATCTCTAGTAATAAATGTGTACTTTTTAGAAATAGTAATTTAAAAATGTTAGTGTTAGAATTGATTTTTATTTGGGTTCATTAAGGAACTTAGATTAGATGCAGAAGTAAGAAGTAAGAGGTGCTGCAGGATTTGAAAAACATTCTTGCATTATTCAACGTTTAAATGACGTTGTTTTGAACAAATAAACAACAAGTTGATATGGCCGAGTTGGTCTAAGGCGCCAGATTAAGGTTCTGGTCCGAAAGGGCGTGGGTTCAAATCCCACTGTCAACAAATTGTTTTTTTAATTCGAATTTTTGCTTTATTGGTCTCTCAAGTCCTTCATTATTCCTCATCTGCTGCAACCTTCACCCTCCAATAAGCTAGAAACACTTAGAAATGAAACAGATAACAAAAATGTGGGTGTCATCGTCAACCATGCCTCACTCATCTTCTCTCCCCAAACATATTATTATTGCCATTATCACAACCTCCCAAAATTCACAACAAGATCTCCAAATTTCTATGTCATTTCAAACTTGAATAATGTAATAATCGAGCATTTCATTTTTATTTTATTTTATGATCATATATTTAATAAATCATCAAATAGTATACAATTAATTCTTTTAAATATTTTCCATCATATTTTCATTAATTAAATTCAAATATAAATTATATTCTTTTCTTTTATATTTATGATCATTTGTTTAATAAAACATCAAATAACTTTTTTTGGAACAGTATACAATTAAATCTTTTAAATATTTTCCATTATCATATTTTCATTAATTAAATTCAAGTTTAAATTATATTTTATTTTATTTTATATTTATGATAATTTGTTTAATAAAACATCAAATAATTTTTTTGGGGAAGAGTATACAATTATATAATTAAATCTTTTGAATATTTTTATTAAATAAATTCAAGTTTAACTTATATTCTTTGGTTTTATATTTATGATCATTTGTTTAATAAAATATCAAATGATTATTTTTTTGGAAGAGTATATAATTAAATCTTTTAAATATTTTCCATTATCATATTTCCATTAATTAAATTCAAGTTTAAATTAATGTTGATCCAGTTCGGTTATCTAGTCATAATCTGGATGCTATTGGTGGTGATGATCACAATGGTGAGCCATATAATTATGTTGATGATCAATAACTTTGAGATGAGGTAAATATTCAAACTAATGATGGTGAAGGGGAGAAAGATATGTCAAATGATGAGAATCTTGGTGAAACTCCAAAATATCTCAAGTTTAACTTAGGAGGTCTAACATGCATATACAACCTTCTACAAGGTATAATTCTGATGAGTATGTGACCTTGAGTGATGAGAGTGAACCCGAGTATTTTCAAGAGGCCATGGAAAGTGATAAAAATCAAAAGTGGATGGATGCAATGTATAGTGTGATGAAATCATTGTATGATAGTGACACTTATGATTTAGTGAAGCTTCCTAAAGGCAAAAGGGCTTTGGGAAATAGATGAATTTATAGAGTTAAATATGAGAGCAACTCTAAGTCTCCAAGATATAAATCCAGATTAGTGGTGAAGGGTTCCCGTCAAAGAAAGAGTGTTGAATTTAATGATATTTTCTCACTTGTTGTAAATATGTCATTAATTAGAATCGTGTTGAGTTTGGTTTCTACTCTTGATTTAGAGGTTGAGCAAACGGATGTGAAAATAACTTTCCTTCATGGTGATTTAGAGGAAGAGATCTACATGAAGCAAACCGATGGTTTTCAAGTTAAAGGTAAAGAAGATCATGTGTGTAGATTGAAAAAGAGTTTATATGGGTTGAAGCAGACTCACAACACTCATCATTTGCAACACTCCATCTTTACCACACTAAACCTCTGCAACACTCAACCTCTGCAGCATTATATCTCTATTGACTATGGGTGATGAACATCGAGGAACAATCAACAATATCTCGATATTTGTATGTTATTACATCTTCTTACTTATTACTTATTTATTTCGTATATATTTCTTATCTATATTTTTATTATATATTACTTCTTCTTATTTTATTTCTTACTTATGTTTTATTAGGATCCAAAACGATTTCGATGCCATGTGTAAGACCCTAATTTTGACCTTAAGATCCCTCATGGCATCATGTTGTTGCACAAGTGCATTGCCTCAAGGATCATAGCATGTTTGGCTCCCTAACCCTAGGGTTGGGACTTGTTTGAGTGTTTTGAGACCACCAGGCATGCTTGTATTGTATATTATTGCTTTTCTTATTTGATTACTAACCAAAAGCACAAAAATATGTCATTAACTCTTTTTGTTTTGAAGCTCAAGTGATCGTGTGCTCCACAATGCTCCTAGGAGGCTCCTAATCCCAATGAAATGGCTAGATGAAGATGAGAAAAAGCATGACAATGGTCCACAAAGTTTCTAATCATCATATATTCCTCCCAAGTATCTCAATTTGCCAATTTGATCAAGGTAACCCAAACGGCTTGAGGTTTGTTTCCCAAGGAAACCCTAAATTCACTATGCTTTGACTGTGCCTTGCCCATGAAGCAATCTCAACCTCTGATCAAATTTCAATTAAGGAAAGTTCTTTAATTAATCATTTTATGCACATATTAGCCTATTTGAGGCCTCTCAATCATTTATTCATCAAGATTGGAAGTTTGGGCCTTGAAAAGTTGACCAGTGAAGTCATCTGACTAAACTGAGGTCCATGGAGATACAATGTTTGATGTGTTTGTCAAATGGATATGACCCCAAGAACAAACATTTTCTTAAGAACCATATGAACAACATTCATGTTTATCAAAAATCCATTTGAAACTTGGAAGGTCATCATTCATTTCAAAACATTATAGGTCATTTTGACTGAAACCCTAATTTTGAGTCAACTTACCAAGGACATAACTTCCTTAATTTTTATGATTTTGAGGTCAGACCAAATGCATTGGAAATCCTGAGATGTCTAATTCAAATGTTATGTTGGACAAAATTTCATAATCCTAAAGTAAATACATGTGATAATACAAAACATTATAGGTCATATTGGACCTAATTCATTGAATTTGAAAAAGTACCCAACTTCAAATCCCTATAACTTTGTTATAGAAAATCCAAATGATGTAAAATTTGAGTCTAAATTGATCATCTTGAAAAGATATACAACTTTTATGTTGGAGGTGTTTCCATTTTAAGCTTGCATCATGAAAACAGAGGGGTTTGATTAAGCTTGCTTTTGGGGAAATTTGCCAAAATGACTTAAACATGTTTTGTACTTGGATTTTCACAGCCAGTTTTCATCAATTTTCAAATGTCAAATGAATTTTTTCCCAACATGACTTTTGTTCCTTACTTCAAGGGCTTTCCAACCATTACTCACATTACTCTTTTGGACTTACCATTTATGTGCATTTTGGTATTTCATGATGAAACTTGAATGTGCAAGCTAGTTCCCTCCAAAATGCTCGTCCAAATTTTTCCATGTGAACTCAAAAAGCTTTTGCATCCATCATTGGGCCTTCCACACGCCTGTACAGGCCCATACAATGCATTTTCAATTGGCCATGCACATGAAAGAAGCGTGGGATTCAGCTACCTTCAGCTATAAATAACCACTTCCTCTCATTCATTTAGCAACCTTTTGGAGATCTGAATTGCTGCAACATTGAAACCATAGCCATACAAAAGGAATTGTTCAATTTTTGTTCTCACTTTCGAGCTTGAAATTCAGCATCATTAGCTGAGCTTCAAAGCCTAATTCCTTAGCATTTCACTTCCCCTACATCCATAGATCAAAGAGGAGCAAAGAACTTGGAGGATTCGTGGCCTGAAGTGCTTCAATTCAGAGGTATACATTCAAACTTTTTGGATCTAGAACTCTCAATTCAATGTAGCATTCTTGTGTTTGTGTGGTTTTCTGAAGTCCTCACACTTGAGGCAAGCCATTGGTGCTTTCAATTCATCATTTCATGAGCTTACAGTTTGAACACCATGATTGTCTTCTTCACGTTTCTCTCAATATAGGAAGAGTGAGGAAGATCCAATGGTGCGGTGATGATCTCCATCACACGAGCTTCATTTCCATGGCTTTGTTTTTAATTTTCATTAAAGTTCATTTTCCTGTAACTGGTGGCCGGAATTAGTTGTCTGGCCGGAGAAGATGGTGGTTTCCACCACCATCACCATGTGTGCGCTCTTGTAGTCATTAGATCCAGTTGCCATGTTTTAATCCTGATCATTCATTGTGTTTACTTATTTTAATACACGTTGTGGCGCGCTTGACTTGTACATACCGTGTTCCTTATGATCTGGACCATTCATCCTTGCCACGTCAATTAATGAGCTCCATCACCTGGCTGTCATTTTTTCCATTTATTCTATTTTCTTTTATTTTCAATTAATTCATTTGATTTTCAAAAATTCATTAAAAATTCATTTGAAGTCATAAAAATCTGAGACCAACTCCAAAAAAAATTTGGAAAATCTAGTTTCATATTTTGATTTTTAATTATTTTTGTGACTTCATTTGATATTTTTAATGGATTATTTTATTTTTTTAATAGTTTTAATTCATTTTAAAATATTTTTTGACTTTTGAAAAATCCAAAAATATTTTCCTAGCATCTATGGATCATGATAAGTCAATGAAAAATAGTCTCATAAATTCCTTATTTGATTTGAGATATATTTGGGATTTTAATTCATGTTGTGCTATTTTTAATTGTTTTTAAATACTTTCTGATTTCAAAAATTTGTGAGAAAATTAGTCAAAGCTTGTTTGACTATGTTGAACCGATGAGAATTTAATTGGACTCTTTGAAGTTGATTTGAATTGAATTTGAGGTTTGACTTTATTTTTTTATTTTTTATTTGCATTTTATTTTAATTCAAAAATACCAAAAAAATACCATTGACTCTTTGACTTGTTATCTTCACTTCTCTTCTGTTTGGTGTTGGTTGATGTTGATTTGATTCACATTTGATCAATTGGATTTGATTATGGTCTTCTTTTTTCCTCCCTTTCATCTTCATCCCTTTCTTTCCATCAATGGCCAATGAGTTAAAGTCATATGGTTGGTCTTGACAAATGAGAGGTTTAACCTTCTTTGATCCAAACCAAACTCAACTAGATCCATGATCAAATAAGTTGTTTTGTGTCCAAGATAGGTTGCTTCTTGGTCAACCAAAAAACTTAAAGTCAATACAAGGCCCTTCCCCTTTTGTTTTGGCATGGCAAGTTTATGGAGCTTGGCTTACTAGTCATGATCTCTAACTTGTGTTCTTTGCCTATATTTTTATTGACCGGCCTCGTATAGGTGTGACTACTACATTAGTCCACTTACGATTGCTTAACATAGCGCTACATTGTCTTATGACAAGCTAACATAACCTTACTAACTACTAACTTTCATTTGAGCATTTAATTTCTTGTCATTTACTTTTAATGCCATTTATTTCTTGCTCATTATTCATATTAATTTTCACTTTGCTCACTTGAGCACATATTTTATGTTTATGTCATTTTTATTTTGCTCATTTGAGCCCATTATTGTATATATATTGTTGTCTTGTGTTTGCTTTGTGTTTGTTTTGTGTGAACCAAGTGCAAAAGGACAAAGGACTTAGAATTAGGACTTACCTATGCTTAAAGGAGTTCAAGAGAAACTAGGCCTCATGCCTTTAGAATGCAAAATTTATTGAAGAGCAATTAGGCCTCATGCCTTTAGAATGCTAAAACTCAAAGTTAATCTCAAAGGACTTCTCCATCAAACTTATTCTTTGTCCATTCCCTTTATTGTGTTGTGAACTTTTTGATGTTTGCTCTTGTGTGATAGGGATCACACTATGAGATTATGAAAAGAGGACCATTGTCATGAATAACCAAGTTAAGAGCCAAGCCAAATGGAGATCCTAGGAGCTTGAATTCAAAGTGTTTGATTGCTTGTTTTGTGTGCCAAGTCCAAAGGAAAAGAGCATCTTGAGTCATCTATATGACTTCAAGAAAAGGAACTCCAAGGGTTTATCTTTCCCCTCTTATCTTTGTATGCTTTTAGGACTAGCCCTTCTCTTCTTCTCCTCACTCTAACCAAGCCAAAAATCATTTTTTCAAAATGTTGACTTTGTTTCAAATTAGAAACCTAGGCTTTAAGCCTTTGACTTTTCAAAAGCTCTTTTCATAAACACTCATTGTGAATAAACTTTAATTCAACTTTGACCTTATTTTGTAAATAACTCTAACTTGTAAATATAACCCATTTCAAGTTGTTTTGTGGTTCCAATGGCCACTTTGTTAAAACCTTTTCAAAAACTTTAGTCATAGGTTTGAGTTATCATAGTGGTTGATGTAAATCTAACCTCCTCCTTAGTGATTGGATTATAAGTATTCCATGCTTATTATAGGGTTAACCCCTCACTAGTATGTTGAAGCCTTCCTCACATGGTGGATTGTTGGTTTAGGTTGAGTTTTTTCCCCTTGATAACAAAAGACCTTAAGGTTTTTGATCAAATAAATTCACCAATCTTTGAGATTTTTACCCCAAACTACGAGGTTTTGTTCCTCCTTTGTGATGGTACGTAGGCAATGGGTTCATCCATTCAAACAACAAAATTTGTAAATATAATTTATTCTCTTCTCATCCCCCCAATCTTTTCTTCAATTCTTTTCACAAATACCAACCTACAACACATATTTGCAAAAAGGGTTCCCTTAGAGTACTAAGGATGTTTTGGGTGCGTAAAACCTTCCCATTTCACAACCAACCCCCTTACCCAGATCTCTGACATTTTTATTAGTTTTTTATTTGAAAAAACTTCTTACTTGGCTTTTGTTCGCTTTTTAGCCTTTCCTTTGGATAAATAAAAGTACGGTGGCGACTCGAATTGTATGTTGACTTTTGGTTTAGTCAATAAATCTAAAGGTAACGAAAGCCCCGCTACAGAAAAGTGGCGACTCTGCTAGAGAAATGAGCCCCGTGGGTTTAGCCTACTTTTTGCTTGTATGTGTTGTATGTTTATATTTATTTGTGGCACATTTTTGTGCAAATTTGGGATGAATGTATTGTTTGTAATGTATGAATTGCTTGATATATTAATTGCTTGTATGCTTGGTGGTTTCTTATGAGATGAGTTCTATACCCAAACTCGAGTGCACTTATGATAGGAGAATGGCATAGTCTTGTTGACTTGTGTGGAGTTATTCCTTAGAAAGTTAACTTGTAAGTCCATTCGCTTGGTGGAGGTCTTGTTGGGATCAATAATGTCACACGAGTAGTCGTGGTTAGGCATTACTCTTTCCAATAGGATCCTTAGAAACCAAGGACCTTAGATACCTAGCCCATCTTGGCCTATTTTAGGACGTAGTGTGGAGATCGTTCAAGTGTAAGATTTGATACGATTGTTACGCGATACTACACTCATAAGAGTCTCTCTTGAGAATATTGTTGGAAGACGAGTAGTCGTTTCATCCGATAATATCCGAAAGATGGGATGATGACTATGGGAACCTTTTTAGAACATGATTGTTAGGTGTAACCATAGTACACTCCTGTTGGGTGGTTCTTAACCGAGACTCCATGCTCGTGACTTACAACAAACCCTTGATTCGCGGTCGATCCGTTCTCGTATATCCGCAATATCAATGGAACTTGGGTGTTGATAAGGTATAAACCATAATCCACCAAAATGGATGATTGATATTGATGATGACTTGAGCCATCCCGTGGCCTTTGTGTGGTGTGGCTTGCTTGATCCTTGAGTGTGTTTGTTGCATCCATGCATTCATGCATTTATTCGCATTCATGTCATCAACAATAAAGATTTTACAAGGAACTTAAGAGGTCTATTTTCAAATTTTCATACATGGATAAGTAAAGAAGGAATACGAAAAAGTACAGTTTCAGACAACCCGACTTGAAAGAGTTAAGGAGTTTGGCATCTTATGTATTAGAACCCTTAGAGTTCAAAACTCGCCATGGGAAGGTTCTGTCTATTCTTTCTACCAAGGTGGATGAAGGTCTAATGAGTGTGTTGGTGCAGTTCTACGATCCTCTGTATCGATGCTTCACTTTTCCGGATTTCCAGCTTTCGCCTACATTGGAGGAGTATGCCTATCATATGGGTATACCTATTCTTGATCAGTTGCCATTCAGTGGTTTAAAGAAGATTCCGTCTTCTCAAGAGATTGCTGACATGCTTCATGTGGATGTATCTGACATTGTTGCCAATATGACTACCAAAGGTGGAATTCAAGGTCTCCCTTCTGATTTTCGGATTGCCAAAGCTACTTTGTTTGGGAAAGCCATGAGTAAGGAAACTTTTGAAGCCATATTTGTACTCCTCGTCTATGGGCTAGTGTTATTTCTCAACATCGACAACTTCGTGGATGTGAACGCTATTAGGATTTTCTCTTCTCTTAATCCTGTTCCGACTCTGTTGGGTGACACTTATTTCTCTTTGCATATGAGGAATGCAAAGGGTGGTGGTGCCATTGTGTGTTGTCTGCCTCTGTTGTACAAGTGGTTTATTTCGCACTTGCCTCAGACGCTTGCCTTCAAGGAGAACAAGGGATGTCTACGGTGGTCCACGAGACTTATGTCTCTCACTAATGATGATATCTCTTGGTATAATCGTGTTTATGACGACGTTCAGATTATTGACTCTTGTGGTGAGTTCTCCAATGTACCTCTTCTTAGTACATGTGGTGGAATTAACTACAACCCTGCTTTAGCTCGTCGTCAGCTTGGGTTCCCCTTAAAGGATAAACCTAACAACATTTCGTTGGAAGGCTTGTTCTTTCAAGAGGGTAAAGATGTTGGTGTAAGCCCTAGAGGCCAATACTTTTGGTACTTGTATCGAATTATTTATTAACTAATAAAAAGGCTTTTTCTTTATTATGGTTGATTAATAAAGTCCCTGGAATAGATAGTCCGTTTAATGTATTAAGTGTGACTTAATCATGAGAGCACATTAAACATAAGGACACTATTCTTAAAGTATCTGTAGTCGAGCTTTAGTGTGAAGTGGGATAACATTAAAGCATTAAGACTATTATGTTTGTAGACTGATGATCACATCTCATGGATCATGGATAAAGAGTTATCAAGTCTTAAACATAGGTATGAATATTAGGAGTAATATTTATACCGGATTGACCCGCTATGAGAATATTATATAGAAAGTTATGCAAAGTGTCATAAGTTATTCTCATGGTGATAATAGTGTATACCACTCTTCGACCTGAAACCACTATGGATTCTAGATGTAGAGTCGAGTGCTTTATTGTTGATCCAACGTTGTCCGTAACTGGATAACCATAAAGACAGTTTGAAATTCTGGTGTAGTCAGAATTCAGATGTTATCCACCACGACATGACATCTGATCTAACATTGTAACTAATACAGCAAGATAGTTATTAACCACTGTACTAATATGCACAGGTTCACAGATGTCACGACATCTCATTCTATGTCACCCTTGAATGTATGAACCCCTGGTTCTGTGCTTCAGGAAGAAAGACTCAACAGAAGTCAAACCTAGCACTCACTTCAGTTGTTTTCTTCCATAGTTATCAGCATGATGTCTTACTGTTGTTTGTGGACATCATCTGTTACATTGTTCCAGTGTGTGTATCTTTTACTTGTATTTCCTGAATTAAAGGTTGAACATGTTAATCTAATTTCCACTTATTAGATTGCTAACAATTTGGCTATTTGTTAGGTTCATTAATTGTAGGTTAGTAGTTGGTTTCCTGGTTTTTCTCTAAGCTGTTGAATCCCTGAAGAATAGCCTGAGAAAAACACTGAACCAGAAAAACCAATCATCCTACACTTTAGCACCTGCTGTTGGGAATGAATGTCACAACATTCAGTTCGACATCCAGAACATAGTTGATTCTGTTATGTTCCTGGAATTGGACTGTGCTAAGTTTGCAGTACTGTAAAAGACTAACTAGTCTCTACTTCAGTATCAACTGTCAAAACATCCAGTTTGACAGTTTCACAATGATCCTTCAGCTAGGTCTGGTATCCTTGAAAAGAACAGACTTAAATAAATACTGAACTGAAATTAACCTGCTCATCATTCAGTATCTACTGTCCATGATGAATGTTACAACATTCTGATTGACATTCAAACAGAAGGTTATATGCCAAGTCTGTTATCATCTTGATAAGCTGACTGGAATACCTGCTGAGTTATGACAGTAATAAAAACACATGCAGAAGGAAAACAAACACAGGAAAGTGTTAACCCAGTTCAGTCCAACATGACCTGCATCTGGGGGCTACCAAGCCAGGAAGAAGATCCACTATTAGCAGTATTAATTCAGAGCTAAACTCACCCGTTTACAACTCTTCACTTAATCCCTACCCAATGCAATCTATACCTAGGAACTCCTAGATAGAAACCTCCAGTTTCCATTCCTATCACTACAAATACAATGTAATGTTCACACACCTTGAACTTGCTTCACAGCTTCATTCAAGAACAAAATCACTCTTGCCTACAGGCTTTGAGTTACAAAAACTCTCAGGATTTACCACTGAGATACACATGGTAACCTTCCCACAGATTGGGAGGTTTACCTTACACACACCCCTAAAAGTTCATTCTAAGAGGCTTACATAAACTAGGTTACAATCAGCTATTTATAACCTAATCACCCAACTGGATTTGGGCCTTCAGAAATCGCAGCAGACTTGTTCTTTGCTGTTACAACTTCAGCAGAAAAATTCTGCTACAAACAAGGTCTTCAATCCTAGAATCTCTCCATATATATCTCCATATTTTGAGCCTATATATCTTCTGATTGAGTCTTCAAGACCTCCACATGGGAGTTAGGATATTCACCAGATATCCTTGCTAATCCCAGAATATATACTGAATTAATTAATTCAGTTTTCTACACACGTGCGATGTCACAGACCTGATGTCGTGACATCGTACATGACATGTTGGTCCAGATGTTGAATTTCTTCAACCCAACATATTAAAACAACAGAGGTGATTACATTATTTGTTTTACTAAAATTACTGCCAATCCCAAGGTATTAACAATCTCCCCCTTTGGCAAATTTTAGCTAAAACAAGTAAGCCTCTGTCATTCTCTCCACCACCACAAACACCTATGTTGGTGTACATGAGGAAGTAGGGGAACAAGACACAGTTGTACCAGAGCCCTTCCCCTCAACAGGAGAGCTTCCTGAAGAGTATGTAATGCTGAGTACATAGACAATGTAACTCAGATCACAGGGCACAACTGTCTACTTAACTCAGATCACAAGACACAAGTGGTTAACCCAGTTGGTGGATTTTGTGCCTGATGCCAACTTCTGTTTGCTGCCACATCCACAGTTGGCTTGCTTCTGGTACATTCTCAACCCCAGGACTATATTTCTCTCCCCCTTTTTAGCTAAACATTTGTAAAGGCACCCTTCACAAAACTAGATCCAGGCGCAGCTTGCCCAAACCTTAACATACCCCATGATTCCGAGAATGGAGTGTTTTTCTTGTGAGAGGAAGAGGGCTATTGCATCCTTTAAATAGCCCAGCCCGTGCCTAGGAATTTCCGGTAGAAATAAATGCTTGGTCAAGATGCATTTATTTTTGCTGAGAAACAGTCAGAGAATCACCAACAAAATCTCATATTATCTTTGAATACCTTTTATAGCTCCTGACTGTTTCTTTTCCAAAACAGCCGTTCCAGTGCATGGAGACTATTCCATATATGCAGTCAGACACGTTGCACGCGATGTCTTAACATTTCACGCGGCTTTTTCCTGCATTCTGCTAGTATTCAACATTTTCCAAGGTTCCTGTCATACCTCCAGTAGAGACTTGACATCTGGCACTGATACAGTCAAATTCCCACACTTCAGCAGATGGTTACTCCCCCTGTACCATACAGCTGTAGCCATCTGGCTTATTCTGATTTACCAGAATTTGACACATCACCTTCATAATTCCTACTGACTTTAAGTTTTAGAAGGAATTAGCAGCATTGTCCAGGGCAATGTCATGACATTCGGTCAGACATTCTTCAGCTCACTCAGCCTTGACACAGCATCCTGATAGCTGACAAGGTGCCATACCTGGTTATCTGAGTACACATAGACCACAAGCTTGATGATTACTTGTAGCTTCAAGGCCAGAACTCCCCCTGTCATGGACACCCCACTCTCCTCTTGAAGATTGGAGATCACCCATGGGCATATCCAACATCCCAAAGTTGGACCTTCACATACTTCCTGATTCATAGAGAATTCAGACCACTTGATGAATGGAAAACACAAGACGCATCTTCATGTCTTCAAGAGCACACCCTCTGTTCAACCCTCTTAGCTGAACACATTCACACTCTGTGTCAATCTCTCTTCTAACTAGAACAGAAGACCACTTCACTGGATGTTCTAACATCAGTTGGGACATCCTTCACACCAGGACAAGGCACACCATCTGATAGTCTTCAGATACCACTGAGTCTTCGGGTTGATCAAGAAGAACCCAGACATTCATTGGGACACATACATTTTCATCCCATTACAAGAGATAATCTTCCATAGATAGCTCAGAACTCCTACCACAAGCTCCAAGGGATGAATAGAAAGCACCTCCTTTAGTCTTCAACTTACTACTTTTCTACTCAAGAGTAATTTGTCTCAGACTTTCCTCAAGAATAATCAGCTGCCATATGTTGATTATCTTGATTCTTCGAACTCACTTCTGAGGTAAACCAATTCCCACTGGTTGATTACCTCCTTCATGAATCCTCATATGAAAAGGTCAAATGCTGCTTTTTGACCTCCCCAAGTTTATCAGACTTCTCCCAAAGATATTCTGACCTTTCAAGTGAGACTAGACCTTAAAGCTTTTTGAAGTATCCAATCTACAACCCTGTAGACCTTTCTATCTCAAGTTGATGTGCCACTTCACCAACTAAGAGTCTGATGTTGAGCCAAATGTCACAACATTGTGGTTTGACATCTAGCTGTTGAATTCAGCTCCTTCTTCTGCCACTTGAAAGAACTTCCTCCCTTCACAGAACAAGAGTTCAATGTTCTCATAGACTTGATTGTGGAACCAAGTTTGAGTAAACAACCTCCATCCTGCAGGTTTGCAGTTAAGTCATCCAAGCTCACACCTTGATGAATCCCTGCTTCTTCTCCAAAGACATCAGACATTTTGATGTATGAGTCTTCAGAAGGAACAGTTAGAAACTATCCCTTCAGCTATGCCAAGGATTCCTCTTCCTAAAGCAAGGCTGTTTCCATGATGTCAAGACTGCTGCCACTTGTTCTTGACTTCACAGTATGCATAAGCTAATGCACTTCCTTACCTAGATCAGAAATAAACTGATCCAAGTAACCACCATCAAGACTATGATGTCTTCTTCTTCTTGTACATACCAAGGCTGAACATGTTTCTTGCCAGGAAACCTTTTCAGAGATCATATGCTTTTGCTGCCACCAAAGAGATAGATCATAAGCCAATGTACTATCCTTCCTGTGATTCTGCACAGGGTCTTGAAGAAGTGATGTTCCAACATCTTTAAGAACATCCGTTATCTTGAGCTCCAAGGATAATCAATTACACACTTGTACTTGGCACAAGTAGACATTGATCTTAAATCCTTTCCCAATTTTCCTTTCAGATATGTCCACCATAAGAATACTTTGAAAGTACTCTTCTTGTGTCAACATCTTCTGCTTGCAAGCACCTAGACAATTTTGAAAGTCTTCCCAGATTAAATTCACCCTTAGGAATGAGAGAGATGAATTCTTCCTTGCAAATGTGTCACACAACCACCAGAACCCATGTGACACAGGTTAACAGCTAACCAGACCCTAGGCTGACCAGACTTGAGGAGGTTAACCAAAACTCCCCCTCAACTTAACAATCATGGATACTCCACACCAATATCCATGCATTGTACACATATGTCTCAACATGACATACACTATCCCTACCAGTGGCAACTAACTCCTCCAATCAGACTCCAGCTGACCATAAGTACTAGTGAGACACACAATACCAGTCGATAGTAGTTATGCATTGCCAGGGCATACTACTTCAACCAACCTCTGAATCTTCATATTCTTACTCCTTGACAGAACTGCCACTTCTGCACGTGGTGTTTGAATAACATGATTCATGGTTCCAATCCTCGTAGATGATACAGCACTCAGGTTACCCCATTATTGACTGCTAACATCCAGGGGACTTGTCTTCCAACACAGCATAGTACTTCAGGGAACACCTATCCAACCCTGCTCAATCTACAGGAATATGCCAAACAGCAGGAGATTGCACACTGCCACATCTCAACCAGCTCAACTTCTAGAGATCAGACTTCTAAAGGTGACCTTCTTGAGCACACATACATTTGACCCTTCCCTTGTCAACTTAGCACACACAGATGTCTCCTCTTCCAGGTCAGGAGTAGGTTCCAAACAGAAGTATCCCTTTGTTTGATACCTAAAAACATCTGCTCTTCAACCAGTAGCTGCATACTTGTTGAACAACATGTTCTAACATCGCATAGAACATCAGTTCCACCTCCTTGGAACAAACCTTCCTTGAAGGTCTTCAAGGTCTTCATACACCCTACTCAAGTGAGTAAAAGAATCAGTGATTAAGTGATTCTTACCATCCTAAAGTGAGAACGTCATGATGAGTGGACTTGAGGGGACTCAAGTATCTTTGACATCTTCAGTAGATTATGATGAGATCTTGAATACAGCAGCCTTTCATCCACATGAGGGGAAACAACATCAGAGTTTGAGTTTTGCCAGGTATTATGCAGCGGAAATCATAATACAACTCAACCTATGAACACACACTTCACCAGATCAGCCTCCAAGACCATACCAAGTTTGAATGTGATTCAATACTGGCACAGCTGTCCCACACACAGGCCAATTGCCACCCTCCAGAGACAGGTACACACCATTCCTGTCATGAACAGTCCATCCACCTACTTCAAGGGACCATTCAGGGAAAGTACAGAACCTTTCACAGGTTCCAACATTAGTACTACCATAACTCCTTGCAAGATACCAGAAAGTATCACCCATGGATCTCATCCAGAGACAGAACAGGATGCCTGCTCTGATACCAATTGAAATTCTGGTGTAGTCAGAATTCAGATGTTATCCACCACGACATGACATCTGATCTAACATTGTAACTAATACAGCAAGATAGTTATTAACCACTGTACTAATATGCACAGGTTCACAGATGTCACGACATCTCATTCTATGTCACCCTTGAATGTATGAACCCCTGGTTCTGTGCTTCAGGAAGAAAGACTCAACAGAAGTCAAACCTAGCACTCACTTCAGTTGTTTTCTTCCATAGTTATCAGCATGATGTCTTACTGTTGTTTGTGGACATCATCTGTTACATTGTTCCAGTGTGTGTATCTTTTACTTGTATTTCCTGAATTAAAGGTTGAACATGTTAATCTAATTTCCACTTATTAGATTGCTAACAATTTGGCTATTTGTTAGGTTCATTAATTGTAGGTTAGTAGTTGGTTTCCTGGTTTTTCTCTAAGCTGTTGAATCCCTGAAGAATAGCCTGAGAAAAACACTGAACCAGAAAAACCAATCATCCTACACTTTAGCACCTGCTGTTGGGAATGAATGTCACAACATTCAGTTCGACATCCAGAACATAGTTGATTCTGTTATGTTCCTGGAATTGGACTGTGCTAAGTTTGCAGTACTGTAAAAGACTAACTAGTCTCTACTTCAGTATCAACTGTCAAAACATCCAGTTTGACAGTTTCACAATGATCCTTCAGCTAGGTCTGGTATCCTTGAAAAGAACAGACTTAAATAAATACTGAACTGAAATTAACCTGCTCATCATTCAGTATCTACTGTCCATGATGAATGTTACAACATTCTGATTGACATTCAAACAGAAGGTTATATGCCAAGTCTGTTATCATCTTGATAAGCTGACTGGAATACCTGCTGAGTTATGACAGTAATAAAAACACATGCAGAAGGAAAACAAACACAGGAAAGTGTTAACCCAGTTCAGTCCAACATGACCTACATCTGGGGGCTACCAAGCCAGGAAGAAGATCCACTATTAGCAGTATTAATTCAGAGCTAAACTCACCCGTTTACAACTCTTCACTTAATCCCTACCCAATGCAATCTATACCTAGGAACTCCTAGATAGAAACCTCCAGTTTCCATTCCTATCACTACAAATACAATGTAATGTTCACACACCTTGAACTTGCTTCACAGCTTCATTCAAGAACAAAATCACTCTTGCCTACAGGCTTTGAGTTACAAAAACTCTCAGGATTTACCACTGAGATACACATGGTAACCTTCCCACAGATTGGGAGGTTTACCTTACACACACCCCTAAAAATTCATTCTAAGAGGCTTACATAAACTAGGTTACAATCAGCTATTTATAACCTAATCACCCAACTGGATTTGGGCCTTCAGAAATCGCAGCAGACTTGTTCTTTGCTGTTACAACTTCAGCAGAAAAATTCTGCTACAAACAAGGTCTTCAATCCTAGAATCTCTCCATATATATCTCCATATTTTGAGCCTATATATCTTCTGATTGAGTCTTCAAGACCTCCACATGGGAGTTAGGATATTCACCAGATATCCTTGCTGATCCCAGAATATATACTGAATTAATTAATTCAGTTTTCTACACACGTGCGATGTCACAGACCTGATGTCGTGACATCGTACATGACATGTTGGTCCAGATGTTGAATTTCTTCAACCCAACATATTAAAACAACAGAGGTGATTACATTATTTGTTTTACTAAAATTACTGCCAATCCCAAGGTATTAACACAGTTGATGGGTACTCCACAAAGCATGCTGAGGGACATGAGTGTCCTAGATGGAATTTGCCCATCCTGCATAACAGGATAAATGTCTATGGGCCCAATATTGAACTGGACAAGGGTGACACGGTCTATACCTTGTGTTCAATATAGACATAAGGGCAAAAGGGTAATTATACACATAATTATTATCACAGGAGGTTTTGTCAGATCACATGACATTTTCGTGTCTTGGGTAGCAGTGATGTGTTGCTAGATACCGCTCACTGTTTATTATGTTAAATGCGTGATTTAATATAATTGCCAACGTCGCGAAAACCTACAGGATCACACACAAAGGACAGATTGATGAGAAATAGAGTAACTAAGGAACACCGTAAGGTACGGTGCATTTAAGTGGGAGACGAAATATGGTAAGGTACCAAATACTTAAGTGATTTTGGCATATTATGAGATATGGGCCAAAATACACTTAAGTGGGCTTTTTAGCTTGAAGCCTACACAAGTGGTTCTATAAATAGAACCCCTTGGGTAGAAGCATTGTCACTCCACAGAGACTCAACTCAAGTGAAGAGTTGGAATTTCGTTTCTCTCTCTCTCTCACTCAAAGCCTTCATTCGTACCAGCTAGCACTGAGATTGAAGGAATCCGTTCGTGTGGACTGAGTAGAGACGTTGTCATCGTTCAACGTTCGTGATCACTCCGTAGATTTGTATCAAAGGTTTTGATCATTATCAGAGATCTGCACCAAAGGTTTGAATCGCCACAAGAGGTAACGATTCTATCACTGATCATGCCCATTTGTAAGGATCACTAAATGGAGAAATTTTTATATTCCGCTGCGCCTTGGATGGCAATTCTCTTTCGGTGGTATCAGAGCCACTTACGAAACCATGAATTTAATAACTGTTTTTGTTCTGTATTAATATGATTAAAGACAGAATGAATCAATGATTAAATTAAGATCGATCAAGTCATATATATGATATATGTAATCTTGATGCAAAATACATTATATATGACATAGTGTTCTTGTTTCATTCATTCAAACACTCAATGATTGTTTTCCTTTGAGCGATCAATGGTCATTTGCTTCTTGATCCGACATTAGTATGGTGAAGCAATGACGTGTTGATCAATCATACTGAATCAACAATCGAGATGTGTTTGACGGTCTGAAATTGGTGCATCAGGGTTAGTGACGGCACAAGGGTTGTGTTGTCAGAGAGTTATGCGATTGGGGTTATGACTGCACAAGAGTTGTGCTTTCTAAAACACTTTTTGGAACAGTGTTAACCGGTTAACGCATATGGTTAACCGGTTAACGCAACACGAAATAAAAATTTTGAGTTTTTCAAATAGTGTTAACCAGTTAACACTTTTGGTTAACCGGTTAACGCAAGACGGAAAACAGTTTTCCAAGAGTTCTTCAAACAGTGTTAACCGGTTAACGCATATGGTTAACCGGTTAACGCAAGGTAGAAAAGAATTTTTGAACTGATTTCAAACAGTGTTAACCGGTTAACACATATGGTTAACCGGTTAACGCAAGGCAAAATTCACCCGTTCGGCTAACTCAGTGCTTTAAAAGTATCAAGTGTTGATGCGAAAAACGACGTCGATTTCAAATGAATTGTTCATTAAAATTTCGGCTTTGCGTAGAGTGATCGGTCGTCGAAATTTAATTTGGTTTTAATTAATTAAAGGAATTAATAATAATAATAAAGTGTTTATTATTGTCTTGTGGTGATCGGTTATGGCCTTAGTCTTCCTTTATTTTGTTTTGGGTTTTAAAATACGACCTGCGTGTCGTGCCTCTCTCTTAATCTCCCAAATGTAACTTCTTTTCTCATCTTACTCCCTCGTATGTAAAACGAGTTTCTTTTTGTAATGTAATGATATGAAGGAAGCAAAGAAGTTAGATCCAAAGGAGGACAACCTTGAAGATCTTGCTTGGAGAAGCTTATATCGTTGTTAGGTTAGCTTAGGTTCTCTCATTGGCTTGGGAGAACAATTGCGCTAGGGGCCATAACTGTTTCATTATGTATGTATGTATGTTGATGCATGAAATGTATGTTGATGCATGTGAGAGACGGTTTATATGATAAACAAGCCGGTGAGATCAGAAAAATTGCAATTCCCTCAAATTAAATATTAAGTTTATGCTTTCCAAGTTTTAACACTCATCAAGACTAGTAATGGATAATGTAGGTTTCGCCTACGCGAGGTGCATGATCTATATATTAGTAAGGTGCGATGGGATAATTGTAATATCCAACTATTAAAATAATGGGTCAAACTTAACTAAACAAATTATAATAAGATTATATATATGTTTAGAAGCAAGAGTTGGGAATGATCCATATGATGGATTGGAATAAGGAGTTATTCACCCAACTGAAATTTTCGAGAGTTGTATGAGATACAATTGGAAGGAGTTCCTACCTAAATAACCTAGTTTTGTGTAATCCGCCTACGCGGACTTAGAATGAAGTGAAATATGGATCTCGACCCACTAGAAAATCTTCCAACGGAATTTTCCGAATTAAATGATGAGGGTCATTTGTTTTGAATAAAATAGTGGGAGCATGTTTAATTAAAGGCATAATTAAATATGTCAATGATACTTATATTTTCATTAATCCTTATGTAGATAACCATGACAGTAAACACCTCTAACAACATCTTGCGATCAATCCTTGATAAGGAAAAATTGTTTGGGACAAATTTTCTGGATTGGCACCGAAACCTGAGGATTGTCCTCAAACATGATAAAAAGTTGTATGTCTTAGAGACACCTGTTCCTGAAGAGGAACCTCCTAGTTCTGCACCTAAGGCAGAAAGAGATGCTTATAAGAAGCATGTCGATGATGCCAATGAAACTGCTTGTCTCATGCTAGCTACCATGAACTCAGAATTGCAAAAGCAACATAAGAACATGTCAGTGCTCAATATGATCGAACACCTGAAGATGCTCTATCAAGAGCAAGCAAGGCATGAGAGGTTTGAAGTTTCAAAAGCCCTTTTTCAAGGCAAGTTAGCTGAGGGAGCCCCTGTAGGTCCCCATGTACTCAAGATGATTGGGTATGTGGAAAACCTTGAGAGATTGGGTTTTCCCCTCGAAAAGGAACTTGCGACTGATTTGATCTTGCAATCGTTGCCAGATAGTTTCAGTCAATTTGTCCTAAATTTCAATATGATTGATATGGACAAATCTCTTCCTGAACTGCTCGCCATGTTAAGAACTGCCGAGCAGAATCTGAAGTCAAAAGGGAAGTCCATTCTGATGATCGGAAATGGAAAGAGACAGAACAAAAGACCCACTAAGCAGGGTGATAAAGGGAAAGGCAAGGAAGTTGCCAAACCCAAACCCACCGTTGCTGCTTTAAAGCCTAGTGGAGGCATAGCAAAAGAAGGCACCTGCTTCCATTGCGATAAGATCGGACACTGGAAGAGGAACTGCCCAAAGTACTTGGAAGATAAGAAGAATGGAGTAGAGACTTCAACTTCAGGTATTTTTGTTATTAATTTATCTACTTCTGCATCATGGGTATTAGATACTGGATGCGGTTCTCACATTTATACAAATGTGCAGGGGCTGAAAAGAAGTAGAGATTTGGCAAAAGATGAAGTTGACCTACGAGTTGGCTATGGAGCAAAGGTTGCTGCTTCAGCCGTAGGGACTTATGTATTGACTTTACCTAGTGGTTTAATAATTCAGTTAGCGAACTGTTGTTATGTACCTGCAATTAGCATGAATATTAATTCCGTTTCTTGTTTGGAGAAGTTTGGTTTTTCATTTATAATAAAGAATAATTGTTGCTCAATTTATTTGAATGATATATTCTATGCTACTGCACAAATGAACAATGGACTATATGTCCTTGATCTGGAAATGCCTATTTATAACATTAATACTAAAAGGATGAAACCTAATGAGTTAAATCCAATTTACCTTTGGCATTGTCGATTAGGCCACATAAATGGGAAACGCATCTCCAAACTCCATAAAGATGGACTCTTGGAATCTTTTGATTATGAATCATATGAGACATGCAGATCTTGTTTAATTGGAAAGATGACAAAGTCTCCATTCACAGGAAAAGGTGAAAGAGCTAATGATCTTTTGGCACTCATACATACTGATGTATGTGGACCACTGAACATACCAGCCAGAGGAGGTTTTCAATACTTCATCACATTTATTGATGATTTCAGTAGATATGGTTATGTGTATTTAATGAAACACAAATCAGAATCCTTTGAAAAGTTCAAAGAATTCAAGAATGAAGTATAAAACCAACTAGGTAAGAATATTAAAACTCTTCGATCAGATCGAGGTGGTGAGTATTTAAGCCTAGAGTTTGATGACCATCTGAAAGAGTGTGGGATACTATCCCAACTTACTCCTCCTAGAACACCCCAATGGAATGGTGTATCTGAGAGAAGAAATCGAACCCTGTTAGACATGGTTCGATCCATGATGAGTCACACCGATCTTCCAAACTCCTTTTGAGGACATGCACTATTGACATCATCTTACACACTTAACCGTGTTCCATCCAAAAGGTTGAAAAGACACCATATGAGATATGGAATGGTAAGAAACCACATATGTCTTACATGAAGATTTGGGGTTGCGAAGTTTATGTGAAACGACAAATTTCAACTAAGCTTGAGCCTAAATCTGACAAATGCTTATTTGTGGGGTATCCTAAAGAAACAAGAGGGTATTACCTCTACAATCCTTCAGAGGGCAAAGTGTTTGTCGCTCGAACTGGAGTTTTCCTAGAAAGGGATTTTATTTCCAAAGGAATCAGTGGGAGGAAAGTAGAGCTTGAAGAAATTCAAGAATCACAAAGCATCGATACACCTATAGAGGAATTAGAGCAGGAAACACAAGTAGTTGTGTAAGAGCAACCTGCTCAAGTAGAACAAGACCAGCGTAGGTCAGGCAGGATACGTCACCTACCTGAGATATATGGATATCTGATCAAGGTGATGTATTACTCATGGATTCATCAAAAACAAAGATGAGCCTTGTGTCTACAAGAAGGTTAGTGGGAGCATGATCGTTTTCCTGATGTTATATGTAGATGACATATTACTCATTGGAAACGATGTCCCTACCTTGCAACGAGTAAAGTCTTGGTTGGGGAAATGCTTTTCTATGAAGGACCTAGATGAAGCATCCTATATATTAGGAATCAGAATCTATAGAGATAGATCACAAAATGCTTGGCCTAAGTCAGGGTACATAGACAAAGTGTTGAGACGCTTTAATATGGATGATTCTAATGGTTATGTGTTTTGCTTAAACGGTGGCACTGTGAGCTAGAAAAGTTCAAAGCAAGATACAGTTGCTGATTCTACAACCGAGGCCGAGTATATTGCTGCCTTAAGTGCAGCAAAGGAAGCTGTTTGGATCAAAAAGTTCATTAGTGAACTTGGCATAGTCCATAGCATTGTGGATCCCATTGGTCTCTATTATGATAACAATGGTGCTATCGCACAAGCTAAGGAGCCTAGATCTCACCAACGATCCAAACACATACTTAGGCGTTATCATCTCATTCAAGAGATAATACATAGAGGAGATGTGAAAATATGTAAAGTACATACACTTGACAATATTGCTGACCCACTGACAAAGCCTCTTGCGCAGCAGAAGCATGATGGCCATACTAGATCAATGGGCATAAGGGGTATGCCTGATTGGCTCTAGTGCTAGTGGGAGATTGTTGGTGTAAGCCCTAGAGGCCAATACTTTTGGTACTTGTATCGAATTATTTATTAATTAATAAAAAGGCTTTTTCTTTATTATGGTTGATTAATAAAGTCCCTGGAATAGATAGTCCGTTTAATGTATTAAGTGTGACTTACTCATGAGAGCACATTAAACATAAGGACACTATTCTTAAAGTATCTGTAGTCGAGCTTTAGTGTGAAGTGGGATAACATTAAAGCATTAAGACAATTATGTTTGTAGACTGATGATCACATCTCATGGATCATGGATAAAGAGTTATCAAGTCTTAAACATAGGTATGAATATTAGGAGTAATATTTATACTGGATTGACCCCCTATGAGAATACTATATAGAAAGTTATGCAAAGTGTCATAAGTTATTCCCATGGTGATAATAGTGTATACCACTCTTCGACCTGAAACCACTATGGATCCTAGATGTAGAGTCGAGTGCTTTATTGCTGATCCAACATTGTCCGTAACTGGATACCATAAAGACAATTGATGGGTACTCCACAAAGCATGCTGAGGGACATGAGTGTCCTAGATGGAATTTGCCCATCCTGCGTAACAGGATAAATGTCTATGGGCCCAATATTGAACTGGACAAGGGTGACACGGTCTATACCTTGTGTTCAATATAGACATAAGGGCAAAGGGGTAATTATACACATAATTATTATCACAAGAGGTTTTGTCAGATCACATGACATTTTCGTGTCTTGGGTAGCAGTGATGTGTTGCTAGATACCGCTCACTGTTTATTATGTTAAATGTGTGATTTAATATAATTGCCAACATCGCGAAAACCTACAGGATCACACACAAAGGACGGATTGATGAGAAATAGAGTAACTAAGGAACACCGTAAGGTACGGTGCACTTAAGTGGGAGACGAAATATGGTAAGGTACCAAATACTTAAGTGATTTTGGCATATTATGAGATATGGTCCAAAATACACTTAAGTGGGCTTTTTAGCTTGAAGCCCACACAAGTGGTTCTATAAATAGAACCCCTTGGGTAGAAGCATTGTCACTCCACAGAGACTCAACTCAAGTGAAGAGTTGGAATTTCGTTTCTCTCTCTCTCTCTCTCTCTCATTCAAAGCCTTCATTTGTACCTGCTAGCACTGAGATTGAAGGAATCCGTTCGTGTGGACTGAGTAGAGACATTGTCATCGTTCAACGTTCATGATCATTCCATAGATCTGTATCAAAGGTTTTGATCATTATCAGAGATCTGCACCAAACGTTTGAATCGCCACAAGAGGTAACGATTCTATCACTAATCATGCCCATTCGTAAGGATCACTAAATGGAGAAATTTTAAATTCCGCTGCGCCTTGGATGGCAATTCTCCTTCAAAAGATCCCCAAAACTTGAAGGATATGATGGTCCGCGCCTGACGCAAGGTTCATAGGAAAGGGACGAATGAGCTGGTCCGAAGAATTGTATTGCTTTGGAACCTTACACCTCTTGGGTGAGGAAGAGAGCTCTCGAGTACCGCATGCCGTATGAGTATCCGAGACCTACCCCTATGGTTATGGTTGGGCCTTTAACCCTCCCTAATCAAGGAGTAGAGGAGTTAAGAGACGAAGACCGGTCGCGTGCATGGGTTCGTGAGCATGAGGAACTTCTTCAGCAGCTCAAGGATAAGGATGCAATGATAGAGTTTCTAGAGCATCAAGTTATTGATGAGCCCAATGATATGGTTACTTCTCTCCTTCCTCACTCGTCTAGGTTTTGGAAGAGGAAGTACGATCAGCTCGCCAAGGAGAAGGCCGACATGGAAGCAACTTATGAGAGAGAGGTGAAGAGGCTTCGTGCAACTTATCTTCCGATCTCGAAGGCTTTGGACGATTGCTTCTAGGGCTCCATAGGATGTTTATTCTCCTTTTCTCTTGTATTGTATTTGGTTACCAAGACTGTACTACTTCTTTGGTGTAAAAAGTTTCCAAATATTATTGCTATGAGTATTCCATATATGTCTTACAAGTTCAATATTTTTCAAACATTTGCAAATAGATCCTTATAAATTTCCTTCGATAAAAAACAAATCATATGCACAAGCATTGCATGCATCATATGCATAAGCAGGTTTTGTTCTGAGCTCTTGATCCGTGGTCTAACTCTTTGCTCTTAATTTCTTTTGAAGACAAGCTGACGCACCAGTATAACACTCGAGCAAATTATCAGAAGATCATGGAACACCTCGAACAAGAGAACAAAGATCTGAAGGAAGTTATTGCTAGACTCACTGCCATGGTGGAGTCAATCCTTGCTGCGCAAAGTCAAGCTTCACCAACTCCTGCAACTCCTCCCGCGAGGACAGTCATCTTTGAAGTGGCTACTTCGACAGTGCCTGCTGCCACCGCCCACTTTGCTCCTAATATGCCAGCTGGATTCCCTTGGGGAATGCTATCTAACTTCGTGCCAGAGGGCTTCGCTCCCACCTTCTCTTCTTTGCCGACATTTAACACGGTCCTGTCTGTGCCACCTCCCGTTGTGCACACCTTACCTCGTGTGGAAGACACCATTTATCATTCCGAGCCATCTAAGGGCCCAGACGTATATGAGAAAATGGATGAAATAAAAGATCAATTCCTTAAGCTGCGCAAGGAACTGAAGACTTTGAGAGGTAGGGACCTTTTTGGGAAGAGTGCTGCTGAATTATGCCTGGTGCCCAAAGTTAAAATCCCAGTTAAATTCTAAGTGCCTGACTTTGAGAAGTACAAGGGAAACACGTGCCCACTCATCTATCTTGTGATGTATGCTCGCAAGATGTCAACCCAAATAGACAACGATCAACTGTTGATTCACTATTTCCAGGACAGCCTGATAGGTGTTGCGCTCCGGTGGTATATGGGGCTGGAGAGTGCAAGCATCTGCATTTTCAATGATCTTGGAGAGGCTTTTGTAAAGCAGTATAAATATAATGTAGACATGGCTCCAGACCGGGATCAGCTGAGGGCGATGTCCCAGAAGAACAAGGAGACCTTCAAGGAATACGCCTAGAGGTGGCGAGAATTGGCAGCTCAGATAGTGCCACCCTTGGAGGAGAAGGAGATGACAAAGATCTTCTTGAAGACTTTGATCTCTTTCTACTATGAGCGCATGATTACTAGTGCTCCCTTGGACTTTACCGAAATGGTAAATATGGGGATGAGGCTAGAAGAAGGGGTCCGTGAAGGACGCTTGTCTTGTGATGATGGTTCCTCGGCAAAGAAGTATGGGGGATTTTCCAGGAAGAAAGAAGGGGAGACTCATGTTGTTTTTTCCCATGTTAAGAGTGTCGCATTACGCGAAAAACCGGCGGGAAAACAAGAACAATAGAGCCGCCACCGTGCGTTATTTATCCCAAAAGAGGGAAAGGAAACGCTCGAAGTAAACCTGGAAAAAGCATGGTCTCGCGACCAAAGAGAATGGGATCGGGAGTCGGTTATGCGAAGGGAAGGTATTAGCACCCCTACGCATCCGTCGTACTCGACGGGATCCACGCACAATAGGAAGGAAAATGGTTGCTCAAACACACACACACTGGCTGAAAGAGACACAAGAAAACAAACAAGACTGACTCGGCAGGACATCGCGTCCTGGGCCTACTTAGTCTATCAGGCATAGACATCAGAGTCGAAGTAGTTCGGACTGGGGGAAAACATGCTCGCTAGGATGTCGCATCCTATGCATACGTATCTCCTTGGACGAAGGAGAATCAGAGCATTCGTAGCTCGGCTAACACGCACACAAACAAACACAGGCAAAGGCAAACGTGGAGCCCGAATGCCAATCACTGGACTTACATCAGCATCCGAACCAAAACACACACAAAGGGGGGTTGAAACACAAAGGTTGAAAAAAGAAAAAGGGCGCCCGGAGAGATCAGCTCATCTCCTGCCTACATACCTCATCTGGTATGAGGATCAGGGTGACGTAGTTCCCCTACGAGGGACACAGGACTAGCCTAACCAGATAACAGAGGGAGACACAACTAGGGAGACTACGACTCGAGCCTAGATGTTATCATGCAAATTCATCCCTAAGTTAAGGTTTCTAGCTAACTTGCACAGGGAGCAAGCTATCCTAAACATGACTTGCACAGGAAGCAAGCCAAACCAAACCTATCTCGCACAGGAAGCAAGCTAAAGCAAACCTATCTTGCACAGGAAGCAAGCTAAAGCAAACACACAAGCACAAATAGCACACACTATATGCAATCAATGGGCTCAATCAAGGTTATGTTTTAGTCGAGGGGTCATATCAACCTCAACAAACAAACCACTGTAACAGGGTAATGTTAGCTCTTAACCCTAACATTGAGAGTTAGGGTGAAGCTGATGAAAGGTGGGTGAAGATGAGACTTCACAGCTCTTATCCCTGGCCTGGGAGAGCTTAAGACAAGAATGTGTGGGTTCAGAAAGTGGGAATCCTTCTACACATATGACACTGACTCAATGTACAATGATCTTGGGTTAATATCTGCAATGCATCAACACAGTGGTGTGAGCAAAGCAGATGACACACAGAATAGCAGGGGATGGATTGCACATCCCTTATATCTGCCAATGCCTCTTCACTTAGGAGGTCTTTGAATATGTACAAGGACAAATGTAAACAAACACAAACATTGCCTCTTAAGGAGGACTTCAGACAGGTGCCTGGCCAAGTAACAGGCCAGGTCTTCCAGACTACATGGAGTTAGGATGTTATACCTCAATGAAAATGCTCTTAAGCAAAGCAAAGCAAGTTCTCAATAGAACTAAAGCAACTAATGTACCTGAAATCAATCAAATACAATCAGTACTCAGACAAACCAACATTAAACAGCAAATGGTTAACAGTTAATTATACACAGTCAGACACAAGTCAATGCACAAAGGTGCAAGCTTTAAGGCACAAGACCAAGTTTTAAAACCTACAAAACAAACCAATGATTAGTCATAAACAATCAAGAAAGCAACTCCAAATGAGGCACACCATCAAGCATAAGCATTTGTGCTATCGACCTGAAACACAACTCAAGAGTGAGAGCACAAACCACTAGTCCAAGACTAGGGTCAAAATGAGATCAAATCATCAAAACAGAACATGAAACTTATCCAAAATCAAGATCAAACAATTAGAAATCAAACCCAATTGGTCCCATGTTCATATCATTCATCAATATCATTTCATGATCAAAATAGGTCAAAGCATGTCATATAAGAGCTCATAGAAGTCAACAGAATGATTCAACTCAAATCCAATCACAAACATTTCAAAAAATCTTCAAATAATTCATGATCAATCATCATCCATAACATGATAGGCATATCAAATTTCAGCTCATTTGGATTAAAGGAAGTAAGTCAATGCACAAGTGTCTTTATGCAAAAATCCAGACCATTTTGAGTTCAATAAGCATGGTAATTAAAATCATGAAGTTGGACATGAATGGTGTGACACAAATTGTCACACCCCTATTCAAAAAAATCATATCTCCACAACCAGCAATGATAAAATTATAAACTCTATACCAAAATAACCATGAACATGTCTAGTTTGAGCACAAAAAATTTGAGAGGCATTGGATTATGTATCATCATTTCACAAGCAAATTGGCAAGGCATACACAAAATGGACACACATGAACAAACCCTAGCACATTTAAAAATCCACACGTGCAAAAATTCTGGAAAAATCACCATAATAAACTAGAGATCATGAGGAGAATTTCACAAAAAATCCCATGTTATTTGGACAAGTATTGGAAGAGTTATGCATTTTCTAAGATCACCATGCCAAATGAAATAAAAACTGAAAAAATGAAAATGATTTAAATGGAATTAACACGGATAATGGCAGTTTCGTAATTAACCGGCCACTTAAGTGAAACGCCGCGTTTCACTTAAGGGCGTGTCCTATGCTGATTGGTGCATGGCCAATGTAACAGTATCTTCATGCAAAGGAAAGCCAAAACACGAATTCTGGAAACAGCAGCTAGGTTTTATGAACATCTTCAACGTGTTCATCATCATGATGAACATTTGTCCCAGATTTTGGAAATGAGCATACCATTCAACTCATCTAACAGTGCTCATCATTAATCGAACCTCAATTAAACTTAATTCGTGCTAATTAACTCGGATTGATCCAAAACACATTTGAACATAAAACTTCAAATCCTAATATCTCCTTCAATACTCGATGAAATTCCATGGTTCAAAGTTCATTGCAAACTACAGTCAAGGATCTACAAGAATCCTACAATAATTTCACGAATCAAGACTATGGAAATCTGACCTCTAATTCATGGCAGAGCTGGAATCGCGATCCTTGAGCTATGAAAGATGAAAACAGAAGCTCCACCAGGTCTAGGTTGATAAATGGATGAAGTATCTCAGTTCAATTGTGCTCCATTTTCCTCTAATCGCAAGCTGCCATGGGAGAAGCTAAGTATAACAGTTCCACGAATAGGCTTTACTGTCGGGAGATGATGTTTGCAAAGGCTTCCAAAAGGATGGTAGATGATGGACCAATGAACCAGGGCACGAGTCTTTTGGCAATTTTTCCAGAAATATTCAGATGAAGAAAATGAGAGAGTTTGTTTCTAGATCTAGATCTGAGTTGAAACGCAGTGCTCCCTGTATTTTCTGTTTTGATTATCTATATGTACTCTCTGTTAATGAATTCCACTAATCCACCTTAAGCCAAACCTTGCTAATTAGTGAAAATGAGCCTTATGTCCAAATTGCTAAATCAAACATTATGCATGGGGGTGCATGCTACTGCACGAAAATGGGCTTAGGCATATCCAAAATGTAATTTCTGAACATTTACAATTGGTAAAATGTATTGGCAAGGCTTAATTTGAAAGTTCATTTTTCACCTCACCCCTTTTTAATTCAAACCACTTGAAAAAGGCCATTTTGATTGGATGATTTTTGGTGAAATGTGATAAAGAATTTGGATAGAGCACATCAAATGTGACTTGTAGCAAAAAACCTCACTCAATTTGGCCAAATGGTTTGGAAGATATGCCACTTTGAAGTTCAAAAATTCTTGAGAATGATTTGATCATAACTTGCCAACCATAAATGAGAAATGAGTGTTCTTGGACTTTTTGGAAAGGTGAGAGCAAGATCTTAAACTTTCATGTTGGACAAAATTTCATTTGAAGCTTGTATGATGATATAAATTTGAGGAGAAAAACTTTCTATTTTTGGCAGTTTCCAATTACAGGTCAACTTACTATTTTAGGAAACTCTTTGTCTGACTTCAAATTCTCCAATCTTGATCTTTGAAATGACAAATGAGACTTATATGAACATGAATGAAGCCTTTCAAACCATCTCCCACCTTCAAATCCATAAAATCAGGCACAGTTGACCACAGTTGACCATAGTTGACTTTCTAGGGTTTCTGGTAGACTGAACAATGACTGATGACTTCTGAGCAACCAATCCTTGACCAAACCACCTCAAAAGGACCCTTAGGTCATGTGAACATGTTGTACCAAACCTAGGGCCTTGTCTCAATGGAAATTGCACTTGCTTGCTTGATTGACTGATCTCCTGACCAGTTTGACCTAATTTTGTCAGAGGACTTGCACTTGGGCAAAGGACAATGCAATGCTATGCAGTGGACTATGTTATGTTAATGACCTAATATGAAAATGTATGTACAAAATGGTAGGTGCAAATTTGAGGTGCTACAGCTGCCCCTATTCAAACAACTGGGAACCCGAATGGATGAGAGCAACGGCTGTCAGACTTTCAGGGTAAACAGGGATTGAATACCAAGAACCGTAGAAATTTGCACAATGTAGGGATCCACCAACGGAAACGTCCATTGGGATCTGATATTTATTACCGGGTATTTTTGGTTTTTCTTCTCAAAGGATACGGCCACATCCAGACATCACAACGACGATGAATGGGAATAGAAATCACAACTAGATGCCAACGGACAACTAGGAAAAACTCGACGTTTACCAAGACCAACGGAGAGGTAAATCTACTGGGGACGACCAGGAAGGGATACAACCATACGTCAGCGGACGACATGGGAAAAACTCAACGTTTACCGAAACCAACGGATAGGTAAATCAACTGGGGACGACCAGGAAAAACTCGACGTTTACCAAAACCAACGGAGAGGTAAGCCAACTGGGGACGACCAGGAAAAACTCGACGTTTACCAAAACCAACGGAGAGGTAACCAACTGGGGACGACCAGGAAAAACTCGACGTTTACCAAGACCAACGGAGAGGTAACCAACTGGGGACGACCAGGAAAAACTCGACGTTTACCAAAACCAACGGAGAGGTAGAATCAACTGGGGACGACCAGGAAAAACTCGACGTTTATCGACACCAACGGAGAGGTAACCAACTGGGGACGACCAGGAAAAACTCGACGTTTACCAAAACCAACGGAGAGGTAGAATCAACTGGGGACGACCAGGAAAAACTCGACGTTTATCGACACCAACGGAGAAGGAGAATCAACTGGGGACGACCAGGAAAAACTCGACGTTTATCGACACCAACGGAGAAGGAGAATCAACTGGGGACGACCAGGAAAACTCGACCAGACGTCAACGGACGAAAGGGAGACTCAACCGGAAACCAAATAGGACGTTCAACGACGACTCTACGGGGAATTCTGGCTGGGATTCGACCAGACATTAATGAATGACTGGAAGAGATACAACCATACGTCAACGGACGAAATGGGAAAAACTCGACGTTTATCGACACCAACGGAGAGGAGGACTACTGCTGGGGAAGACGCACAACTATACGTCAACGGACGAATAGGCAAAAACTCGACGTTTATCGACACCAACGGAGAGGAGACTCTTCTGGGGAGAGAGAACACAACCAAATCATCAACGGATGATTGGGAAAAACTCGACGTTTATCGACACCAACGGAGAGGAGGACTCTTCACTAGGGAAGGAGGACACAACCAAATCATCAACGGATGATCGGGAAAAACTCGTCGTTTATCGACACCAACGGAGAGGAGGATTAACTGGGGACGACCCTGTGGGGAAAGATATCAACTATACGCCAACGGACGCATAGGAAAAACTCGACGTTTATCGACACCAACGGAGAGGAGGAAACTACTTCACTAGGGAAGAAAGACGACGTTACGAACATCGAAAGATGATGTTTACCGACATCAAAAGAAGACCAGACACTTACGCATGACTGGGAAATCACCGAAAGATGGTGTTTACCGACACCAAAGAAAACCAGACACTACGCATGACTGGGAAATCACCGAAAGATGGTGTTTACCGACACCGAAGAAATAACACACGCGGGTGCTGACAGGATACTGACATCTACATGTCAGGGCAAGGCTACACACTTGCTGGGGTCTCACTGGGGATCAAGGTCACGACAGCGAGCAAACAGGAAGGAACACCAAGGATACCGGGCTGTAGGCATGAAACGGGTGACCAACCAAAGCGTGAATTGGTTTGTGTTCCAAAACACTCAACATCCTGAAGAGGGCTAGAAAAGCAGTCTTGTTAGAGGATGGACATTCGATTCCACAGGGAATACGAATCTTACTCTGCTGGAGAAAACAATCAAAAGATTGACCAAAGAGTGCATGAGATATATTATCTATAGCCGTCAAAACGTAGATAATATACTCGCACGGAAGATTATCCATAACCGGGTTGGAGGTTGTTAAATGGATAAATCAACCGACAAGAAAGGCATCGGGGTACCAGGACTAGGTATGCAAAAGATGACCAATCAAAAGGGGATAAAGTTGCTACTCAAAGCAAATATCCGAGAGGTGAAAGGAATATCAATACCGAGACAGGATAATGATAACCACAAAGAGGGGATTACATCTACCGGTTAGTAGGTAGAAAACCACAGAAAAGTAACCGTCATCACCAGGATGAGCACAAGGGTTGACTCCACCCAGGGGAGAACAGAGGATTCACATCTACCGGGTAGTAGGTAGAAGACCACAAAGATAGGACTTACAACTACCGGTTAGTAGGTAGAAGCCAACAAATTCCGCTGAGGATAAGATGAATGAGTGCCGAGTAGTGAGTCACTATTCATTTATACCACAGGGAAGCACAAGAGACAGCCACAAGGAAGCCAATTTAGGATCGATCCAAAAAGGCAAACTGAATCAAGACATCCTAATGAGGAAAGAACTCACTAGGGAAAACCCATCCCATTATGTGTGGGGAGGGAACGGAAACAACCGTCATCCACGAGGATATAACTCAGTGGGGAGCGCAGAAGGAAATGACAGACACTTTCTGCTTAAGGGGTCGACTCTATATGGAGAGATCAGACACGTCCACATCTGCCAGGGGAATAGATCCAAGCTGGCAAGATGCTACCACTTGGGGAGTAACAATGCTGGGGATACCCACTCAACTAAGGAGTCACTTGTTGGGAAAACACCGCTCTACCCTGCTGGGGAACCCAATTCTGAAATCAATCCAACGGCGCGATGCTAAACTCTTTCCAACAACCCATTCTCGGATAGTCACCACGGCCTGGGGCTAATGGATATGTTTGAAATGCTGATGCATGAGTTTTTTTTTTAGCGCAATGCTCCATGATTATGGAAATGCCACGCACTAATGATGCAATATGCTATGCTTATCTACATGATGAATGCACAAAAACACATCTCCTTCCAGAGACAACACCGGGGAGCTTCAGGAACTGTGCTGAGGATTTCATTACCACGTCCATTTCCACCCTGCTGGGGAAAGACAAACTTTGTCGGGGATGACCTCCATCGAACTCGAACTGCTTGGGGATTACCCTGCTAGAGGAGGCAACCAATCCTTACCTCTACTAGGGATAGCCCCGCCGAACCCGATCCTCTTGGGGACCTTGCTGGGGGAAAAACCATCAACACAACCTCTGCTGGGAAGACAGCTTCAGACTTGGAAAACAATCACAACTCCGTTGGGGATATGGTAACCTTCAGGCTTGCTGAGGAGGCACCGATCTCGAATCTGCTAGGGAGATGACACTCTCAAACCCATTGGGGAAATACGGCCTATCGGACACGGGCCACCCTTCGATTCGTCGAACACTGGTGCTCACCATCCTACCACAGTGTTGACTTTCCACTTTTGAGAACTCCCAGACTCATCTGGACTTTTCTGATTCATCACCTTGTATTCCCGACTCTTCCGTACTCCACGGGGATCGAACTCCTGGGATTCATACAAACTTCCCAGTCCTTAGACTTTGAAGAGTCTTCTTGATTAACTCCTTCCAGGATCGTCGTCCTTCTTTCGCCGTCTTTTACGTTCTTCTATCCCTTGCCCCTGGTTGGACTCTGTGGGGATTTCTTTTTTCAAAAGGCTTCATATCACCACCTGTCAGCGAATGAAGATATCTAACAGCACCTGCACAAGAGATTGTTAGATAAAAGCGTGCCCCAGGCGTGCCAACACTTCAACGTCTTGGTCGCTCAAACTTCTGAATAAGATTTACAGATTTCAATCTTATAAGCAAGCATCGGAAGGGACCTCTATGTTTCAAAATGCAACTATTCTTATCAAAACAAACGGATGTTTTTGCAATCAAGGCGGTAATGAAGACAAAAACAAAATTATCTGACTGAACACGCATTTTATTGACTGAGAGAAAAAAAAAAAGTGGCTCAGAACCGAGCAACACACAGGAAGCAAACCCTGAAAAGAGGTGATTGCGCATAAAAGTGAAAAATCTACCCTAATGGCAATGTGAAACCATGATCTCATCGGGTTCCAACTCGATTATACCTCGTATGTCCTCAAGACTTTCCGCACTTTCTGTCTTCTGAACAAGATGCTTCCGATCGATCTCTGTCGGAGATTATCCAAGTCATATCTCAAGCACAAACGATCATGCTGGACGCAGTTGTTCGTTTCAATCCCTCTTTTGCCTGGACCGCCCTTTCGGGTTTCAGCCCACCGGGATACCCTTTTTTGCCCAAGCCGCCCTTGTGGGGTTTTCGACTTGCCGGGTGTACAGTTCTTTTCTTTTCTTATCCCTAACTTTTGCCCGAACCTTTTCTCTTTTTCTTGGTTCGCCGGGATGCCCCTTTTTTGCCTGGACTCTTTTATTCTTTTTGTCCAACGGGTCTCTTTTTTTTTTCTTCCACGAAGTATCTTTTAACTGCGTCCGCATTCACAGGGGATGGAAAATCTTCGTCATCCGTGGTCGTCGACAACAAAGCTTTGTCAGAGAAACCTTTTTGACCACAAATGGACATTCATAACTGTTTATCCATTTTGCCCCACGATCGTCTTGAGGAGGAAAGATCCTTTTCAACACCACTTACGTGGTACGCACGAAGTCGCCCTTTTCGGTCCACGACACGCTTCACTCACCGGGTACAACTCCCCCATGACAAGTAACCGCCAACCTCTTTTTCCTCAATCAGGCTCAACACGTCATACCGAGTCCTCATCTACTCAGCCTTCTCTAATTTCATCCATCAGGGCTCTTCACAATGGGACCTAGACTTCAGTAGATAATATCAGTAGGTAATATCACTTCCAGCCCATACTGAATGAGAAAGACATTGCCCCAGTAGACGCACACACCGCGGTTCGGTATGCCAACTTCGTACTCAGCCACCGGCGTTGGTGCATTCAAATGTTATCGGGGAAGCACTAACTCATTCACTTTGAACTCTCCCCATCAGACATCAGAATCCGTTCGGATTCAGGGTCAGGCCCCTCCTCCGGGATCGGTCACTCTCAATCTTTCGATTTAATTACCTCGAGATGTCCTCATCAGGGACTTCAAACTTCCTTGGTTGATAATCCTCGGTGTACTGAATATTGTATCCAATCAACATCATTTGCCCTCTCGCAACCTGTCCGGTCAATACTAGCTTATCAAGCACATACTTGATCAGATCCATTTTGAACATCCACAAAGTGATATGAATCAGCATGCACTGTCTCAGTCGGCGAGCAGCCTATGCCAGAGTCCAGCGAGTTTTATCGAGCAGTGAATGTATTGTTTCACAGTCGATAAACTCTTTGCTAAGGTAAATTGCATGCTCTTTTCGACCAGACTCGTCATGCTGACTCAGTACGCACCTCATAGACCCTTCGAGGGCTGTCAAGTACCAGATTAACAGAATCAGAGGTTCCTGCAGCTTATTCTTTTTTCAATGCCCCTTGGCAACCATTATCCTACCTGACCGTTTGATCTCTTTTTGTTTTCGGTTCAGGCATTTCTTGCATTTTTTTTTTCCTTTTTTTTTTTTTTTTGCAGGATCGACTCGACTACTCTTTTGTTCACAATAAGTCTCGGCAACTTACCGGACAGCACTCCACAAGTGCACTGGTTCGGACTCAACCTCAGTCTGAGTAGACCTCAATCTGAGTAGTTCGATCCGGTCAAACAATTTGCCCCAGGTCCACCGGATGCACCTCTTCCGCTTGGGACTTTGTCATCATGTCATCAATATGGCATTCGATTCCACGATGAATCATATCATGAAACAAAGTCACCCTGATACGTGGCACCGGTGTTCTGCTTCACTAGAGGACAGTCTTCTTTCCATGGTAGCTCGTGCCCCACAACATGGGTATTCCACCCTGGTGTATCTTGATGCAACCTGCTCTTTCAACAGGGCTACCATTCTGTTCTCGACTCGCCTCTGAAGCGGCCTTAACTTCATTTCCCTTCTGACCTCGGCGGTACTTGGGATGACAATCTTGACTTGCTCCTCGTGTGGTTGAATCACCTTCTCTTCTTGTTTCAACAACCTGGCTAATTCTAGCAGATCACAATCTTCTTTGCCTTCTTCTTCGGCATGATAGATCGGAGTGTCGAAGTCATACAGAGGTGTAACCAAATTGTTATCGATGAGATCAGGAAGATAACCATTTTTGAGGTCGGAACAAGACGAATCAAAAGGAAAGAAAAATGAAAATAAACATTGCCATTTTTATTATTATTACTGCAAAAATAATTGAAAAACAGGGAACACCGCTTTTAATCACAAAAACATCCATTCATTACTGATGCAAAATGTTGCATAATGAAACACATGAGATGGCCCTTACAATGGACCATTACGTTTCGGGCAAAACGTATGGCTTTCATGCAAGCAAAATTGAAAAACAGAAATACTACACTTCAGGATGAGCGACAGTGATGCTTTTGGAGTCCTTCCAGTTTCCTGGTATGCACGATTTTATCCACGACTCAAGCTCGCGGTCACAGTCGATCTCTTCACCCACTGAACAAGCATGATCAGGATTCAGCATTCCTGCGCTGACAAAGGTGTACGGTGGACGACATCCTCTGTTTGGTCTAGACGACTCTTGATCCGACTGATAACCGACCCCAAACATGTCTGCTTTTACTACGATGTCAATGATCCTTCCCCAACCTTGGGCCTCTCTGTTCTTCACCACTTCCAGAGCTTGTTTATAAGAAGAAATGGACAGCTTCTTCTCTTTCTCAGCAACAAGGGCATTCTCCACCTGGACGGTCTCAACTGCCAGATTGGGCGCTTTACATCTTACATCGTCCATTTCTACTTTCTTCATCTTTTGGGTCGTGTCTTTCATCAATACACACCCCTCTGTGGTGACGGTCGCACAACAAAAATCAACAACAGGAAAAGCTTCATCCTGCATCAGAGGTTTTGAGACCACGGACATTGGAACCTTTAACTGATTCTCCTCAGTCGCCCTCATTCCTTTCTTGTCCTTTTTCACCATCTTCACCTTGACAGGACCCTGCCTTGGTACGGGGTTGGCCTCGCCATTCATTATCTGTGCCAAGCTGATAGCTTTAGAGTCCACCATGTCCTGGACGACATGTTTGAAAGCTCTACAACCCTCAATGTTGTGTCCGGGCATCTCAGAATGAAACTCACACCTGGCATTTTCATCATAGTTTGGAGGCCTCTGCTGCCGTTCTATGGGAATCAATATCCTTGGCCGGACTAACCCCAAATCCCTCAATCTCTTGAACAAAAGGGTATAGGTCACAGGCGGCTCATCGAACTGACGATCCTCCTTCTTCTTCTTGACTTGGCTCTTAGCTTTCAAAACTTTCTGTTGAGGTAGTGGTTGTTGCTGTGGTACAGGTGGATTACCGACAGGAGTGGTTACAGTGGCAGCATACGGGTGATACCGATCTTTACTGTGCTCCTTTCGGACAGGCACACCACCTGATTCGACCTTCTTAAGCTGACTATCGCCAGAGGATTTGTTTACTTCGGATGACGGAGTCTTTTCCTGAAATTTTTCCTTGATCATCCAGCTTTCAATCCTTTCCAATCTCTCCGCCATTGCTTTCTGCCCCAAGGCGAGTCCTTGCACAACACTGAACAACTCCCTCATCATCTCTTTCAGCTCGAGAATGTCGGCGTTAGGCGGATCCATCAGTCTGGATTTGCTGAGTTTGACTGGATATCTGAACGAAGGAGCTAGGCGCACCGGTTGAATACTGACACCTACAAAACAGCAAACATGTTAGTATGACTCACGCATGCAATGTCTATCCGTACTAGGAATATTCTGTCCTCTGTTTCTGGTTTCACTGAGACGGATAATTTTTCATCAACAACATTTTGACATCTGGATGTCTTTCCACCAGAGTCTTAATAAAAAAAATGGACCCTGAGTACGGATAGACATGAGTGAAATGCAGATGAATGCGAAATGGGGAATGATGCAAATGCATGAATGCAGGTCACTGTGCCACCAAGTCATCTGAAGACCCATCAAATCTCTGAACCAGTCACAGTCATCTGAGGGACTAAGTCACCATAAATCCGACTTGGGGAGTTCCGAAATAAACGGCACCGAAGGTATATCATTACCACTAAGGAACATCCACTGAACGGATGACACACAATAAATGCAAACAATGAATGCACATATATACAATGAATGCAATAAATAACAGCACAAAGCAACCAAAGCCCTAACCTAGAGAGCGCTAGGAGAGACTCGCTCAGGGAAGATGGACCAGCACAGGTCAACTTCTCGATATCCCCAGCAAAATCGCCAGCTGTCGCATTACGCGAAAAACCGGCGGGAAAACAAGAACAACAGAGCCGCCACCGTGCGTTATTTATCCCAAAAGAGGGAAAGGAAACGCTCGAAGTAAACCTGGAAAAAGCATGGTCTCGCGACCAAAGAGAATGGGATCGGGAGTCGGTTATGCGAAGGGAAGGTATTAGCACCCCTACGCATCCGTCGTACTCGACGGGATCCACGCACAATAGGAAGGAAAATGGTTGCTAAAACACTGCTCAAACACACACACACTGGCTGAAAGAGACACAAGAAAACAAACAAGACTGACTCGGCAGGACATCGCGTCCTGGGCCTACTTAGTCTATCAGGCATAGACATCAGAGTCGAAGTAGTTCGGACTGGGGGAAAACATGCTCGCTAGGATGTCGCATCCTATGCATACGTATCTCCTTGGACGAAGGAGAATCAGAGCATTCGTAGCTCGGCTAACACGCACACAAACAAACACAGGCAAAGGCAAACGTGGAGCCCGAATGCCAATCACTGGACTTACATCAGCATCCGAACCAAAACACACACAAAGGGGGTTGAAACACAAAGGTTGAAAAAGAAAAAGGGCGCCCGGAGAGATCAGCTCATCTCCTGCCTACATACCTCATCTGGTATGAGGATCAGGGCGACGTAGTTCCCCTACGAGGGACACAGGACTAGCCTAACCAGATAACAGAGGGAGACACAACTAGGGAGACTACAACTCGAGCCTAGATGTTATCATGCAAATTCATCCCTAAGTTAAGGTTTCTAGCTAACTTGCACAGGGAGCAAGCTATCCTAAACATGACTTGCACAGGAAGCAAGCCAAACCAAACCTATCTCGCACAGAAAGCAAGCTAAAGCAAACCTATCTTGCACAGGAAGCAAGCTAAAGCAAACACACAAGCACAAATAGCACACACTATATGCAATCAATGGGCTCAATCAAGGTTAGGTTTTAGTCGAGGGGTCATATCAACCTCAACAAACAAACCACTGTAACAGGGTAATGTTAGCTCTTAACCCTAACATTGAGAGTTAGGGTGAAGCTGATGAAAGGTGGGTGAAGATGAGACTTCACAGCTCTTATCCCTGGCCTGGGAGAGCTTAAGACAAGAATGTGTGGGTTCAGAAAGTGGGAACCCTTCTACACATATGACACTGACTCAATGTACAATGATCTTGGGTTAATATTTGCAATGCATCAACACAGTGGTGTGAGCAAAGCAGATGACACACAGAATAGCAGGGGATGGATTGCACATCCCTTATATCTGCCAATGCCTCTTCACTTAGGAGGTCTTTGAATATGTACAAGGACAAATGTAAACAAACACAAACATTGCCTCTTAAGGAGGACTTCAGACAGGTGCCTGGCCAAGTAACAGGCCAGGTCTTCCAGACTACATGGAGTTAGGATGTTATACCTCAATGAAAATGCTCTTAAGCAAAGCAAAGCAAGTTCTCAATAGAACTAAAGCAACTAATGTACCTGAAATCAATCAAATACAATCAGTACTCAGACAAACCAACATTAAACAGCAAATGGTTAACAGTTAATTATACACAGTCAGACACAAGTCAATGCACAAAGGTGCAAGCTTTAAGGCACAAGACCAAGTTTTAAAACCTACAAAACAAACCAATGATTAGTCATAAACAATCAAGAAAGCAACTCCAAATGAGGCACACCATCAAGCATAAGCATTTGTGCTATCGACCTGAAACACAACTCAAGAGTGAGAGCACAAACCACTAGTCCAAGACTAGGGTCAAAATGAGATCAAATCATCAAAACAGAACATGAAACTTATCCAAAATCAAGATCAAACAATTAGAAATCAAACCCAATTGGTCCCATGTTCATATCATTCATCAATATCATTTCATGATCAAAATAGGTCAAAGCATGTCATATAAGAGCTCATAGAAGTCAACAGAATGATTCAACTCAAATCCAATCACAAACATTTCAAAAAATCTTCAAATAATTCATGATCAATCATCATCCATAACATGATAGGCATATCAAATTTCAGCTCATTTGGATTAAAGGAAGTAAGTCAATGAAAATCAGAAAGTCAAAGCAAGCTCAAGCATACTCATGCAAAGCATCAAAACATGCACCAACTTCAATTAATCATAAAACAGAAACAACACATGATAAATGAATGGGACTAAAACCATGACAAACTTTAAGATGTCTACAATTCACATATCAAATTTCAAGTCCATCCAATTAAGCATTAGAATTTCACAAATCAAATAACATCATGTGTCACAAGAGGTCAAATATTTGGTCAAACAGGGGAGAAATTATCAAACAAATAGGAAATGAATTCAAAAAAATCCAGAAAACTTCACAAGCATTCTCAACATGCACAAGTGTCTTTATGCAAAAATCCAGACCATTTTGAGTTCAATAAGCATGGTAATTAAAATCATGAAGTTGGACATGAATGGTGTGACACAAATTGTCACACCCCTATTCAAAAACATCATATCTCCACAACCAGCAATGATAAAATTACAAACTCTATACCAAAATCACCATGAACATGTCTAGTTTGAGCACAAAAAGTTTGAGAGGCATTGGATTATGTATCATCATTTCACAAGCAAATTGGCAAGACATACACAAAATGGACACACATGAACAAACCCTAGCACATTTAAAAATCCACACGTGCAAAAATTCTGGAAAAATCACCATAATAAACTAGAGATCATGAGGAGAATTTCACAAAAAATCCCATGTTATTTGGACAAGTATTGGAAGAGTTATGCATTTTCTAAGATCACCATGCCAAATGAAATAAAAATTGAAAAAATGAAAATGATTTAAATGGAATTAACACGGATAATGGCAGTTTCGTAATTAACCGGCCACTTAAGTGAAACGCCGCGTTTCACTTAAGGGCGTGTCCTATGCTGATTGGTGCATGGCCAATGTAACAGTATCTTCATGCAAAGGAAAGCCAAAACACGAATTCTGGAAACAACAGCTAGGGTTTATGAACATCTTCAACGTGTTCATCATCATGATGAACATTTGTCCCAGATTTTGGAAATGAGCATACCATTCAACTCATCTAACAGTGCTCATCATTAATCGAACCTCAATTAAACTTAATTCGTGCTAATTAACTCGGATTGATCCAAAACACATTTGAACATAAAACTTCAAATCCTAATATCTCCTTCAATACTCGATGAAATTCCATGGTTCAAAGTTCATTGCAAACTACAGTCAAGGATCTACAAGAATCCTACAATAATTTCACGAATCAAGACTATGGAAATCTGACCTCTAATTCATGGCAGAGCTGGAATCACGATCCTTGAGCTATGAAAGATGAAAACAGAAGCTCCACCAGGTCTAGGTTGATAAATGGATGAAGTATCTCAGTTCAATTGTGCTCCATTTTCCTCTAATCGCAAGTTGCCATGGGAGAAGCTAAGTATAACAGTTCCACGAATAGGCTTTACAGTCGGGAGATGATGTTTGCAAAGGCTTCCAAAAGGATGGTAGATGATGGACCAATGAACCAGGGCACGAGTCTTTTGGCAATTTTTCCAGAAAAATTCAGATGAAGAAAATGAGAGAGTTTGTTTCTAGATCTAGATCTGAGTTGAAACACAGTGCTCCCTGTATTTTCTGTTTTGATTATCTATATGTACTCTCTGTTAATGAATTCCACTAATCCACCTTAAGCCAAACCTTGCTAATTAGTGAAAATGAGCCTTATGTCCAAATTGCTAAATCAAACATTATGCATGGGGGTGCATGCTACTGCACGAAAATGGGCTTAGGCATATCCAAAATGTAATTTCTGAACATTTACAATTGGTAAAATGTATTGGCAAGGCTTAATTTGAAAGTTCATTTTTCACCTCACCCCTTTTTAATTCAAACCACTTGAAAAAGGCCATTTTGATTGGATGATTTTTGGTGAAATGTGATAAAGAATTTGGATAGAGCACATCAAATGTGACTTGTAGCAAAAAACCTCACTCAATTTGGCCAAATGGTTTGGAAGATATGCCACTTTGAAGTTCAAAAATTCTTGAGAATGATTTGATCATAACTTGCCAACCATAAATGAGAAATGAGTGTTCTTGGACTTTTTGGAAAGGTGAGAGCAAGATCTTAAACTTTCATGTTGGACAAAATTTCATTTGAAGCTTGTATGATGATATAAATTTGAGGAGAAAAACTTTCTATTTTTGGCAGTTTCCAATTATAGGTCAACTTACTATTTTAGGAAACTCTTTGTCTGACTTCAAATTCTCCAATCTTGATCTTTGAAATGAAAAATGAGACTTATATGAACATGAATGAAGCCTTTCAAACCATCTCCCACCTTCAAATCCATAAAATTAGGCACAGTTGACCACAGTTGACCATAGTTGACTTTCTAGGGTTTCTGGTAGACTGAACAATGACTGATGACTTCTGAGCAACCAATCCTTGACCAAACCACCTCAAAAGGACCCCTAGGTCATGTGAACATGTTGGACCAAACCTAGGGCCTTGTCTCAATGGAAATTGCACTTGCTTGCTTGATTGACTAATCTCCTGACCAGTTTGACCTAATTTTGTCAGAGGACTTGCACTTGGGCAAAGGACAATGCAATGCTATGCAGTGGACTATGTTATGTTAATGACCTAATATGAAAATGTATGTACAAAATGGTAGGTGCAAATTTGAGGTGCTACAAAGAGAAGGCCCTCTGTGAGGAGGAAAGAGGTCCAACCAACTGTTAATCAACACCAGGTGGCTCATATATCACCTGCTTTCAGAGAAGTTCAACAACAACCACAACAACAACATCGTCAACAACAGGCTTACCAGCCTCGCAACAATAACAACACCAGCACCAACAACTATGAGAGGAAGAGGGTAACTTTTGACCCAATTCCTATGACATATGATGAACTTTATCCTTCCTTAATTGATAGGAAGCTGATAACTTCGCGTGATCCTCCTGCTGTGCCAGCCAATCCTCAATGGTGGTACAAGCCCGAACTTCACTGTGTGTATCATTCTGATGCTCCCGGATATGACGTGGAGAATTGTTTTCCTTTGAAGACCAAGGTGCAAGACCTTGTGAGGAGCGGGATACTGTTCTTTGAGGACGTAGGCTCAAATGTGAAAAAGAACCCATTGCTCGAGCATGGGAAGGCAACTGTTAACATGGTTCAGGGGTGCCCTGGCAAATACAAAGTCCTTTATGTGAATGACATAAGGCAATCCTTGGTAGAGATGCATAAGCTGTTGTGTGAACACAATCATTATGAGCATGATCATGATAGGTACCAGGTGTGCACTATCAATGAAAGAGGATGTCGTCAAGTGAGAAAGGAAATCCAAGAGATGATAGACCAAGGGATGATTGAGATACTTCAGAATCGTAATGAGGACGAAGATGATGTTATTACTCCAGTATTCAATATTCCTGATCCTGTTGTTATAAAGTATGATGACAACAAGAAGTATGTGTTGCCAACTCTTGTGATCAAGCCAGCGGGCCCTGTCCCGTATGTATCAGATAAAGCGGCCCCGTACCATTATAATGCAGTTATGCTGGAGGATGGGAAGGAGGTGTCGTTGCCCTCAACCTCTGTGGTAAGCATTTCCGACTTTAGTGGAGTGACCCGTAGTGGTCGTGTTTTCTCGGCTCATCTGAAATCCCATGAAGATGTCGTGAAGGGGGGCATTGTCAGTCCTGCTGGTCCTGTGGGGACTTCTTCTTTGAATCATTCTACTCCTATTGTGAAGGGTGTTGACCCTGTTGTTGATAAATCTGTTAAAGCTCCTATCCTGGTTGGCCAGTCTGGCATGTTAAAAAAGGATGGTGATGAGATGCTGAGGCTCATCAAGAGGAGTGAGTATAATGTTGTGGATCGGTTGCTTCAAACTCCATCAAAGATATTTGTCTTATCTTTGTTGATGAATTCAGGGCCACACCATGAAGCGTTGCAAAGGGTGTTGGACGTGGCATACGTGGATCACGATGTCACAATTGAGCAGTTTGACAACATTGTTGCAAATATAACTGCCTGCAACAATTTGAGCTTCTGTGATGATGATCTTCCCGAGGAGGGAAAAGACCACAATTTGGCTTTACATATATCTATGAACTATAAAGATGATGCCCTGTCCAATGTGTCGGTGGACACAGGGTCATCACTCAATGTATTTCCAAAATCCACTCTTGCCAAACTTTCATATCATGGACCTCCCATGATGCAAAGTGGAATGGTAGTGAAGGCTTTTGATGGATCGTGCAAAACTGTGATCGGTGAATTAGACCTCCCGATCAAGATTGGACCTAGTGATTTCCAGATCACTTTCCAGGTCATGGATATACATCCGTCGTACAGTTGTTTGCTTGGTAGACCATGGATTCACGAGGCAGGCGCCGTGACATCCACCCTGCACCAAAAGTTGAAGTTCTTCAAGAACAAGAAGTTGGTGGTGATAGGGGGAGAGAAGGCTCTCTTGGTCAGCCATTTATCTTCCTTTTCCTACATTGATGCTGAGGATGAGGTTGGAACTCCGTTCCAAGCCTTGTCTATTGCTGAGCCTTCGAGGAAAGGACTTTCTTCATTTGTCTCCTATAATGACGCGAAGTTGTCCATTGAGCATGGTGCAACTAATGGTTTAGGGAAAATGATCAGGTTGGAAGATAATAAGTCTCGGGCTGGTATAAGGTATTCTTCTGGTGTTTCCAATGATCTTGGGTTGTTTCAGAGTGGAGGTATCATCCACACCATTGAAGATCAGGAAGCTGCTGCCATCGTTGAAGAAGATGAAGAGGAAGACCTTGGCAACTTTGTCATACCTGGAGGAATCTGCAATAATTGGGTCGCTGTTGATGTTCCAACAATTATCCATAAGTCAACGTAATGTGTTCATTTTGTTTAAAAACCCTTCTCCCGTGCCAAAAGGAGAAGTGAAGACATTGTTGGCATAATTGATTAATACAATGATATTCATTCAAAAATCGCATGTTAAATGTTTGTGTTTCCAAATTATTTTTCATTTTTTGCTTTTCACATGAAATTGGTGATCACCATAAAACCCTAAAAAAAACAAAATAAAATCAATTTTTCATCTGCATAGTGGTTTGCCTTGTTTGAAATCTGAAATCTCTTTTATACTCAAAATTATTATGCAGGTTAATCAAACCCATTGAACATAATGATCCAACACCATCTCCTAACTTTGAGTTCCCTGTATTTGAGGCAGAAGAAGATGATGTTGAAGAGATTCCTGATGAGATTACCCGTCTGCTTGAGCACGAGGAGAAGATCATTCAGCCACATCTTGAGAATTTGGAAACAATCAACTTGGGGTCTGAAGACTGCATTCGTGAAGTGAAGATTGGGGAACTCCTTGAAGAGTCTGTTAAGAAGGGGTTGATTGAGTTGCTATGAGAATATGTCAACGTCTTTTCCTGGTCGTATGAAGACATGCCTGGTCTAGATACTGATATCGTGCAACATTTCTTTCCATTGAAGCTTGAGTGTGTGCCTGTGAAGCAAAAGCTCAGAAGAACTCATCCCGATATGGCAGTGAAGATTAAAGAAGAAGTGCAGAAGCAAATTGATGCGGGGTTTCTGGTGACTTCTACATATCCTCAATGGGTGGCCAATATCGTGCCCGTGCCTAAGAAAGATGGAAAAGTCCGAATGTGTGTGGATTACCGTGACTTCAATAAAGCTAGTCCAAAAGATGATTTTCCTCTGCCACACATTGATATGTTGGTAGACAATACGGCTAAATTCAATGTCTTTTCATTTATGGACAGATTTTCCAGTTATAATCATATTAAAATGGCACCCGAGGATATAGAGAAGACAACATTCATCACACCTTAGGGAACATTCTATTATCGAGTGATGCCCTTAGGTTTGAAGAACGCCGGAGCCGCGTATCAACGTGCTATAACTATCTTGTTTCATGATATGATGCACAAAGAGATCGAGGTGTATGTTGATGATATGATTGCAAAGTCGAAATGGAAGTTGAACATGTAGAACACTTGTTGAAGCTTTTCTAGCGTTTGAGGAAGTACAAACTCCGCTTGAATCCGAACAAGTGTACATTTGGAGTCTGTTACGGCAAATTATTGGGCTTTATTGTCAGCGAGAGAGTTATTGAGGTTGATCCTGCCAAGGTCAAAGCAATACAGGAGATACCTGCGCCCAAAACTGAGAAGCAAGTCCGAGGTTTTCTTGGCCGCTTGAATTACATTTCGAGATTTATATCCCACATGACTGCCACATGTGCGCCTATATTCAAGCTCCTCCGGAAAGATCAGCGTCATGATTGGACCGAGGATTGCCAAAAGGCCTTTGACAGTATCAAAGAGTATCTGTCTGAGCCTTCGATTATGTCCCCTCCTGTTGAAGGGAGACCATTGA